>NW_028322092.1:1543750-1870000 GCF_057628025.1 Oncorhynchus mykiss
TGGAGTCAGTAAAAGTCAGAAATAGCGTTATAAATATTAACTTACCTTTGATGATCTTCATCAGAATGCACTCCCAGGAATCCCAGTTACACAATAAATGTTTGTTTTGTTCGATAAAGTAAATTTATGTCCAAATACCTCCCTTTTGTTAGCGCGTTTAGTTCACAAATCCAAACTTCAAAGTCGAGGCGACAGTTCAAAGTCCAAAAAGAAATATTACAGTTTGTAGAAACATGTCAAACGATGTATAGAATCCATCTTTAGGATGTTTTTATCATAAATCTTCAATAATGTTTCAACCGGGCAATTCCTTTGTCTTTATAAATGCAGTGGAACGCAGGTCGCTCTCTCGGCCATGCACGTGACCAGCACGTGACATGCACGTGGCCTTCTGCCAGACACCTTAGTCAAACAGCTATTATTCTCTCCCCCTTCACAGTAGAAGCCTGAAACAAGGTTCTAAAGACTGTTGGCATCTAGTGGAAGCCTTAGGCAGTTTACTCTAGGCACGCTTTTCATCCGAACGTGGAAATGCTGCCCCCTATCCCAAACAGGCCTGTCTGTCCCCACTAAAACCCTAATGCCCAGGCCTGTCTGTCCCCACTAAAACCCTAATGCCCTGGCCTGTCTGTCCCCACTAAAACCCTAATGCCCTAGCCTGTCTGTCCCCACTAAAACCCTAATGCCCTGGTCTGTCTGTCCCCACTAAAACCCTAATGCCCTGGCCTGTCTGTCCCCACTAAAACCCTAATGCCCTGGCCTGTCTGTCCCCACTAAAACCCTAATGCCCAGGCCTATCTGTCCCCACTAAAACCCTAATGCCCAGGCCTGGCTGTCCCCACTAAAACCCTAATGCCCAGGCCTGTCTGTCCCCACTAAAACTACAATGCCCAGGCCTGTCTGTCCCCACTAAAACTATAATGCCCAGGCCTGTCTGTCCCCACTAAAACTATAATGCCCAGGCCTGTCTGTCCCCACTAAAACCCTAATGCCCAGGCCTGTCTGTCCCCACTAAAACCCTAATGCCCAGGCCTGTCTGTCCCCACTAAAACCCTAATGCCCTGGCCTGTCTGTCCCCACTAAAACCCTAATGCCCTAGCCTGTCTGTCCCCACTAAAACCCTAATGCCCTGGTCTGTCTGTCCCCACTAAAACCCTAATGCCCTGGCCTGTCTGTCCCCACTAAAACCCTAATGCCCTGGCCTGTCTGTCCCCACTAAAACCCTAATGCCCAGGCCTATCTGTCCCCACTAAAACCCTAATGCCCAGGCCTGGCTGTCCCCACTAAAACCCTAATGCCCAGGCCTGTCTGTCCCCACTAAAACTATAATGCCCAGGCCTGTCTGTCCCCACTAAAACTATAATGCCCAGGCCTGTCTGTCCCCACTAAAACTATAATGCCCAGGCCTGTCTGTCCCCACTAAAACCCTAATGCCCAGGCCTGTCTGTCCCCACTAAAACCCTAATGCCCAGGCCTGGCTGTCCCCACTAAAGCCCTAATGCCCTGGCCTGGCTGTCCCCACTAAAGCCCTAATGCCCTGGCCTGGCTGTCCCCACTAAAACCCTAATGCCCTGGCCTGGCTGTCCCCACTAAAACCCTAATGCCCAGGCCTGTCTTTCCCCACTAAAACCCTAATGCCCTGGCCTGTCTGTCCCCACTAAAACCCTAATGCCCAGGCCTGGCTGTCCTGTCTGTCCCCACTAAAGCCCTAATGCCCTGGCCTGTCTATCCCCACTAAAGCCCTAATGCCCAGGCCTGGCTGTCCTGTCTGTCCCCACTAAAGCCCTAATGCCCTGTCCTGTCTGTCCCCACTAAAGCCCTAATGCCCAGGCCTGTCTGTCCCCACTAAAACTCTAATGCCCTGGCCTGTCTGTCCCCACTAAAGCCCTAATGCCCTGGCCTGTCAATCCCCACTAAAGCCCTAATGCCCAGGCCTGGCTGTCCTGTCTGTCCCCACTAAAGCCCTAATGCCCAGGCCTGGCTGTCCTGTCTGTCCCCACTAAAGCCCTAATGCCCTGTCCTGTCTGTCCCCACTAAAGCCCTAATGCCCAGGCCTGTCTGTCCCCACTAAAACCCTAATGCCCTGGCCTGTCTGTCCCCACTAAAACCCTAATGCCCAGGCCTGGCTGTCCTGTCTGTCCCCACTAAAGCCCTAATGCCCTGGCCTGTCTGTCCCCACTAAAGCCCTAATGCCCAAGCCTGCCTGTCCGGTCTGTCCCCACTTCCCACTAATACCCTGGCCACGTGCCACTCCTTTCCCCACAGCAGCACAGGAATGTGCAGAAGGGCTGAATTGACCAGAGCATGATCAGAATGTGGCCACTTTGCTCTCTCCAGTTAGGTTACGACTGTGGTCTGCTGTTTGTTCTGAGGGTTTAGTGTTGCTGAGCCTGGCTGGGGCTGCTGGTCCATAACCCTGGACTATCGTGACAGACACGACATCAATTTACACTGGTATCTCTCCTGTTTGATACGGCCATGTTGGTGCTTTCATTATGACACCGTCGTTGTGTTTCTGGACTGGGCCTGTCAGTCTGGTTTCATTATGTCTCCCTGGCCGTATCGTTGTGGTTCTGGACTGGTCCTGTCAGTCTGGTTTCATTATGTCTCCCTGGCCGTATCGTTGTGGTTCTGGACTGGGCCTGTCAGTCTGGTTTCATTATGTCTCCCTGGCCGTATCGTTGTGGTTCTGGACTGGGCCTGTCAGTCTGGTTTCATTATGTCTCCCTGGCCGTATCGTTGTGGTTCTGGACTAGGCCTGTCAGTCTGGTTTCATTATGTCTCCCTGGCCGTATCGTTGCGGTTCTGGACTGGGCCTGTCAGTCTGGTTTCATTATGTCTCCCCGGGCCGTATCGTTGCGGTTCTGGACTGGGCCTGTCTGTCTGGTTTCATTGTCTCCCCGGCCGTATCGTTGTGGTTCTGGACTGGGCCTGTCAGTCTGGTTTCATTATGTCTCCCTGGCCGTATCGTTGTGGTTCTGGACTGGTCCTGTCAGTCTGGTTTCATTATGTCTCCCTGGCCGTATCGTTGTGGTTCTGGACTGGGCCTGTCAGTCTGGTTTCATTATGTCTCCCTGGCCGTATCGTTGTGGTTCTGGACTGGGCCTGTCAGTCTGGTTTCATTATGTCTCCCTGGCCGTATCGTTGTGGTTCTGGACTAGGCCTGTCAGTCTGGTTTCATTATGTCTCCCTGGCCGTATCGTTGCGGTTCTGGACTGGGCCTGTCAGTCTGGTTTCATTATGTCTCCCCGGGCCGTATCGTTGCGGTTCTGGACTGGGCCTGTCTGTCTGGTTTCATTGTCTCCCCGGCCGTATCGTTGTGGTTCTGGACTGGGCCTGTCAGTCTGGTTTCATTATGTCTCCCTGGCCGTATCGTTGCGGTTCTGGACTGGGTCTGTCAGTCTGGTTTCATTGTGTCTCCCTGGCCGTATTGTTGTGGTTCTGGACTGGGCCTGTCAGTCTGCTTTCGTTATGTCTCCCTGGCCGTATCGTTGTGGTTCTGGACTGGGCCTGTCAGTCTGATTTCATTATGTCTCCCTGGCCGTATCGTTGTGGTTCTGGACTGGGCCTGTCAGTCTGGTTTCATTATGTCTCCCTGGCCGTATCGTTGCGGTTCTGGACTGGGCCTGTCAGTCTGGTTTCATTATGACATGGGTCGTATCGTTATGGTTCTGGACTGGGCCTGTCAGTTTGGTTTCATTATGTCTCCCTGGCCGTATCGTTGTGGTTCTGGACTGGGTCTGTCAGTCTGGTTTCATTGTCTCCCCGGCCGTATCGTTGTGGTTCTGGACTGGGCCTGTCTGTCTGGTTTCATTATGTCTCCCTGGCCGTATCGTTGTGGTTCTGGACTGGGCCTGTCAGTCTGGTTTCATTATGTCTCCCTGGCCGTATCGTTGCGGTTCTGGACTGGGCCTGTCAGTCTGGTTTCATTATGTCTCCCTGGCCGTATCGTTGTGGTTCTGGACTGGGCCTGTCAGTCTGGTTTCATTATGTCACCGGCCGTATCGTTATGGTTCTGGACTGGGCCTGTCAGTCTGGTTTCATTATGTCACCGTCGTTGTGGTTCTGGACTGGGCCTGTCAGTCTGGTTTCATTATGTTACCGGCCGTATCGTTCTGGATTGGTTCTGTCCGTCTGGTTTCAGTGTCTAAGCTTGATGGCTCGTTTGGAGCTAGTGGGCCTGTCAGTCTGGTTTCAGTGTCTAAGCTTGGTGGCCCGTTTGGAGTCCATCGATGTATCTGGCTGCTGGAGTGTCCCTGCTCCTCATTTAGAAGGGATTTATCTGAAGGTGTAGGAGGTCTGTGTTCGTTGAGGCCTGGACCTCGTCTCACGCTGCCAGAAACCATAGAAGATGACATTATTACTGAGAGGTCATTGAGAGAGACTGGCCTCTGAGCTATGGGCATGCCACTCTGGCTGTGGGTGGTGGGTTCTCTCACCACCCTACATATGGGCCCGTCTGTGGGTCTAGTTGAAGCCCACTGGGGTGGCTCTAGATGTAGACCCACAGAGTAGTACCACTGACGACTCCGTCTCTGTCCTGTCTGGTAACTGAGCAAAGGTGCTCTCTAACCTCCGCCAGAGAGGGGGCAACCCCCCCTGTTGTATCTGAGGGTCGGTCGGGAGACAACCCTCCCTGTTGTGTCTGAGGGTTGGTCGGTCGGTCGGTCGGGAGACAACCCTCCCTGTTGTATCTGAGAGTCAGTCAGTAAATATTTAACCAGCGGTAACAGGTTTGGGAAATGTCTCTCTGGGCGTTCTAAAGGTCCAGTAATCCACTGTGTGGTTTTGAATGTGAGTCAATGTCTGTGGGCCACTGTCAACAAATTCACTTCCTACTCAGAACTACATGTTCTCTCTGTCAGGACTCCAGTCCCTCACATCATTCTTTCACAGGGAAGGCTCTTTTGACTTCTCAAGTGTTTATGGAGCTCTATGGAGTGAAATCAAGAGTTCTTCTAGATAATTTAAGAGTTATGGAGAGAAATCAACAGCTCTTCTAGAGAATTTAAGAGCTATGGAGAGAACTTAATGGTCTGAGTCTCATGGCATTTGAGATCACATGATGGGACGGGAGGTCTGGGGGGGAGGTGGACGGGAGGTGTCTGGATGGGAGGTGGACGGGAGGTGTCTCGGGGGAGGTGGACGGGAGGTGTCTGGGGGGGAGGTGTCTGGGGGGGAGGTGGACGGGAGGTGTCTGGGGGGGAGGTGGACGGGAGGTGTCTGGGGGGGAGGTGGACGGGGAGGTCTGGGGGGGAGGTGGACGATGGGTCTGGGGGGGGGGGGGGTGGACGGGAGGTGGGGGGGGTGGACGGGAGGTGGGGGGGGTGGACACGGGAGTCTGGATGGGAGGTGGATGGGAGGTCTAGGTGGGAGGTCTGGGGGGGAGGTGGACGGGAGGTCTGGGGGGGAGGTGGACGGGAGGTCTGGGGGGGAGGTGGACGGAAGGTGTCTGGGGGGGAGGTGTCTGGGGGGGAGGTGGACGATGGGTCTGGGGGGGGGTGGACGGGAGGTCTGGGGGGAGGTGGGGGGGGGGTGGACACGGGAGTCTGGACGGGAGGTGGATGGGAGGTCTAGGTGGGAGGTCTGGGGGGGAGGTGGACGGGAGGTCTGGGGGGGAGGTGGACGGGAGGTCTGGGGGGAGGTGGACGGAAGGTCTGGGGGGGTGGACACGGGGAGGTCTGGGCTGGGAGGTGGACGATAGGTCTGGGGGGGAGGTGGGGGGGAGGTCTGGGGGGGAGGTGGACGATAGGTCTGGGGGGGAGGTGGACGGGAGGTCTGGGGGGGAGGTGGACGGGAGGTCTGGGGGGGAGGTGGACGATAGGTCTGGGGGGGAGGTGGACGATAGGTCTGGGTGGGGAGGTGGACGGGAGGTCTGGGGGGGGAGGTGGACGGGAGGTCTGGGTGGGGAGGTGGACGGGAGGTCTGGGGGGGATGTGGACGATAGGTCTGGGGGGGAGGTGGACGGGAGGTCTGGGGGGGAGGTGGACGGGATGAGCTCTCCGCTTGTTGAAGGCTGTTGATGCTAGATCTTATCGTCCTGCAGTAGTATGGTAATCATTCTCCTGAGGCACGCTGGGCTTCATTATTAGTTGCTGTTCCTGCGTCACGCGTCCATATTTTGGAAAACATATTTTCCTGTTTATTTAAGCGGCAGATTAAGACTGGATTCCAGGAACACACACGCAGCAGAGCCGTCTGGAGAGTAACGGCAGGAAGCAGGAGTTGTTCCTCACCAGTGAGACTTAGTAACTTAGTTGTAGTCACCATCTGGTTACCTAGAAGTACAAACGTAGTTGTGTTTTCGGGTTATTACATGAACTTATATCCGGAAGTTTTCTAAACTACCCACAATGCACTTTTTTTTTCTCAACGTCATATGGAGGATCTAGTCTGTGCCAACAGAGTTGGTATGCTAGCTCGGTAGCTAGCTCACGCTGGCTAACTATTTGCATTCCAGACCAAGTGTTGGCGGTGGTGAGCGACAGTCCTACCATTCACAGGAAGTGTGATGTAAAACCAGGAACAGGTAGGCAGCAGGCTCGACCTTGTGGCTGTGTTATCTAGTGGGAACCCCCTTTAACACAGCAGGCTTTGGTTCCTCCTTGTGGCTGTGTTATCTAGTGGGAACCCCTTTAACACAGCAGGCTCTGGTTCCTCCTTGTGGCTGTGTTATCTAGTGGGAACCCTTTAACACAGCAGGCTCTGGTTCCTCCTTGTGGCTGTGTTATCTAGTGGGAACCCCTTTAACACAGCAGGCTCTGGTTCATCCTTGTGGCTGTGTTATCTAGTGGGAACCCTTTAACACAGCAGGCTCTGGTTCCTCCTTGTGGCTGTGTTATCTAGTGGGAACCCTTTAACAGCAGGCTCTGGTTCCTCCTTGTGGCTGTGTTATCTAGTGGGAACCCTTTAACACAGCAGGCTCTGGTTCCTCCTTGTGGCTGTGTTATCTAGTGGGAACCCTTTAACACAGCAGGCTCTGGTTCCTCCTTGTGGCTGTGTTATCTAGTGGGAACCCTTTAACACAGCAGGCTCTGGTTCCTCCTTGTGGCTGTGTTATCTAGTGGGAACCCTTTAACACAGCAGGCTCTGGTTCCTCCTTGTGGCTGTGTTATCTAGTGGGAACCATTTAACACAGCAGGCTCTGGTTCCTCCTTGTGGCTGTGTTATCTAGTGGGAACCATTTAACACAGCAGGCTCTGGTTCCTCCTTGTGGCTGTGTTATCTAGTGGGAACCCTTTACCACAGCAGGCTCTGGTTCCTCCTTGTGGCTGTGTTATCTAGAGCTGAGAGCAGAATGGGTTGAACCACAGAACTAGAGCTGAGAGCAGAATGGGTTGGACCACAGGTCTAGAGCTGAGAGCAGAATGGGTTGGACCACAGAACTAGAGCTGAGAGAGCAGAATGGGTTGGATCACAGAACTAGAGCTGAGAGAGCAGAATGGGTTGGACCACAGAATTAGAGCTGAGAGCAGAATGGGTTGGACCACAGAACTAGAGCTGAGAGCAGACTGGGTTGGACCACAGAACTAGAGCTGAGAGAGCAGAATGGGTTGGACCACAGGACTAGATCTGAGAGCAGACTGGGTTGGACTAGAGCTGAGAGCAGACTGGGTTGGACCACAGGACTAGAGTTGAGAGCAGACTGGGTTGGACTAGAGTTGAGAGCAAACTGGGTTGGACCACAGGACTAGAGCTGAGAGCAGAATGGGTTGGACCACAGGACTAGAGCTGAGAGCAGAATGGGTTGGACCACAGGACTAGAGCTGAGAGAGCAGACTGGGTTGGACCACAGAACTAGAGCTGAGAGAGCAGAATGGGTTGGACCACAGGTCTAGAGCTGAGAGCAGAATGGGTTGGACCACAGGGCTAGAGCTGAGAGCAGAATGGGTTGGACCACAGGACTAGAGCTGAGAGCAGAATGGGTTGGACCACAGGACTAGAGTTGAGAGCAGAATGGGTTGGACCACAGGTCTAGAGCTGAGAGCAGAATGGGTTGGACCACAGAACTAGAGCTGAGAGAGCAGAATGGGTTGGATCACAGAACTAGAGCTGAGAGAGCAGAATGGGTTGGACCACAGAATTAGAGCTGAGAGCAGAATGGGTTGGACCACAGAACTAGAGCTGAGAGAGCAGAATGGGTTGGACCACGGGACTAGATCTGAGAGCAGACTGGGTTGGACTAGAGCTGAGAGCAGACTGGGTTGGACCACAGGACTAGAGCTGAGAGCAGAATGGGTTGGACCACAGGACTAGAGCTGAGAGCAGAATGGGTTGGACCACAGGACTAGAGCTGAGAGCAGACTGGGTTGGACCACAGAACTAGAGCTGAGAGAGCAGAATGGGTTGGACCACAGGACTAGAGCTGAGAGAGCAGACTGGGTTGGACCACAGAACTAGAGCTGAGAGAGCAGAATGGGTTGGACCACAGAACTAGAGCTGAGAGCAGAATGGGTTGGACCACAGGACTAGAGCTGAGAGAGCAGAATGGGTTGGACCACAGGACTAGAGCTGAGAGAGCAGACTGGGTTGGACCACAGAACTAGAGCTGAGAGAGCAGAATGGGTTGGACCACAGAACTAGAGCTGAGAGAGCAGAATGGGTTGGACCACAGGACTAGATCTGAGAGCAGAATCGGTTGGACCACAGAACTAGAGCTGAGCGAGCAGACTGGAGCAGAATGGGTTGGACCACAGGACTAGAGCTGAGAGCAGACTGGGTTGGACTAGAGTTGAGAGCAGACTGGGTTGGACCACAGGACTAGAGCTGAGAGCAGAATGGGTTGGACCACAGGACTAGAGCTGAGAGCAGAATGGGTTGGACCACAGGGCTAGAGCTGAGAGCAGAATGGGTTGGACCACAGGACTAGAGCTGAGAGCAGAATGGGTTGGACCACAGAACTAAAGCTGAGAGCAGAATGGGTTGGACCACAGAACTAGAGCTGAGAGCAGAATGGGTTGGACCACAGGTCTAGAGCTGAGAGCAGAATGGGTTGGACCACAGAACTAGAGCTGAGAGAGCAGAATGGGTTGGATCACAGAACTAGAGCTGAGAGAGCAGAATGGGTTGGACCACAGAATTAGAGCTGAGAGCAGAATGGGTTGGACCACAGAACTAGAGCTGAGAGCAGAATGGGTTGGACCACAGAACTAGAGCTGAGAGAGCAGAATGGGTTGGACCACGGGACTAGATCTGAGAGCAGACTGGGTTGGACTAGAGCTGAGAGCAGACTGGGTTGGACCACAGGACTAGAGTTGAGAGCAGACTGGGTTGGACCACAGGACTAGAGCTGAGAGCAGAATGGGTTGGACCACAGGACTAGAGCTGAGAGCAGAATGGGTTGGACCACAGGACTAGAGCTGAGAGCAGACTGGGTTGGACCACAGAACTAGAGCTGAGAGAGCAGAATGGGTTGGACCACAGAACTAGAGCTGAGCGAGCAGAATGGGTTGGACCACAGGACTAGAGCTGAGAGAGCAGACTGGGTTGGACCACAGAACTAGAGCTGAGAGAGCAGAATGGGTTGGACCACAGAACTAGAGCTGAGAGCAGAATGGGTTGGACCACAGAACTAGAGCTGAGAGAGCAGAATGGGTTGGACCACAGGACTAGAGCTGAGAGAGCAGACTGGGTTGGACCACAGAACTAGAGCTGAGAGAGCAGAATGGGTTGGACCACAGAACTAGAGCTGAGAGAGCAGAATGGGTTGGACCACAGAACTAGAGCTGAGAGCAGAATGGGTTGGACCACAGGTCTAGAGCTGAGAGCAGAATGGGTTGGACCACAGAACTAGAGCTGAGAGAGCAGAATGGGTTGGATCACAGAACTAGAGCTGAGAGAGCAGAATGGGTTGGACCACAGAATTAGAGCTGAGAGCAGAATGGGTTGGACCACAGAACTAGAGCTGAGAGCAGACTGGGTTGGACCACAGAACTAGAGCTGAGAGAGCAGAATGGGTTGGACCACAGGACTAGATCTGAGAGCAGACTGGGTTGGACTAGAGCTGAGAGCAGACTGGGTTGGACCACAGGACTAGAGTTGAGAGCAGACTGGGTTGGACTAGAGTTGAGAGCAAACTGGGTTGGACCACAGGACTAGAGCTGAGAGCAGAATGGGTTGGACCACAGGACTAGAGCTGAGAGCAGAATGGGTTGGACCACAGGACTAGAGCTGAGAGAGCAGACTGGGTTGGACCACAGAACTAGAGCTGAGAGAGCAGAATGGGTTGGACCACAGGTCTAGAGCTGAGAGCAGAATGGGTTGGACCACAGGGCTAGAGCTGAGAGCAGAATGGGTTGGACCACAGGACTAGAGCTGAGAGCAGAATGGGTTGGACCACAGGACTAGAGTTGAGAGCAGAATGGGTTGGACCACAGGTCTAGAGCTGAGAGCAGAATGGGTTGGACCACAGAACTAGAGCTGAGAGAGCAGAATGGGTTGGATCACAGAACTAGAGCTGAGAGAGCAGAATGGGTTGGACCACAGAATTAGAGCTGAGAGCAGAATGGGTTGGACCACAGAACTAGAGCTGAGAGAGCAGAATGGGTTGGACCACGGGACTAGATCTGAGAGCAGACTGGGTTGGACTAGAGCTGAGAGCAGACTGGGTTGGACCACAGGACTAGAGCTGAGAGCAGAATGGGTTGGACCACAGGACTAGAGCTGAGAGCAGAATGGGTTGGACCACAGGACTAGAGCTGAGAGCAGACTGGGTTGGACCACAGAACTAGAGCTGAGAGAGCAGAATGGGTTGGACCACAGGACTAGAGCTGAGAGAGCAGACTGGGTTGGACCACAGAACTAGAGCTGAGAGAGCAGAATGGGTTGGACCACAGAACTAGAGCTGAGAGCAGAATGGGTTGGACCACAGGACTAGAGCTGAGAGAGCAGAATGGGTTGGACCACAGGACTAGAGCTGAGAGAGCAGACTGGGTTGGACCACAGAACTAGAGCTGAGAGAGCAGAATGGGTTGGACCACAGAACTAGAGCTGAGAGAGCAGAATGGGTTGGACCACAGGACTAGATCTGAGAGCAGAATCGGTTGGACCACAGAACTAGAGCTGAGCGAGCAGACTGGAGCAGAATGGGTTGGACCACAGGACTAGAGCTGAGAGCAGACTGGGTTGGACTAGAGTTGAGAGCAGACTGGGTTGGACCACAGGACTACAGTTGAGAGCAGACTGGGTTGGACTAGAGTTGAGAGCAGACTGGGTTGGACCACAGGACTAGAGCTGAGAGCAGACTGGGTTGGACCACAGAACTAGAGCTGAGAGCAGAATGGGTTGGACCACAGGACTAGAACTGAGAGCAGACTGGGTTGGACCACAGGGCTAGAGCTGAGAGCAGAGAGCAGAATGGGTTGGACCACAGGACTAGAACTGAGAGCAGACTGGGTTGGACCACAGGGCTAGAGCTGAGAGCAGAGAGCAGAATGGGTTGGACCACAGAACTAGAGCTTAGGGAGAAGACTGGGTTGGACTAGAGCTGAGGGAGAAGACTGGAGCAGTATGGGTTGGACCTCTCTCTCCCTCAACTCTCTCAGGCACCTTTTCTCAGGCCAGTGCCCAGCTGGTTCTAGTTTATCGTCTTAATAAAGCTGTGTGAGGAGTTTGAATAAGCTCCTCTCTGCTGACTTCCGTTCTTGTCCAGATGAGCTGAGTGTTTGATTCTGCGAGGCTTCTGCAACCCTGTCTGGAGACGGGCTAGCTAGTTGACCTGTCCCAAACCCCCATCAGAATAACACAGTACAACGCTACATCTGCTCCTGGCGAAGAACATGTACCAGTACAGCTGTCAGGATATTCTGACTGAAATGCAATATCCTCTATTCTCCCTCCTTTTGGCAAGCGCTGTCCTTCTCACTCCTCGTTTTAAGAGAATCCTCTTGTGCTATTTCGCCGTAGTAGTTAGGGTTCCGAGCAGCCCCTAAAGGAGGAAGTGCACCATGGTCTTTTTGAAGTGGGTTAGGAAGTAATATCCTGGAGGAAGAGCTGAGGGCTGCTCTTGTCAGAAGGCTGTTTTGTAGAGGACTATAGGGTAATTCCACAGTAAAGGACTGTAGCTTAATTCCACAGTAAAGGAATCTAGGGTAATTCCACAGGTAAAGGGCTATAGGGTAATTCCACAGTAAAGCGCTATAGGGTGATTCCACAGTAAAAGACTGTAGGGTGATTCCACAGTAAAGGACTGTAGGGTGATTCCACAGTGAAAGACTGTAGGGTGATTCCACAGTAAAAGACTGTAGGGTGATTCCACAGTAAAAGACTGTAGGGTGATTCCACAGTAAAAGACTGTAGGGTGATTCCACAGTAAAGGACTGTAGGGTGATTCCACAGTAAAGGACTGTAGGGTGATTCCACAGTAAAGGACTGTAGGGTGATTCCACAGTAAAAGACTGTAGGGTGATTCCACAGTAAAAGACTGTAGGGTGATTCCACAGTAAAGGACTGTAGGGTGATTCCACAGTAAAAGACTGTAGGGTGATTCCACAGTAAAAGACTGTAGGGTGATTCCACAGTAAAAGACTGTAGGGTGATTCCACAGTAAAGGACTGTAGGGTGATTCCACAGTAAAGGACTGTAGGGTGATTCCACAGTAAAAGACTGTAGGGTGATTCCACAGTAAAAGACTGTAGGGTGATTCCACAGTAAAAGACTGTAGGGTGATTCCACAGTAAAAGACTGTAGGGTGATTCCACAGTAAAAGACTGTAGGGTGATTCCACAGTAAAAGACTGTAGGGTGATTCCACAGTAAAGGACTGTAGGGTGATTCCACAGTAAAGGACTGTAGGGTGATTCCACAGTAAAAGACTGTAGGGTGATTCCACAGTAAAAGACTGTAGGGTGATTCCACAGTAAAAGACTGTAGGGTGATTCCACAGTAAAAGACTGTAGGGTGATTCCACAGTAAAGGACTGTAGGGTGATTCCACAGTCTCCCTCTGAATGGTACACATACACAATCCAAATGTATCAAGGCTTATAAATCCTTCTTTAACCGGTCTTCCCCTTCATCTACACTGATTTTAACCTGTCTCTTCCTCTTCATCTACACTGATTTTAACCGGTCTCTTCCTCTTCATCTACACTGATTTTAACCTGTCTCTTCCCCTTCATCTACACTGATTTTAACTGGTCTCTTCCTCTTCATATACACTGATTTTAACCTGTCTCTTCCCCCTTCATCTACACTGATTTTAACCTGTCTCTTCCTCTTCATCTACACTGATTTTAACTGGTCTCTTCCCCCTTCATCTACACTGATTTTAACTGGTCTCTTCCCCCTTCATCTACACTGATTTTAACTGGTCTCTTCCCCCTTCATCTACACTGATTTTAACCGGTCTCTTCCCCCTTCATCTACACTGATTTTAACTGGTCTCTTCCTCTTCATCTACACTGATTTTAACCTGTCTCTTCCCCCTTCATCTACACTGATTTTAACCTGTCTCTTCCTCTTCATCTACACTGATTTTAACCGGTCTCTTCCTCTTCATATACACTGATTTTAACCGGTCTCTTCCCCTTCATCTACACTGATTTTAACCTGTCTCTTCCTCTTCATCTACACTGATTTTAACCTGTCTCTTCCTCTTCATCTACACTGATTTTAACCTGTCTCTTCCTCTTCATCTACACTGATTTTAACCTGTCTCTTCCCCTTCATCTACACTGATTTTAACCGGTCTCTTCATCTACACTGATTTTAACCGGTCTCTTCCTCTTCATCTACACTGATTTTAACCGGTCTCTTCCTCTTCATCTACACTGATTTTAACCGGTCTCTTCCTCTTCATCTACACTGATTTTAACCGGTCTCTTCCTCTTCATCTACACTGATTTTAACCGGTCTCTTCCCCTTCATCTACACTGATTTTAACCGGTCTCTTCCTCTTCATCTACACTGATTTTAACCGGTCTCTTCCTCTTCATCTACACTGATTTTAACCTGTCTCTTCCCCCTTCATCTACACTGATTTTAACCTGTCTCTTCCTCTTCATCTACACTGATTTTGAAGTGGATTTAACAAGAGACGTCTAACGGATCACAGCCTTCACCTGGTCAGTCTGTCATGGAAAGAGATGTTGTCTGTCTTTAAAGGAATGTGGGTTTTTGGTAACGGGATTTCAAGGCACAGTGTGGAAGGCAGAGACATTTCTCCAACTAAATAGAAGTGATGATATTAGTTAACAGGTCTTTTAAAACGATGGCCTACCTTCAAACTCAGTGCCTCTGCTTGACATCATGGGAAAATCAAAAGAAATCAGCCAAGACTTCAGAAAAACAATTGTAGACCCCCACAAGTCTGGTTCATCCTTGGGAGCAATTTCCAAATGCCTGAAGGTACCACATTCATCTGTATAAACAATAGTATGCAAGTATAAACACCATGGGACCACGCAGCCGTCATACCGCTCAGGAAGGAGACGCGTTCTGTCTCCTAGAGATGAACGTACGTTGGTGCGAAAAGTGCAAATCAATCCCAGAACAACAGCAAAGGACCTTGTGAAGATGCTGGAGGAAATTGGTACAAAAGTATCTATATCCACAGTAAAACGAGTCCCATATCGACATAACCTGAAAGGCCGCTCAGCAAGGAAGAAGCCACTGCTCCAAAACCGCCATAAAAAAGCCAGACTACGGTTTGCAACTGCACATGGGGACAAAGGTCGTACTTTTTGGAGAAATGTCCTCTGGTCTGATGAAACAAAAATTACCATCGTTACAGTGCCTTGCGAAAGTATTCGGCCCCCTTGAACTTTGCGACCTTTTGCCACATTTCAGGCTTCAAACATAAAGATATAAAACTGTATTTTTTTGTGAAGAATCAACAACGAGTGGGACACAATTTTATTGGATATTTCAAACTTTTTTAACAAATCAAAAACTGAAAAATTGGGCGTGCAAAATTATTTGTTTTGGGAATTGTTTTACTAGGATTAAATGTCAGGAATTGTGGAGAGTTTCAATGTATTTGGTTAAGGTGTATGTAGTGTGTGGATATTACACTGGAGCTTAGAGAGACGGTAGTGTGGGGTATTACGGTAGTGTGGGGGAGTACGGTAGTGTGGGGTATTACGGTAGTGTGGGGGAGTACGGTAGTGTGGGGGAGGTACACTAGACGGTAGTGTGGGGTATTACGGTAGTGTGGGGGAGTACGGTAGTGTGGGGGAGGTACACTAGACGGTAGTGTGGGGGGGGTACACTAGACGGTAGTGTGGGGTGGAGATGGTGTTTGAATACTTAATAACAGCTTGTTCCTTCTCTCCTCAGACGGACAGAACAAGGATCCTCAGAGACTCAGGAAAGGACTGACGAGAACCACCATGGCTTAAACCCTGTGCTCCCCACTAGACCCCTGACCCCCCCCCCCCCCCCCCCCCCCCCAGTCTCTCCCCGGCCTCTTAAACCCTGTGTTCCCCACTAGACCCCTGACCCCCCCCCCCCCCCCTCCAGTCTCTCCCGGCCTCCCTAACCCTGTCCATGTGAGGGGTTAGGCAGCGCCCCCCTGTCCCCCCCCCGAATCCCTCTGGAGCCATGATGAACCTCCAGAAGCACCAAACCATGGGCTCTGACCGGGACCTTCAGTCCTCCTCCTCAGTCAGCCTGCCCTCCGTCAAGAAGGCCCCCAAGAAGAGACGTCTGTCCATGGGGAACCTGTTCAGACGGCGCCGAGACCCCAAGAGGAAGTCCATGGAGCTCCATGGAGAAGGAGGGGTGGATGGTATCGCCAGCATAGACAGCATCCACTCAGACCTCACGCTGAATGATAAGAACTCTGCCTTCTCAGTGGCCGGAGCTGCCTGCACCTCCTCCCTCGGGGCGTCCTCCTCCTCCTCCTCCTCTTCCTCCCGGGGTCGAGAGCTGCTGGAGTGCCCTCTGTGCCTTCTACGTCACTCTAGGGACAGTTTCCCGGACATCATGACCTGCCACCACCGCTCCTGTGCGGATTGCCTGCGCCAGTACTTGCGAATAGAGATCAGTGAGTCGCGCGTCAACATCAGCTGTCCAGAGTGCTCTGAGCGGTTCAATCCCCACGACATACGCATCATCCTGGGAGACCAGCCCCTCATGGAGAAGTACGAGGAGTTCATGTTGAGACGATGGCTGGTGACCGACCCTGACTGTCGATGGTGCCCCGCCCCAGACTGTGGGTAAGAACCTCAGCTCAGACACACAGGGCAGACTGTGAACCTCAGCTCAGACACACACAGGGCAGACTGTGGGTAAGAACCTCAGCTCAGACACACACAGGGCAGACTGTGAACCTCAGCTCAGACACACACAGGGCAGACTGTGGGTAAGAACCTCAGCTCAGACACACAGGGCAGACTGTGAACCTCAGCTCAGACACACAGGGCAGACTGTGGGTAAGAACCTCAGCTCAGACACACAGGGCAGACTGTGGGTAAGAACCTCAGCTCAGACACACAGGGCAGACTGTGGGTAAGAACCTCAGCTCAGACACACAGGGCAGACTGTACACCTCAGCTCAGACACACACAGGGCAGACTGTGAACCTCAGCTCAGACACACACAGGGCAGACTGTGAACCTCAGCTCAGACACACACAGGGCAGACTGTGAACCTCAGCTCAGACACACACAGGGCAGACTGTGAACCTCAGCTCAGACACACACAGGGCAGACTGTGAACCTCAGCTCAGACACACACAGGGCAGACTGTGAACCTCAGCTCAGACACACACAGGGCAGACTGTGAACCTCAGCTCAGACACACACAGGGCAGACTGTGAACCTCAGCTCAGACACACACAGGGCAGACTGTGAACCTCAGCTCAGACACACACAGGGCAGACTGTGAACCTCAGCTCAGACACACACAGGGCAGACTGTGAACCTCAGCTCAGACACACACAGGGCAGACTGTGAACCTCAGCTCAGACACACACAGGGCAGACTGTGAACCTCAGCTCAGACACACACAGGGCAGACTGTGAACCTCAGCTCAGACACACACAGGGCAGACTGTGAACCTCAGCTCAGACACACACAGGGCAGACTGTGAACCTCAGCTCAGACACACACAGGGCAGACTGTGAACCTCAGCTCAGACACACACAGGGCAGAATGCGGGTAAGTACCTCAGCTCAGACACACACAGGGCAGACTGCGGGTAGGAACCTCAGCTCAGACACACACAGGGCAGACTGCGGGTCAGAACCTCAGCTCAGACACACACAGGGCAGACTGTGGGTCAGAACCTCAGCTCAGACGCACACAGGGCAGACTGCGGGTCAGAACCTCAGCTCAGACGCACACAGGGCAGACTGCGGGTCAGAACCTCAGCTCAGACACACTGGGCTGGTCCACAGACATTTCTGGATCAGATGAGATCATGTTGCCAATATTAGCACAGTTGGCAATGGACTTGAAATCATTTTGTGGTCTAAGCCCCAGTAGTAGAGACGAGTATAAATTCAGCCTTCTGTTGTCCCTGAAACCAGGGATGTTCTCATCTCAGTGTCCAAAATGAAATGAACACTTTCGGCCATTAGACTGACCTACTAAAGATCTAGCTGCTGCGGGTGTTTCAGTAGGGCCCTGAGCTCTGTTTGTCCCTGTGGGGGTCCCAGTGTTTCAGTAGGGCCCTGAGCTCTGTTTGTCCCTGTGGGGGTCCCAGTGTTTCAGTAGGGCCCTGAGCTCTGTTTGTCCCTGTGGGGGTCCCAGTGTTTCAGTAGGGCCCTGAGCTCTGTTTGTCCCTGTGGGGGGTCCCAGTGTTTCAGTAGGGCCCTGAGCTCTGTTTGTCCCTGTGGGGGGTCCCAGTGTTTCAGTAGGGCCCTGAGCTCTGTTTGTCCCTGTGGGGGGTCCCTGTGTTTCAGTAGGGCCCTGAGCTCTGTTTGTCCCTGTGGGGGGTCCAGTGTTTCAGTAGGGCCCTGAGCTCTGTTTGTCCCTGTGGGGGTCCCAGTGTTTCAGTAGGGCCCTGAGCTCTGTTTGTCCCTGTGGGGGTCCCAGTGTTTCAGTAGGGCCCTGAGCTCTGTTTGTCCCTGTGGGGGTCCCAGTGTTTCAGTAGGGCCCTGAGCTCTGTTTGTCCCTGTGGGGGTCCCAGTGTTTCAGTAGGGCCCTGAGCTCTGTTTGTCCCTGTGGGGGTCCCAGTGTTTCAGTAGGGCCCTGAGCTCTGTTTGTCCCTGTGGGGGGTCCCAGTGTTTCAGTAGGGCCCTGAGCTCTGTTTGTCCCTGTGGGGGTCCCAGTGTTTCAGTAGGGCCCTGAGCTCTGTTTGTCCCTGTGGGGGTCCCAGTGTTTCAGTAGGGCCCTGAGCTTTGTTTGTCCCTGTGGGGGGTCCCAGTGTTTCAGTAGGGCCCTGAGCTCTGTTTGTCCCTGTGGGGGTCCCAGTGTTTCAGTAGGGCCCTGAGCTCTGTTTGTCCCTGTGGGGGTCCCAGTGTTTCAGTAGGGCCCTGAGCTCTGTTTGTCCCTGTGGGGGTCCCAGTGTTTCAATAGGGCCCTGAGCTCTGTTTGTCCCTGTGGGGGTCCCAGTGTTTCAGTAGGGCCCTGAGCTCTGTTTGTCCCTGTGGGGGTCCCAGTGTTTCAGTAGAGCCCTGAGCTCTGTTTGTCCCTGGGTTTCAGTAGGGCCCTGAGCTCTGTTTGTCCCTGGGTTTCAGTAGGCCCTGAGCTCTGTTTGTCCCTGGGTTTCAGTAGGGCCCTGAGCTCTGTTTGTCCCTGGGTTTCAGTAGGCCCTGAGCTCTGTTTGTCCCTGTGGGGGTCCCAGTGTTTCAGTAGGGCCCTGAGCTCTCTGGAGAGGAGAGTGTGTCGGCCTGTAACCTTCAGCTGTGTGTCTGGTCCTCTACCTGCCTGCTGCCTGGCCTGCCTCAGTGGAACAATAGAGTAGAGTAGGGTAGGGCTGGCCTGCCTCAGTGGAACAATAGAGTAGGGTAGGCCTGGCCTGCCTCAGTGGAACAATAGAGTAGGGCTGGCCTGTCTCAGTGGAACAATAGAGTAGAGTAGGGTAGGGCTGGCCTGCCTCAGTGGAACAATAGAGTAGGGTAGGCCTGGCCTGCCTCAGTGGAACAATAGAGTAGGGTAGGCCTGGCCTGCCTCAGTGGAACAATAGAGTAGGGTAGGCCTGGCCTGCCTCAGTGGAACAATAGAGTAGGCCTGGCCTGCCTCAGTGGAACAATAGAGTAGGCCTGGCCTGCCTCAGTGGAACAATAGAGTAGGCCTGGCCTGCCTCAGTGGAACAATAGAGCAGGGTAGTGCTGGCCTGCCTCAGTGGAACAATAGAGTAGGATAGGGCTGGCCAGGCATGTGGCCCTGCAGTATGCTGCCTGGCCTGCCTCAGTGGAACAATAGAGCAGGGTAGGGCTGGCCTGCCTCAGTGGAACAATAGAGCAGGGTAGGGCTGGCCAGGCATGCGGCCCTGCAGTGTGCTGACGGCTGTGTTTAGCTTTAAACCCATTGTGTCTATAACCTACTAAACATAGCCAATATGCAGGGATAATGTATTGAGTCTATAGCCTACTGAGCATAGCCAATATGCAGTGATAATGTATTGGGTCTATAGCCTACTGAGCATAGCCAATATGCAGTGATAATGTATTGGGTCTATAGCCTACTGAGCATAGCCAATATGCAGGGATAATGTATTGGGCCTACTGAGCATAGCCAATATGCAGGGATAATGTATTGGGCCTATAGCCTACGGAGTATAGCCAATATGCAGTGGTAATGTATTGGGCCTATAGCCTACTGAGCATAGCCAATATGCAGTGATAATGTATTGGGAGTGCTGAGCATAACCAATATGCAGGGATAATGTATTGGGTCTATAGCCTACTGAGCATAGCCAATATGCAGGGATAATGTATTGGGCCTGCTGAGCATAGCCAATGTGCAGGGATAATGTATTGGGCCTATAGCCTACCGAGCATAGCCAATATGCAGGGATAATCGAGACAAAGATGAACGGACTGAAGCACAGAGAGATCATTGATGAAAACCTGCTCCAGAGCGCTCCGTTACCTCCGACATGGACGAAGGTTCACCTTCCAACAAGGAAAACGACCCTGAGCAGATGGCGGTCGGTGCAGATACATTTTCTTGGTAGCTGAAGAAATGATTGGATTTCCTGACCCAAATATGACCATTTGATCATTTCTAAGGTTATAAAACCCCATATGAATACGGGTTAGTTTGTTATACTAATAGTAATATATTACTTTCTGCAAGTTGTTCACCTCTAAAAAAACAATTCAGTTCCAGCGACAACACTAGATCCGCTAGCTAGCTTAAAAACTAGCTTGTCTAATGTTACATAGAAACTTCCAGAACCAAAAGAAATGGAGAAATCATCAGATGGACAATTAATAGCAAAAGTTGGTTTTGGGTACTCTTCTTCAGAATGTAACTGGGGAGGAGGGGGGGGAATACTGCTATGGGGGATGGAGATTTAATGAGTACGTGACATCAATGGTCACAACTTGCACCCCTCCAGTCCCCAGCTCAGGCCGTTTACCTTACGGTCCCAGTACTCTGGTCAAGCCCCAAGGGGAAAAGATGAGGCCAAGAGGGTATGTCACTTCTTGAGATGCAAAACAATATTGTGATGCTTTTTGACAGCAACGATAGATGAAAGGGAACATGACTTGGAGGGATATGGTTAGGGAGAATACGATGAAAATTTAGGCCATGAAAAAAAATCTATATCTGACTATCTTTGGAGAAGTGAAACTCCTCAAAAGTGGAAGTTATCTGGCAGGAAAATGAGAAGAGGACGAAACTCGAGCAAAAGGTGAATGAGGAGGAGAGATCCCAGCGCAGGTGGAACCTGAGGCTCCATTCCAGAGCAGGCTGGTGAGGACATCAAATGCAGCGTTGTTGACATCTGTGGAGCTGTCATTCCAGAGTTGTTGACATCTGTGGAGCTGTCATTCCAGAGTTGTTGACATCTGTGGAGCTGTCATTCCAGAGTTGTTGACATCTGTGGAGCTGTCATTCCAGAGTTGTTGACATCTGTGGAGCTGTCATTCCAGAGTTGTTGACATCTGTGGAGCTGTCATTCCAGAGTTGTTGACATCTGTGGAGCTGTCATTCCAGAGTTGTTGACATCTGTGGAGCTGTCATTCCAGAGTTGTTGACATCTGTGGAGCTGTCATTCCAGAGTTGTTGACATCTGTGGAGCTGTCATTCCAGAGTTGTTGACATCTGTGGAGCTGTCATTCCAGAGTTGTTGACATCTGTGGAGCTGTCATTCCAGAGTTGTTGACATCTGTGGAGCTGTCATTCCAGAGTTGTTGACATCTGTGGAGCTGTCATTCCAGAGTTGTTGACATTCTGTGGAGCTGTCATTCCAGAGTTGTTGACATTCTGTGGAGCTGTCATTCCAGAGTTGTTGACATCTGTGGAGCTGTCATTCCAGAGTTGTTGACATCTGTGGAGCTGTCATTCCAGAGTTGTTGACATCTGTGGAGCTGTCATTCCAGAGTTGTTGACATCTGTGGAGCTGTCATTCCAGAGTTGTTGACATCTGTGGAGCTGTCATTCCAGAGTTGTTGACATTCTGTGGAGCTGTCATTCCAGAGTTGTTGACATTCTGTGGAGCTGTCATTCCAGAGTTGTTGACATCTGTGGAGCTGTCATTCCAGAGTTGTTGACATTCCAGAGTTGTTGACATTCCAGAGTTGTTGACATTACAGAGTTGTTGACATCTGTGGAGCTGTCATTCCAGAATCAAAATCCAAACTCCAGGAAAATGTAGACATCGTTCATCGTTTGGGATCAAGACGAGACCAAGGGAAAACCATCATCCGGTTCACCAACAGATCTACACGTGATCTTCTCTAGAGGCCAGTGAAGAACAGATCTACACGTGATCTTCTCTAGAGGCCAGTGAAGAACAGATCTACACGTGATCTTCTCTGGAGGCGAGCGAAGAACAGATCTACACGTGATCTTCTCTGGAGGCGAGCGAAGAACAGATCTACACGTGATCTTCACTGGAGGCGAGCGAAGAACAGATCTACACGTGATCTTCTCTGGAGGCGAGCGAAGAATTGTGAGTTTCTCATCAAGCAAACATTGAGGTTCACGGAGGATCTGACCTCAGCGGATAAAGAGAGAAACTGTGGCTGATGGTGGCTGTAGCCTGAACGGCAGGAAAAGGGGCATTTTTTATCGGTGCAAGAACTGCCATTGATGGGAAATGCGGCCAAATCAGAACATTTGAGAGAGAGCCGAACTCGGACAGAACTGGAAAGCCAAAAAACTGCAGTTGAAAAGCAGCCTGTTATTATAAAAAATGTAGACCAACGCTTGAATGAGAAAAGGCTGACCTGAGAACTGGCTAAACTAAACACTAACTATGGGTAACTAACTGCTTATTGTAAGGTCTACACAATGCCTCCCCCTTGTGGGAGTAAGAATTATTTTTTGTGAACTTTTTATTTAACTTGGCAAGTCAGTTTAAGAACAAATTCTTATTTACCAAGACGGCCTCCCCCGGATGACGCTGGACCAATTGTACACCGCCCTGTGGGACGCCCAACCGTGGCCAGATGCTATGCAGCCCGGAGGAATGCTTCAGTAACTTTATGACCAGTATTTGTTGGTTTTATTTTGTTGGAGGTTGTTAATAAGGGGGTGAAATCCTTTAGAGTTACACATCCTTAGGAAAAGCTGATATTAGCATAACAAGGTTGTTGGTTGAAGTTTGTCTTAATCTCTTTGTTCAATTAATGTCAGGCTATTTTCCTGTATTGCAAACGATTTAATGCAGACTTTTACTTTTTACAACAGACTCATGCTTGTTCTTCCGATCTATCTTTTTGGAAAAATCAATGGGGTAACGATATCTGGTTATCATATGGCAACAACCACTCTGCAGGTGTAGCAGTTTTAAGAGGTGCATTTAAAGGGGATTAAAGGGAAGGTCACCAGTAGTAAGACTCACCACTCTGGATGTTGGTTAATTTTAATAGTGAAATGTTTTTATTAGGGAATATTTATGCATCCAACAACAAACAAAACAGCAGGATTTTATTTCAATAAGAGATGAATAGAGTTAAAGGTGTATTTCAGGATATCAAAAGTGATCTCAGGTGGAGATTTTAATTCTGTTTCTAATGTGCTGATTGACAGATCCTCCTAACAGATCCAGCATTGTTAATCCTGAGTTTTTATCATCTATTTCTTGGGATTAATCAATATTTAGAGATCTACATATCCTGATAAAAAGGACTTCACTTGGTGTAACAAGGACATGTCCAGACGGCCAAGAGTTGAACTTCTAATTCATTAGATAACACCGTAGTCAAGGTATCCATTGAACCATCCAATTCTTAACGATCATAAAGTTATATTCTTGTCTTTAAATATGAATGGATCTGAAGTTAATAAACAGAGTTATTGGAAACTCAATAGTAGACTGTTGGAAGATGATCATTTCAAGATGGATGCCAAACATATTATACAAGACAATTGGAGGGAAGCCCAACTATTTAAGTCTTATGGAAAATATGGTGAATGAATGAAGTGTGAGATGAGACAAACAGCCACGAAATAAAGAAAGAAATTTCTTTATAAAGGTAAAGAAATTGCTGAACTTTAAAAGATTGAGGGAAGATAAACTTGTTAAGGAAAAACGTTCTCTAATCTCTATGGAGGACCTTGATGAAGAAGGAAAGGCTCAGTTATTCTCTTTACAACTAGAAATGGACAGAATGTATGAAGGGAGAGCAGAAGGAGATGGTTGGAGGAAGGTGGGGGATAAAACACAACCGTTACAATTTTAGAGAAGTTCAGAATTTCCATCTATTCATTAATATAGATGACAAAGAAAATGAAAACCCCAAAGATATTTCAAAACTTGTTTCAGAATTCTATGGTAACCTTTATCCCAGTAATGCCTGTCCTACTAGTGACATATCTGCCTGTCCTGACTCTGTCAAAGACTATGCAAAATTCATAGACTTCCAAAAGTCTAGTGATTTTAAGTGAAAAGAGAACAAATCTCCAGGGAATGATGGCATTATCAGTGAATTCTATACATATTTTCAGAAGGATATTGTTGAATTTAATGTTTTTAAAGAGGCAGTTGATTTATGGGTCCTGCCTGTTTCAATGACAACAAGGCCTCATTTCTGTAATACCCAAACCAAACAAAGATCCTGTGATGTCAGACAATTGGAGACCAAATCACATTAATGAACAATGACGGAAAGCTGCTTGTATCCGTCTTTGCAGAAAGACTTTAAAAAAAGGTCTTGACCAAATCATTGATGAAACCCAGTCTGGTTTTATGAAGGGCAGACGCATATGTCATAATATTAGACCAGTATTGGACTTGATAGACGACAATGAGAACATTGTGGAAGATGGCTTTGTTTTATTTGTGGACTTTTAAAAGACTTTTGATACAGTTAAACATTATTTTATTTTTTAGACTCTTTCGAGTTTTGTTTTGTTTTGGTCAATATAATTAAGACACTTTACAATTATAGTAACAGCTCTGTTAAATTATCCCACGGAACTTCAGAGATTCAACACTGGATGCGGAATTAAACAAGGGTGTCCAATTTCTCCTTATTTTTATTGGTCACAAGTTACGGCACTTCCTATCAATAAGGATAGTTTTAGGGGTGTTATGACACTTCATATCAATAAGGATAGTTCTAGGGGTGTTATGACACTTCATATCAATAAGGATAGTTTTAGGGGTGTTATGACACTTCATATCAATAAGGACTGTTTTAGGGGTGTTATGACACTTCATATCAGTAAGGACAGTTCTAGGGATGTTATGACACTTAATATCAATAAGGACAGTTTTAGGGGTGTTATGACACTTCATATCAATAAGGATCAATAAGGATAGTTTTAGGGGTGTTATGACACTTCATATCAATAAGGATAGTTTTAGGGTTGTTATGACACTTCATATCAATAAGGACTGTTTTAGGGGTGTTATGACACTTAATATCAATAAGGACTGTTTTAGGGGTGTTATGACACCTCATATCAATAAGGACTGTTTTAGGGGTGTTATGACACCTCATATCAATAAGGACTGTTTTAGGGGTGTTATGACACCTCATATCAATAAGGACTGTTTTAGGGGTGTTATGACACCTCATATCAATAAGGACTGTTTTAGGGGTGTTATGACACCTCATATCAATAAGGACTGTTTTAGGGGTGTTATGACACTTCATATCAATAAGGATAGTTTTAGGGGTGTTATGACACTTCATATCAATAAGGATCAATAAGGATAGTTTTAGGGGTGTTATGACACTTCATATTAATAAGGATCAATAAAGATAGTTTTAGGGGTGTTATGACACTTCATATCAATAAGGATAGTTTTAGGGGTGTTATGACACTTCATATCAATAAGGATAGTTTTAGGGGTGTTATGACACTTCATATCAATAAGGATAGTTTTAGGGGTGTTATGACACTTCATATCAATAAGGATAGTTTTAGGGGTGTTATGACACTTCATATCAATAAGGATAGTTTTAGGGGTGTTATGACACTTCATATCAATAAGGATAGTTTTAGGGGTGTTATGGCACTCCATATCAATAAGGATAGTTTTAGGGGTGTTATGGCACTCCATATCAATAAGGATAGTTTTAGGGGTGTTATGACTCTTCATATCAATAAGGATAGTTTTAGGGGTGTTATGACACTTCATATCAATAAGGATAGTTTTAGGGATGTTATGACACTTCCTATCAATAAGGATAGTTTTAGGGGTGTTATGACACTTCATATCAATAAGGATAGTTTTAGGGGTGTTATGACACTTCATATCAATAAGGATAGTTTTAGGGGTATTCAGATACCAGATAAAGAGAGAACATGTTCATAATTGGCTGACGCCATTTTTTTGTTGAAAGATCATAATGAAGTCAGGAAAGCTATTGAGTGTATTAATGTCTTCTCACATGTATCGGGTTTCTCTCTGAATATTAGGACATGTGAATGATTTGTGTTGATGAGATGGCGCCCCACGGCTCAGGCTGGTTGGTGTCTGGCACGACAACTTGCTGCCTCTGACTCGCTGAACATTTCTCAAGTATTGGACAACGTTTCCTGTAATGTCGACTACCAACAAACAGCTCTGTAGTGAGACTGTTCTGTATTACTGTCCTGTTACACCGTGCAGTTGAACCTGCTGCTGGTCAGAGGGGATTTGGGAACGTCAGTCAGTCCAGAGTCCAGCCTGTGGAGAGGGACTGAGAGGAGAACACACACATGTTGGAGTAGCCAGCTCTGGGAGGGAGGGGGCCAATGGTTCCAGCTGGGCTGGGTGGGGCTGTGAGTCAAGAGTAGAGGGACTGACTGAGAGGAGAACATACACATGTTGGAGCAGACCGCTCTGGGAGGGAGGGGGCCAATGGTTCCAGCTGAACTTTAGCCCTGCTGGGCTGGGTGGGGCTGTGAGTCAAGAGTAGAGGGACTGACTGAGAGGAGAACATACACATGTTGGAGCAGACCGCTCTGGGAGGGAGGGGGCCAATGGTTCCAGCTGGGCTGGGTGGGGCTGTGAGTCAAGAGTAGAGGGCTGGAGCAGGAGAGCGACTGACTCCACTATGGGCCAAACCCCCACACTCAACGCTCCGTGTCTCCCTATGGACCAAACCCCCACACTCAACCCTCCGTGTCTCCCTATGGACCAAACCCCCCACACTCAACCCTCCGTGTCTCCCTATGGACCAAACCCCCCACTCTCAACCCTCCCTGTCTCCCTATGGACCAAACCCACACACTCAATCCTCCCTGTCTCTCTATGGACCAAACCCCCCACACTCAACCCTCCCTGGCTCCCTATGGACCAAACCCCCACACTCAACCCTCCCTGTCTCCCTATGGACCAAACCCCCCACACTCAACCCTCCCTGTCTCCCTATGGACCAACCCCCCCACACTCAACCCTCCCTATGGACCAAACCCCCCACACTCAACCCTCCCTGTCTCACACAAGCTTCATAATGTTATTAACATGAGACAGTTCTGTCAGGCCTTTTTAAACACACATTTCCCCCCCTAAACCTGCTGACTGAGTAAGAATGGACTTTGGCTGGAGCTGTGGCTGCTGTCTCTCTGCCATTGACCTGCTGGAGAGACGAGGCCTCACTCAGTGGTGTGAGAGGGCAGATGGTCCTTCCATTAGCCTACTGTTTCTAAATCCATCACATTGACATTTACATTTTGACATTTTGTTGTTGTTGTCATTTAGCAGATGCTCTTATCCAGAGCGACGTACAGAAGCAATTAGGGTGAAGTGCCTTGCTCAAGGGCACATCAATATATTTTTTTTCACCTAGTCTGCTCGTGGATTTGAACCAGCAACCTTTTGGTTACTGGCCCAACGCTCTTATCCGCTAAGCTACCTACCGCCCTATATTATTACATCATCAGCGTGATGCTGCAGGCTGGCCCGGCTCCTATATATTACATCGTCAGCGTGATGCTGCAGGCTGGCCTGGCTCCTATATATTACATCATCGGGCGTGATGCTGCAGGCTGGCCTTGGCTCCTATATATTACATCGTCAGCGTGATGCTGCAGGCTGGCCTGGCTCCTATATATTACATCATCGGGCGTGATGCTGCAGGCTGGCCTGGCTCCTATATATTACATCATCGGGCGTGATGCTGCAGGCTGGCCTTGGCTCCTATATATTACATCGTCAGTGTGATGCTGCAGGCAGGTCCTCTGTCTCTATAGCCGTTGGTCTCTGTAGTTCCTCCAGTCTCTTTCCTCTGTCTTTATAGCCGTTGGTCTCTATAGTTCCCCAGTCTCTCTCCTCTGTCTCTATAGTTCCCCCAGTCTCTCTCCTCTGTCTCTATAGTTCCTCCAGTCTCTCTCCTCTGTCTCTATAGTTCCCCCAGTCTCTCTCCTCTGTCTCTATAGTTCCTCCAGTCTCTCTCCTCTGTCTCTATAGTTCCTCCAGTCTCTCTCCTCTGTCTCTATAGTTCCTCCAGTCTCTCTCCTCTGTCTCTATAGTTCCTCCAGTCTCTCTAGTTCCTCCAGTCTCTCTCCTCTGTCTCTATAGTTCCTCCAGTCTCTCTCCTCTGTCTCTATAGTTCCTCCAGTCTCTCTCCTCTGTCTCTATAGTTCCTTCAGTCTCTCTCCTCTGTCTCTATAGTTCCTCCAGTCTCTCTCCTCTGTCTCTATAGTTCCTCCAGTCTCTCTCCTCTGTCTCTATAGTTCCTCCAGTCTCTCTCCTCTGTCTCTATAGTTCCTCCAGTCTCTCTCCTCTGTCTCTATAGTTCCTCCAGTCTCTATCCTCTGTCTCTATAGTTCCTCCAGTCTCTATCCTCTGTCTCTATAGTTCCTCCAGTCGCTCTCCTCTGTCTCTATAGTTCCTCCAGTCGCTCTCCTCTGTCTCTATAGGTCCCCCAGTCTCTCTCCTCTGTCTCTATAGTTCCTCCAGTCTCTCTCCTCTGTCTCTATAGTTCCCCCAGTCTCTCTCCTCTGTCTCTATAGTTCCTCCAGTCTCTCTCCTCTGTCTCTATAGTTCCTCCAGTCTCTCTCCTCTGTCTCTATAGTTCCCCCAGTCTCTCTCCTCTGTCTCTATAGTTCCCCCAGTCTCTCTCCTCTGTCTCTATAGTTCCCCCAGTCTCTCTCCTCTGTCTCTATAGTTCCCCCAGTCTCTCTCCTCTGTCTCTATAGTTCCCCCAGTCTCTCTCCTCTGTCTCTGTAGTTCCTCCAGTCCCTCTCCTCTCTCTTTATAGCCGTTGGTCTGGCGCTTGGTCGTACGCCGTTCAGTCCTCCTTGCTTGGCTGTTTTCAGACTGCTGCTGTTAAGTTGTTGGCAGCCACATTTCCTTTGGAACTTTCCCTTCCCTCAGCAGAGCAGTTAGAGCTACTCAGACATTCATCTGGCTCTTAATGTTGAATCCTACTGCTGTTTGTTACAGTCCACACAGTCAGTCTGGCTCTTAGTGTTGAATCCTACTGCTGTTTGTTACAGTCCACACAGTCAGTCTGGCTCTTAGTGTTGAATCCTCCTGCTGTTTGTTACAGTCCACGCTGTCAGTCTGGCTCTTAGTGTTGAATCCTACTGCTGTTTGTTACAGTCCACACAGTCAGTCTGGCTCTTAGTGTTGAATCCTACTGCTGTTTGTTACAGTCCACACAGTCAGTCTGGCTCTTAGTGTTGAATCCTACTGCTGTTTGTTACAGTCCACACAGTCAGTCTGGCTCTTAATGTTGAATCCTACTGCTGTTTGTTACAGTCCACACAGTCAGTCTGGCTCTTAGTGTTGAATCCTACTGCTGTTTGTTACAGTCCACGCAGTCAGTCTGGCGTTTAGTGTTGAATCCTACTGCTGTTTGTTACAGTCCACACAGTCAGTCTGGCTCTTAGTGTTGAATCCTCCTGCTGTTTGTTACAGTCAGTTTTTGTCTTTTAATAAAAATAACGGAGACAATGTTTAGTTGCCCAGAGGTAACGGGAGCGCTCGAGGTCGAGGGGTGTGTGTGTGTGTGTGTGTGTGTGTGTGTGTGTGTGTGTGTGTGTGTGTGAGAGAGAGAGATTAGGGAACTGACTGAGGCGTCGCGTTCACAATCAGTTGAGGCAGCAGACTCAAACTAACGTGGAAAAACAACCCGAGCTTGTGAACAAAACAATGTAAATAGCCAGGAAACACGAGGACAAAGTCTCACCTTGTAGACTTTCCAGTAAATTAGACCAACATTTAAGGCCTGTGTGTGTGTGTGCAGCGCCTCCAAAAATGAATCTATCATTGCGCACATCTCCCCTGTCAGGCTGTGAGGGGTGGGGATCTAGGATCTGTATTTCTATGTGCAATTAGCATCTATGAAACAAAACGGCAGAAACACTTTGAAAACAGACACAAAGTGATACAAAGATGCAGCATTCTGACCTGACTCACGTGTGTTCATACATTACTTGTTGTCTGTTTTTATTCGTAGTGCCCTGTAAATTGACCCCCCCCGTCAACGTGGCTGGTGAAACAGACAGTCTTTAACGGCCAACAGCTAAACTGATCCGTATTTGACGCGTGTTAAATGTTATGACCTGCCTCTGATCCAGCCTGGAGACTTTCTGACAGGCTGTTGTCTTTCTGGACAGGTGAGAACGACTGATCCGTTCTCATTGAAGCCACAAAGTTCAGGGCTGACCGTGGTACTGCGGGCTAGCTCAGTGCTGCCCCCCTCTCATTGAAGCCACACAGTTCAAGGCCAACCGTGGTACTGCAGGCTAGCTCAGTGCTGCCCCCCTCTCATTGAATAACTCTAGTTGAAGGCCGACCAGGGTACTGCAGGCTAGCTCAGTGCTGCCCCCCTCATTGAATAACTCCAGTTGAAGGTCGACCAGGGTACTGCAGGCTAGCTCAGTGCTGCCCCCCTCTCATTGAATAACTCCAGTTCAAGGCTGACCGTGGTACTGCAGGCTAGCTCAGTGCTGCCCCCCTCTCATTGAATAACTCCAGTTGAAGGCCGACCAGGGTACTGCAGGCTAGCTCAGTGCTGCCCCCCTCTCATTGAAGCCACACAGTTCAAGGCCAACCGTGGTACTGCAGGCTAGCTCAGTGCTGCCCCCCTCTCATTGAATAACTCTAGTTGAAGGTCGACCGTGGTACTGCAGGCTAGCTCAGTGCTGCCCCCCTCTCATTGAATAACTCCAGTTGAAGGTCGACCGTGGTACTGCAGGCTAGCTCAGTGCTGCCCCCCTCTCATTGAATAACTCCAGTTGAAGGTCGACTGTGGTACTGCAGGCTAGCTCAGTGCTGCCCCCCTCTCATTGAATAACTCCAGTTGAAGGCCGACCAGGGTACTGCAGGCTAGCTCAGTGCTGCCCCCCTCTCATTGAATAACTCCAGTTCAAGGCTGACCGTGGTACTGCAGGCTAGCTCAGTGCTGCCCCCCTCTCATTGAATAACTCCAGTTGAAGGCCGACCAGGGTACTGCAGGCTAGCTCAGTGCTGCCCCCCTCTCATTGAAGCCACACAGTTCAAGGCCAACCGTGGTACTGCAGGCTAGCTCAGTGCTGCCCCCCTCTCATTGAATAACTCTAGTTGAAGGTCGACCGTGGTACTGCAGGCTAGCTCAGTGCTGCCCCCCTCTCATTGAATAACTCCAGTTGAAGGTCGACCGTGGTACTGCAGGCTAGCTCAGTGCTGCCCCCCTGTCATTGAATAACTCCAGTTGAAGGTCGACCGTGGTACTGCAGGCTAGCTCAGTGCTGCCCCCCTCTCATTGAATAACTCCAGTTGAAGGTCGACCGTGGTACTGCAGGCTTTGTTAGCAGAAAACAGGATCCCCAAATTATAGTGAAGAAGAAAATGGCCATCTTCATGGTCAATCTTTTGTGTGAATAAATACAAATTTCAAAGACAATCATGGTGCCAATAACTGCTTCTAATACACCAGATGTATGTCCTTGCATTGATTGTTTTCAAAATTGCACACACAAGTTCTAAGGATAATTTAGTAGCTAGTGGCAGCCTGCAGTACCCTGGTCGGCCTTCAACCGGAGTTATTCAATGAGAGGGGGGCAGCACTGAGCTAGCCTGCAGTACCCTGGTCGGCCTTCAACCGGAGTTATTCAATGAGAGGGGGGCAGCACTGAGCTAGCCTGCAGTACCCTGGAGAGAGAGAGAGGCAGGCAGGGGACCACTGTCTGAGGGTCCTGTCTGAGGATCCTGTCTGAGGGTTCTCAGGGAAAGAGAGAGACAGGCAGGGGACAACTGTCTGAGGGTCCTGTCTGAGGGTCCTGTCTGAGGGTCCTGTCTGAGGATCCTGTCTGAGGGTTCTCAGGGAAAGAGAGACAGGCAGGGGACCACTGTCTGAGGGTTCTGTCTGAGGGTCCTGTCTGAGGGTCCTGTCTGAGGGTCCTCAGGGAAAGAGAGAGAGAGGCAGACAGGCAGGGGACAACTGTCTGGGCTGAATTAATGAACATCGCTAGAAACGGGGTGTTCTGACGACTCAGGCAGAGACTCCTGGACATTGAGCACAGAGAGCGTTATGAACATCGCTAGAAACAGGGGGTGTTCTGACGACTCAGGCAGAGACTCCTGGACATTGAGCACAGAGAGCGTTATGAACATCGCTAGAAACAGGGGGTGTTCTGACGACTCAGGCAGAGACTCCTGGACATTGAGCACAGAGAGCGTTGTCCCTTTCTGTCCTTGAAGATAGAACCCTGACCTGTTTCTCCCTCTGGTTTTGTAGGTATGCAGTCATTGCCTTTGGCTGTGCCAGCTGTCCTAAGATCACGTGTGGACGTGAGGGGTGTGGCACGGAGTTCTGTTACCACTGTAAGCAGCTGTGGCACCCCAACCAGACGTGTGATGCGGCCCGGCAGCAGAGAGCCCAGAGCCTGAGGCTACGCACCTTCAGCTCCTCGTCTCTTAGCTACAGCCAGGAGAGTGGTGCTGCAGGTAACACACACTCACACAAGATGATCAACACGCACACAAGATGATCAACACGCACACAAGATGATCAACACGCACACAAGATGATCAACACGCACACAAGATGATCAACACGCACACAAGATGATACACGCACACAAGATGATAAACACGCACACAAGATGATAAACACGCGCACAAGATGATAAACACGCGCACAAGATGATAAACACACGCACAAGATGATAAACACGCGCACAAGATGATAAACACGCGCACAAGATGATAAACACGCGCACAAGATGATAAACACGCGCACAAGATGATAAACACGCGCACAAGATGATAAACACGCGCACAAGATGATAAACACGCGCACAAGATGATAAACACGCGCACAAGATGATCAACACGCGCACAAGATGATCAACACGCGCACAAGATGATCAACACGCGCACAAGATGATAAACACGCACAAGATGATAAACACGCACAAGATGATCAACACGCACACAAGATGATAAACGCACACAAGATGATAAACGCGCACAAGATGATAAACACGCACAAGATGATAAACACGCACAAGATGATCAACACGCACACAAGATGATCAACACGCACACAAGATGATCAACACGCACACAAGATGATCAACACGCGCACAAGATGATAAACACGCACAAGATGATAAACACGCACAAGATGATAAACACGCACAAGATGATCAACACGCACACAAGATGATAAACGCACACAAGATGATCAACACGCACACAAGATGATGAACACGCACACAAGATGATCAACACACACTCCAGTTTAGGTTTAAGAGAGAGAAACACACTGCAGTTGAGGTTTAGGTCTAAGAGAATGCTTTGGACCAAATACAAACTTTGAAAACAAGTTTGTATATCTGTTTTAAACTTGCTAAAACCAGTCGTCTATGTTTAACCGTACGCGAGCAGTCTGCTGCTAAAGGTCTGGCGGAAAGTAACCAAGCGGAGACTCTCTTCGGTGAAAACCACGCCGCTGTTATAGTGAACGATAGGAAGTTGTTCAATGGACGAGCAAATAAACAGGAAGGTGAACGGTCTCCATGACGACCTGGAGAAGCTGCTCATAGAACATCGATTTGGAGCAGAAAACTAAAGACATCTGTGATTGGTATTGACCCGGGGGGTCCAAGAATGGATAGTATTGTGGAAAAAATTAGAACGACCCAACGAACCGGTTGTACCCAGACGTTCAGTATCTATAATAGTCCTGTCTGATGAGGACAATGAAGACACAGCAGAAAAGATGAGGGAGCTGCTGGCCAACGGGCTGTGAGCTGGTGTCAGAGCTGCTCACCAAGGGGCTGTGCTGTGAGCTGGTGTCAGAGCTGTTCACCAAGGGGCTGTGAGCTGGTGTCAGAGCTGTTGGCCAACGGGCTGTGAGCTGGTGTTGTGCTGTGAGCTGGTGTCAGAACTGCTCACCAAGGGGCTGTGCTGTGAGCTGGTGTCAGAGCTGCTGGCCAACGGGCTGTGAGCTGGTGTCAGAGCTGCTCACCAAGGGGCTGTGCTGTGAGCTGGTGTCGGAGCTGCTCACCAAGGGGCTGTGCTGTGAGCTGGTGTCGGAGCTGCTCACCAAGGGGCTGTGCTGTGAGCTGGTGTCGGAGCTGCTCACCAAGGGGCTGTGCTGTGAGCTGGTGTCAGAGCTGCTCACCAAGGGGCTGTGCTGTGAGCTGGTGTCAGAGCTGCTGGCCACCGAAAGGATGAGAGAAGAGAGGCCGGGACCCAGGAGTCTGGCCACTGAAAGGATGAGAGAAGAGAGGCCGGGACCCAGGAGTCTGGCCACTGAAAGGATGAGAGAAGAGAGGCCCGGGACCCAGGAGTCGTGAAGGTTACATTTCAGGTGGGGGTCGACGATAAAGTGGATGTCCTCCCAGCTGAAGCAACATCTGAAAGGATGAGAGAAGAGAGGCCCGGGACCCAGGAGTCGTGAAGGTTACATTTCAGGGGGGGGTCGACGATAAAGTGGATGTCCTCCCAGCTGAAGCAACATCTGAAGAGCAACCAAACATTTTGAGAGGGTGTTTATCAGATCGGCCAAGTCCCACACAGATTGAGTCATAACGCCACTTCAGAACCTCTCTCCTACGTTTCGGGGAAGGAGGATTAAACGGTCTCCTGATCCCGAGGGGCGAACACAGGGGGCCGGGGAAGCTGGACCTCCTGATCCCGAGGGGGGAACACAGGGGGCCGGGGAAGCTGGACCTCCTGATCCCGAGGGGGGAACACAGGGGGCCGGGGAAGCTGGACCTCCTGATCCTGAGGGGTGAACACAGGGGGCCGGGGAAGCTGGACCTCCTGATCCTGAGGGATGAACACAGGGGGCCGGGGAAGCTGGACCTCCTGATCCCGAGGGGCGAACACAGGGGGCCGGGGAAGCTGGACCTCCTGATCCCGAGGGGCGAACACAGGGGCTGGGGAAGCTGGACCTCCTGATCCCGAGGGGTGAACACGGGGCCGGGGAAGCTGGACCTCCTGATCCCGAGGGGCGAACACAGGGGGCCGGGGAAGCTGGACCTCCTGATCCCGAGGGGCGAACACAGGGGGCCGGGGAAGCTGGACCTCCTGATCCCGAGGTGCGAACACAGGGGGCCGGGGAAGCTGGACCTCCTGATCCCGAGGGGCGAACACAGGGGGCCGGGGAAGCTGGACCTCCTGATCCCGAGGGGCGAACACAGGGGGCCGGGGAAGCTGGACCTGCAGGCTGGGAACCATCTGCCCAGTCAGTCCGTAAGTGCTAAACAAATTTATTGAATTCACAGGAACGTTAATGGATGGATGACCTCAAACTGTACACTAACAACATTACAACTGCAAGCCTTAAACCCAGGCCTTAAACTCAGGCCTTAAACCCAGGCCTTAAACTCAGGCCTTAAACTCAGGCCTTAAACCCAGGCCTTAAACCCAGGCCTTAAACCCAGGCCTTAAACCCAGGCCTTAAACAAAGGCCTTAAACCCAGGCCTTAAACCCAGGCCTTAAACCCTGACTTTGTTTATTTGAATGAAACTCCACTGTTGACTTGGATGGTGATTCTTGGTCTGGACACAACGTTCATATGAGAGTCCCTAAAGCTTCAGGTTGTGTCAGATTTATTGTTAGGAACAAATGATTGGAACAATATAGAGTAAACATTGTGGACCAGTCAATGGGTGGAATAATTGGTGTAAGATTTGAACACAGTGTGTTGCAACATTTTTTTATTTTATCTTGTGATTTACCACTGGGAGGGTTCTACAAGGGGACCTGACTCACCTGGTGCAGGTGTCTTCTGGACACTGATGATTTACCACTGGGAGGGTTCTACAAGGGGACCTGACTCACCTGGTGCAGGTGTCTTCTGGACACTGATGATTTACCACTGGGAGGGTTCTACAAGGGGACCTGACTCACCTGGTGCAGGTGTCTTCTGGACACTGATGATTTACCACTGGGAGGGTTCTACAAGGGGACCTGACTCACCTGGTGCAGGTGTCTTCTGGACACTGATGATTTACCACTGGGAGGGTTCTACAAGGGGACCTGACTCACCTGGTGCAGGTGTCTTCTGGACACTGATGATTTACCACTGGGAGGGTTCTACAAGGGGACCTGACTCACCTGGTGCAGGTGTCTTCTGGACACTGATGATTTACCACTGGGAGGGTTCTACAAGGGGACCTGACTCACCTGGTGCAGGTGTCTTCTGGACACATTTACCACTGGGAGGGTTCTACAAGGGGACCTGACTCACCTGGTGCAGGTGTCTTCTGGACACTGATGATTTACCACTGGGAGGGTTCTACAAGGGGACGGGACTCACCTGGTGCAGGTGTCTTCTGGACACTGATTTACCACTGGGAGGGTTCTACAAGGGGACCTGACTCACCTGGTGCAGGTGTCTTCTGGACACTGATGATTTACCACTGGGAGGGTTCTACAAGGGGACCTGACTCACCTGGTGCAGGTGTCTTCTGGACACTGATGATTTACCACTGGGAGGGTTCTACAAGGGGACCTGACTCACCTGGTGCAGGTGTCTTCTGGACACTGATGATTTACCATTGGGAGGGTTCTACAAGGGGACGGGACTCACCTGGTGCAGGTGTCTTCTGGACACTGATGATTTACCATTGGGAGGGTTCTACAAGGGGACGGGACTCACCTGGTGCAGGTGTCTTCTGGACACTGATGATTTACCACTGGGAGCGTTCTACAAGGGGACCTGACTCACCTGGTGCAGGTGTCTTCTGGACACTGATGATTTACCACTGGGAGGGTTCTACAAGGGGACCTGACTCACCTGGTGCAGGTGTCTTCTGGACACTGATGATTTACCACTGGGAGGGTTCTACAAGGGGACCTGACTCACCTGGTGCAGGTGTCTTCTGGACACTGATGATTTACCACTGGGAGGGTTCTACAAGGGGACCTGACTCACCTGGTGCAGGTGTCTTCTGGACACTGATGATTTACCATTGGGAGGGTTCTACAAGGGGACGGGACTCACCTGGTGCAGGTGTCTTCTGGACACTGATGATTTACCATTGGGAGGGTTCTACAAGGGGACGGGACTCACCTGGTGCAGGTGTCTTCTGGACACTGATGATTTACCACTGGGAGCGTTCTACAAGGGGACCTGACTCACCTGGTGCAGGTGTCTTCTGGACACTGATGATTTACCATTGGGAGGGTTCTACAAGGGGACCTGACTCACCTGGTGCAGGTGTCTTCTGGACACATTTACCACTGGGAGGGTTCTACAAGGGGACCTGACTCACCTGGTGCAGGTGTCTTCTGGACACTGATGATTTACCACTGGGAGGGTTCTACAAGGGGACCTGACTCACCTGGTGCAGGTGTCTTCTGGACACTGATGATTTACCACTGGGAGGGTTCTACAAGGGGACCTGACTCACCTGGTGCAGGTGTCTTCTGGACACTGATGATTTACCACTGGGAGGGTTCTACAAGGAGACCTGACTCGCCTGGTGCAGGTGTCTTCTGGACACTGATTTACCACTGGGAGGGTTCTACAAGGGGACCTGACTCACCTGGTGCAGGTGTCTTCTGGACACTGATGATTTACCATTGGGAGGGTTCTACAAGGGGACCTGACTCACCTGGTGCAGGTGTCTTCTGGACACTGATGATTTACCACTGGGAGGGTTCTACAAGGGGACCTGACTCACCTGGTGCAGGTGTCTTCTGGACACTGATGATTTACCACTGGGAGGGTTCTACAAGGGGACCTGACTCACCTGGTGCAGGTGTCTTCTGGACACTGATGATTTACCACTGGGAGGGTTCTACAAGGGGACCTGACTCACCTGGTGCAGGTGTCTTCTGGACACTGATGATTTACCACTGGGAGGGTTCTACAAGGGGACCTGACTCACCTGGTGCAGGTGTCATCTGGACACTGATGATTTACCACTGGGAGGGTTCTACAAGGGGACCTGACTCACCTGGTGCAGGTGTCTTCTGGACACTGATGATTTACCATTGGGAGGGTTCTACAAGGGGACCTGACTCGCCTGGTGCAGGTGTCTTCTGGACACATTTACCACTGGGAGGGTTCTACAAGGGGACCTGACTCACCTGGTGCAGGTGTCTTCTGGACACTGATGATTTACCACTGGGAGGGTTCTACAAGGGGACCTGACTCACCTGGTGCAGGTGTCTTCTGGACACATTTACCACTGGGAGGGTTCTACAAGGGGACCTGACTCACCTGGTGCAGGTGTCTTCTGGACACATTTACCACTGGGAGGGTTCTACAAGGGGACCTGACTCGCCTGGTGCAGGTGTCTTCTGGACACATTTACCACTGGGAGGGTTCTACAAGGGGACCTGACTCACCTGGTGCAGGTGTCTTCTGGACACTGATGATTTACCACTGGGAGGGTTCTACAAGGGGACCTGACTCGCCTGGTGCAGGTGTCTTCTGGACACTGATGATTTACCACTGGGAGGGTTCTACAAGGGGACCTGACTCACCTGGTGCAGGTGTCTTCTGGACACTGATGATTTACCACTGGGAGGGTTCTACAAGGGGACCTGACTCACCTGGTGCAGGTGTCTTCTGGACACTGATGATTTACCACTGGGAGGGTTCTACAAGGGGACCTGACTCACCTGGTGCAGGTGTCTTCTGGACACTGATGATTTACCACTGGGAGGGTTCTACAAGGGGACCTGACTCACCTGGTGCAGGTGTCTTCTGGACACTGATGATTTACCATTGGGAGGGTTCTACAAGGGGACGGGACTCACCTGGTGCAGGTGTCTTCTGGACACTGATGATTTACCACTGGGAGGGTTCTACAAGGGGACCTGACTCACCTGGTTCAGGTGTCTTCTGGACACTGATGATCTACCACTGGGAGGGTTCTACAAGGGGACCTGACTCACCTGGTGCAGGTGTCTTCTGGACACTGATGATTTACCACTGGGAGGGTTCTACAAGGGGACCTGACTCACCTGGTGCAGGTGTCTTCTGGACACTGATGATCTACCACTGGGAGGGTTCTACAAGGGGACCTGACTCACCTGGTGCAGGTGTCTTCTGGACACTGATGATTTACCACTGGGAGGGTTCTACAAGGGGACCTGACTCACCTGGTGCAGGTGTCTTCTGGACACTGATGATCTACCACTGGGAGGGTTCTACAAGGGGACCTGACTCACCTGGTGCAGGTGTCTTCTGGACACTGATGATTTACCACTGGGAGGGTTCTACAAGGGGACCTGACTCACCTGGTGCAGGTGTCTTCTGGACACTGATGATTTACCACTGGGAGGGTTCTACAAGGGGACCTGACTCACCTGGTGCAGGTGTCTTCTGGACACTGATGATTTACCACTGGGAGGGTTCTACAAGGGGACCTGACTCACCTGGTGCAGGTGTCTTCTGGACACTGATGATTTACCATTGGGAGGGTTCTACAAGGGGACGGGACTCACCTGGTGCAGGTGTCTTCTGGACACTGATGATTTACCACTGGGAGGGTTCTACAAGGGGACCTGACTCACCTGGTGCAGGTGTCTTCTGGACACTGATGATTTACCACTGGGAGGGTTCTACAAGGGGACCTGACTCACCTGGTGCAGGTGTCTTCTGGACACTGATGATTTACCATTGGGAGGGTTCTACAAGGGGACGGGACTCACCTGGTGCAGGTGTCTTCTGGACACTGATGATCTACCACTGGGAGGGTTCTACAAGGGGACGGGACTCACCTGGTGCAGGTGTCTTCTGGACACTGATGATTTACCACTGGGAGGGTTCTACAAGGGGACCTGACTCACCTGGTGCAGGTGTCTTCTGGACACTGATGATTTACCACTGGGAGGGTTCTACAAGGGGACCTGACTCACCTGGTGCAGGTGTCTTCTGGACACTGATGATTTACCACTGGGAGGGTTCTACAAGGGGACCTGACTCACCTGGTGCAGGTGTCTTCTGGACACTGATGATTTACCACTGGGAGGGTTCTACAAGGGGACCTGACTCACCTGGTGCAGGTGTCTTCTGGACACTGATGATTTACCACTGGGAGGGTTCTACAAGGGGACCTGACTCACCTGGTGCAGGTGTCTTCTGGACACTGATTTACCACTGGGAGGGTTCTACAAGGAGACCTGACTCACCTGGTGCAGGTGTCTTCTGGACACTGATGATTTACCACTGGGAGGGTTCTACAAGGGGACCTGACTCACCTGGTGCAGGTGTCTTCTGGACACTGATGATTTACCATTGGGAGGGTTCTACAAGGGGACCTGACTCACCTGGTGCAGGTGTCTTCTGGACACTGATGATCTACCACTGGGAGGGTTCTACAAGGGGACCTGACTCACCTGGTGCAGGTGTCTTCTGGACACTGATGATCTACCACTGGGAGGGTTCTACAAGGGGACCTGACTCACCTGGTGCAGGTGTCTTCTGGACACTGATGATTTACCACTGGGAGGGTTCTACAAGGGGACCTGACTCACCTGGTGCAGGTGTCTTCTGGACACTGATGATTTACCACTGGGAGGGTTCTACAAGGGGACCTGACTCACCTGGTGCAGGTGTCTTCTGGACACTGATGATTTACCACTGGGAGGGTTCTACAAGGGGACCTGACTCACCTGGTGCAGGTGTCTTCTGGACACTGATGATTTACCACTGGGAGGGTTCTACAAGGGGACCTGACTCACCTGGTGCAGGTGTCTTCTGGACACTGATGATTTACCACTGGGAGGGTTCTACAAGGGGACCTGACTCACCTGGTGCAGGTGTCTTCTGGACACTGATGATTTACCACTGGGAGGGTTCTACAAGGGGACCTGACTCACCTGGTGCAGGTGTCTTCTGGACACTGATGATTTACCACTGGGAGGGTTCTACAAGGGGACCTGACTCACCTGGTGCAGGTGTCTTCTGGACACTGATGATTTACCACTGGGAGGGTTCTACAAGGGGACCTGACTCACCTGGTGCAGGTGTCTTCTGGACACTGATGATTTACCACTGGGAGGGTTCTACAAGGGGACCTGACTCACCTGGTGCAGGTGTCTTCTAGACACTGATGATTTACCATTGGGAGGGTTCTACAAGGGGACCTGACTCACCTGGTGCAGGTGTCTTCTGGACACTGATGATTTACCACTTGGAGGGTTCTACAAGGGGACCTGACTCACCTGGTACAGGTGTCTTCTGGACACTGATGTCTCTGGGTCTTTCTAGAAACTAGGGTACAAGTCAGGATTTCCTGTACTGGACAACTTGTTACATCTGAAGTCATTGATAATAATCAGCAATTTTTTTCATGCCATTACATTAAGAGAAACACCAGAAGAAAGATGCCCAAGGTCCCTGCTCATCTACATGAACGTGCCTTAGGCATGCTGCAAGGAGGCATGAGGACTGCAGATGTGGCCAGGGCAATACATTGCAATGTCTGTACTGTGAGACGCCAAAGACGGCGCTTCAGGGAGACAGGACGGACAGCTGATTGTCCTCGCAGTGGCAGACCACGTGTAACAACACCTGCACAGGATCGATACATCCGAACATCACACCTGCGGGACAGGTACAGGATGGGAACAACAACTGCCCGAGTTACACCAGGAACGCACAATCCCTCCATCAGTGCTCAGACTGTCCGCAATAGTCTGAGAGAGGCTGGACTGAGGGCTTGTAGGCCTGTTGTAAGGCAGGTCCTCACCAGACATCACCGGCAACAGCGTCGCCTATGGGCACAAACCCACCGTCGCTGGACCAGACAGGACTGGCAAAAAGTGCTCTAAAATTGATTAAATTAGTCCCCCCCCCCCCCTCGTCAATCCACACACAATACTTAATGACAAAGCAAAACAGGTTTTTAGAAATGTTAGCAAATGTATTAAAAAATGAAAAAACAGAAATACCTTAAGGTCCCACAGTAGTCAGTGCATGTCAGAGCAAAAACCAAGCCATGAGGTCGAAGGAATTGTCCGTAGAGCTCCGAGACAGGATTGTGTCGAGGCACAGATCTTGGGGAAGGATACCAAAACATTTCTGCAGCGTTGAAGGTCCCCAAGAACAAAATGGCCTCCATTATTCTTAAATGGAAGAAGTTTGGAACCACCAAGACTAGAGCTGGCCGCACAGCCAAACTGAGCAATCTGTGGAGAAGGGGCTATACAAATATTTACACATGTTAAAGTTTGCTGAAAATAAACGTAGTTGACAGTGAGAGGACGTTTTTATCTCTCCTGGCTCCTGTGGAAGGAAACATGGAATGAAGCCCTGTGAAATAAGACGCTGGTGAAATTATTTGGTTTTATATTATGTTATATTTAGGTTTTATGGAACCGTCTTCTATGTCAGAGAAGAACCAACAAAAGGTTTTCAACTGGGATACATTCATTCAGAAAGTATTCAGACCCCTTGACGTTTTTCACATTTTGTTACGTTACAGCCTTCTCCTAAAAATAGATTGCATAGTCTTTCCCTTCCCCTCCTTTCCCACCGAGCTCCTTGTGTGGCCAGATGAGAACCCGGAATACTGCCTCTGGCAATAGAAGTAGGTAGGTCGGGAATGTTCTAGATGAAGAAGAGGGTGTATGTGCTGTCTGGGATTTAAGGGGGAGGTGTGGTCTACTGTTTCTGTTTTAACAACAAACACTGCGTTTCTATTCCTTCATCCCCAGCCGATGACATCAAGCCCTGTCCGCGCTGCGCTGCTTACATCATCAAGATGAACGACGGCAGTTGTAACCACATGACCTGCGCCGTCTGTGGCTGTGAGTTCTGCTGGCTCTGCATGAAGGAGATCTCTGACCTGCACTACCTGAGGTGAGAGGCAGAGGGGTGAGGAGTCTGTCAACACTCAGGGAGTCATACATCACTATCTATACAGGAACCACAGGGTTCTGCCTCTGAATAGCCAGAGTTCTGCTAGACTATATGCCCTAGACTGTCCCCTGGTCAGCCTGTCATAGTTGGGTTGTTATCATCTCTGTCCCCTGGTCAGCCTGTCAGGGTTGGGTTGTTATCATCTCTGTCCCCTGGTCAGCCTGTCAGGGTTGGGTTGTTATCATCTCTGTCCTCTGGTCAGCCTGTCAGGGTTGGGTTTTAATCATCTCTGTCCCCTGGTCAGCCTGTCAGGGTTGGGTTGTAATCATCTCTGTCCCCTCCCCAGCCTGTCAGGGTTGGGTTGTAAATCATCTTTGTCCCCTCCCCAGCCTGTCAGGGTTGGGTTGTAATCATCTCGGTTGGGTTGTAATCATCTCGGTTGGGTTGTAATCATCTCTGTCCCCTGGTCAGCCTGTCATGGTTGGGTTGTTATCATCTCTGTCCCCTCCCCAGCCTGTCAGGGTTGGGTTGTTATCATCTCTGTCCTCTGGTCAGCCTGTCAGGGTTGGGTTGTTATCATCTCTGTCCCCTGGTCAGCCTGTCAGGGTTGGGTTGTTATCATCTCTGTCCCCTGGTCAGCCTGTCAGGGTTGGGTTGTTATCATCTCTGTCCCCTGGTCAGCCTGTCAGGGTTGGGTTGTTATCATCTCTGTCCCCTGGTCAGCCTGTTATCATCTCTGTCCCCTGGTCAGCCTGTTATCATCTCTGTCCCCTGGTCAGCCTGTCAGGTTTGGTTGTTATCATCTCTGTCCCCTGGTCAGCCTGTCAGGGTTGGGTTGTAATCATCTCTGTCCCCTGGTCAGCCTGTTATCATCTCTGTCCCCTGGTCAGCCTGTTATCATCTCTGTCCCCTGGTCAGCCTGTCAGGTTTGGTTGTTATCATCTCTGTCCCCTGGTCAGCCTGTCAGGGTTGGGTTGTAATCATCTCTGTCCCCTGGTCAGCCTGTCAGGTTTGGTTGTTATCTCTGTCCCCTGGTCAGCCTGTCAGGGTTGGGTTGTAATCATCTCTGTCCCCTGGTCAGCCTGTCAGGGTTGGGTTGTAATCATCTCTCTCCGTCCTCCCCAGCCCGTCAGGATGTACCTTCTGGGGCAGGAAGCCGTGGAGCAGGAAGAAGAAGATTCTGTGGCAGCTGGGCACGCTGGTGGGCGCTCCGGTGGGCATCGCTCTGATCGCTGGCATCGCCGTCCCCGCCATGATCATAGGCATCCCTGTGTACGTGGGGAGGAAGGTGAGCTGACCCTAAACACACGGCAGACTGAGGTCATCAGATGACATCAGCCGTCGTGTTGACAGATAGATGACCAGACAACAGAGAAGCCGTTCATCAGTAATGGGTCTGTGCTGTAAACGGGATGATCAGGTGGAAGTCTAGTCGTCTGTACAACCAGAAAGATGATAATCAGCTCGTGGACTAAAGATGGAGGAATGTACTGGAGAACTTAACCTACAGCGTTGTTTCCAACAACTACTGTGTACGAGTCAATGATTACACAGGCTTGTTTTATATGAACACAGAATAATACAGTTAGTTGTTTTATATGAACACAGAATAATACAGTTGTTTTATATGAACACAGAATAATACAGTTGTTTTATATGAACACAGAATAATACAGTTGTTTTATATGAACACAGAATAATACAGTTGTTTTATATGAACACAGAATAATACAGTTAGTTGTTTTATATGAACACAGAATAATACAGTTGTTTTATATGAACACAGACAGAATAATAGTTGTTTTATATGAACACAGAATAATACAGTTGTTTTATATGAACACAGAATAATACAGTTGTTTTATATGAACACAGACAGAATAATACAGTTGTTTTATATGAACACAGAATAATACAGTTGTTTTATATGAACACAGACAGAATAATACAGTTGTTTTATATGAACACAGACAGAATAATACAGTTGTTTTATATGAACACAGACAGAATAATACAGTTGTTTTATATGAACACAGACAGAATAATACAGTTGTTTTATATGAACACAGACAGAATAATACAGTTGTTTTATATGAACACAGACAGAATAATACAGTTGTTTTATATGAACACAGACAGAATAATACAGTTGTTTTATATGAACACAGACAGAATAATACAGTTGTTTTATATGAACACAGACAGAATAATACAGTTGTTTTATATGAACACAGACAGAATAATACAGTTGTTTTATATGAACACAGAATAATAGTTGTTTTATATGAACACAGACAGAATAATACCGTTGTTTTATATGAACACAGACAGAATAATACAGTTGTTTTATATGAACACAGAATAATACAGTTGTTTTATATGAACACAGAATAATAGTTGTTTTATATGAACACAGACAGAATAATACCGTTGTTTTATATGAACACAGACAGAATAATACAGTTGTTTTATATGAACACAGAATAATACAGTTGTTTTATATGAACACAGAATAATACAGTTGTTTTATATGAACACAGAATAATAGTTGTTTTATATGAACACAGACAGAATAATACAGTTGTTTTATATGAACACAGACAGAATAATACCGTTGTTTTATATGAACACAGACAGAATACTACAGTTGTTTTATATGAACACAGACAGAATAATACAGTTGTTTTATATGAACACAGACAGAATAATACAGTTGTTTTATATGAACACAGACAGAATAATACCGTTGTTTTATATGAACACAGCATAATACCGTTAGCCAATAGATGGAACCACTGCATCACTCGTATGATGTGTTTTCAGTAAGTCGAGAGTCATGGTTCTCCTCACAGTACGGTGACCCCTGACCTAACCCTGTCTGTCAGATCTTTGACCCCTGACCTGTAACCCCCATCTGTCAGATCCATGACCCCTGACCTCTAACCCCCATCTGTCAGATCCATGACCCCTGACCTCTAACCCCATCTGTCAAATCCATGACCCCTGACCTCTAACCCCCATCTGTCAGATCCATGACCCCTGACCTCTAACCCCCATCTGTCAGATCCATGACCTCTGACCTGTAAACCCCCATCTGTCAGATCCATGACCCCTGATCTTTAACCTCCATCTATCAGATCCATGACCCCTGACCTGTAACCTCCATCTGTCTGTCAGATCTATAACCTCTGACCTCTAACCCAGTCTGTCTGATCTATAACCCCTGTATGTCCGTCTGTCTGGACTATAACCTCTGACCCGTCTGCCTGTCAGATCTATAACCCCTGACCTTTAACCCCTGTATGTCTGTTAGATCTATAACCGCTATGAGGGGAAGGACATCTCTCCTCACAGGAGGAACCTGGTGATAGCAGGAGGAGTCACTCTGTCTGACCTATAACCTCTGACCTCTAACCCGTCTGTCTGTCTGTTAGATCTATAACCGCTATGAGGGGAAGGACATCTCTCCTCACAGGAGGAACCTGGTGATAGTAGGAGGAGTCACTCTGTCTGTCATCATGTCTCCTGTGGTGGCAGCCGTCTCTGTCGGTCAGTATACTGTATTCTGTCTGTCATCATGTCCCCTGTGGTCAGTATACTGTACTCTGTCTGTCATCATGTCCCCTGTGGTCAGTATACTGTACTCTGTCTGTCATCATGTCCCCTGTGGTCAGTATACTGTACTCTGTCTGTCATCATGTCCCCTGTGGTCAGTATACTGTACTCTGTCTGTCATGTCCCCTGTCATGCACTTTGGATTTTATTAAAGTCAACCCCCGGGGCCTGTCTCCCCCCCGGGGCCTGTCTCCCCCCCGGGGCCTGCTAACACAGGGATCTCTGGTTGTTTAGATGAGCTAGTAGTGACCGACTGCTCTTAGGAGACACAGGGGTCTCTGGTTGTTTAGATGAGCTAGTAGTGACCGACTGCTCTTAGGAGACACAGGGGTCTCTGGTTGTTTAGATGAGCTAGTAGTGACCGACTGCTCTTAGGAGACACAGGGGTCTCTGGTTGTTTAGATGAGCTAGTAGTGACCGACTGCTCTTAGGAGACACAGGGGTCTCTGGTTGTTTAGATGAGCTAGTAGTGACCGACTGCTCTTAGGAGACACAGGGGTCTCTGGTTGTTTAGATGAGCTAGTAGTGACCGACTGCTCTTAGGAGACACAGTGGTCCCTGGTTGTTTAGATGAGCTAGTAGTGACCGACTGCTCTTAGGAGACACAGTGGTCTCTGGTTGTTTAGATGAGCTAGTAGTGACCGACTGCTCTTAGGAGACACAGGGGTCTCTGGTTGTTTAGATGAGCTAGTAGTGACTGACTGCTCTTAGGAGACACAGTGGTCTCTGGTTGTTTAGATGAGCTAGTAGTGACCGACTGCTCTTAGGAGACACAGGGGTCTCTGGTTGTTTAGATGAGCTAGTAGTGACCGACTGCTCTTAGGAGACACAGGGGTCTCTGGTTGTTTAGATGAGCTAGTAGTGACCGACTGCTCTTAGGAGACACAGTGGTCTCTGGTTGTTTAGATGAGCTAGTAGTGACCGACTGCTCTTAGGAGACACAGGGGTCTCTGGTTGTTTAGATGAGCTAGTAGTGACCGACTGCTCTTAGGAGACACAGGGGTCTCTGGTTGTTTAGATGAGCTAGTAGTGACCGACTGCTCTTAGGAGACACAGTGGTCCCTGGTTGTTTAGATGAGCTAGTAGTGACCGACTGCTCTTAGGAGACACAGTGGTCTCTGGTTGTTTAGATGAGCTAGTAGTGACCGACTGCTCTTAGGAGACACAGTGGTCTCTGGTTGTTTAGATGAGCTAGTAGTGACCGACTGCTCTTAGGAGACACAGTGGTCTCTGCTGGTTGTCTGGTGTCCCTCCCCAGGGTGTGAGGTGGTTAACTGTCTCTCTCTCTGTGTGTCCAGGCATCGGCGTGCCCATCATGCTGGCGTACGTGTACGGTGTGGTGCCCATCTCTCTGTGTCGCAGCGGGGGCTGTGGCGTCTCCACTGGTAATGGGAAAGGAGTCCGCATCGAGTTCGATGACGAGAACCAGATGACCGCAGGGAGTGGGGCGCAAGCTACTGGTACGTCTCTCCACACACACACACACACACACACACACAGAGACACACACACACACACACAGAGTGAGTAACCTCGTGTTTAGTCTGAATGAGTTGCGTTAGCTGACTCATTGTGACTGGACTCTGATGACCTCTGACCCTCCTAGAGGAGGAGAATGTTCAAAAGGTGAGGTTTGACTACAGGCCTTCAAGAAAAGACGAGGCCGTAGAGGGGAGAGAACCAACAGGAGAAAGACCTTGTCTTTTAGTTTATAGAGCGGTTCTGATGAACTCCTGCTCTCTCCCCTGTCTCCTCAGACACGACCTCTGTGGCGGACACCAGGAACAACCCCAGCATCGGAGAAGGTAGCGTGGGGGGCATGACGGGCAGTCTGAGTGCCAGCGGGAGCCACGTGGACCGGATGGGCGCCATGAGGGACAACCTGAGTGAGAACGCCTCCACCATGGCCCTGGCTGGGGCCAGCATCACCGGATCTCTGTCTGGCAGCGCCATGGTCAACTACCTGAACAGGTCAGTACTTTTGGATTGGATTTAACCTCTATTCAACCAGGTTAGTCTCGTTGAGATAAAAACAGATTTTTTTTTTTTTCAAGAGAGATTTGAACCAAGATGGGTCAGTAGTGTGATAGGTGTTGTTTTACAGGGTCAGTAGTGTGATAGGTGTTGTTTTACAGGGTCAGTAGTGTGATAGGTGTTGTTTTACAGGGTCAGTAGTGTGATAGGTGTTGTTTTACAGGGTCAGTAGTGTGACAGGTGTTGTTTTACAGGGTCAGTAGTGTGACAGGTGTTGTTTTACAGGGTCAGTAGTGTGACAGGTGTTGTTTTACAGGGTCAGTAGTGTGATAGGTGTTGTTTTACAGGGTCAGTAGTGTGACAGGTGTTGTTTTACAGGGTCAGTAGTGTGACAGGTGTTGTTTTACAGGGTCAGTAGTGTGATAGGTGTTGTTTTACAGGGTCAGTAGTGTGACAGGTGTTGTTTTACAGGGTCAGTAGTGTGACAGGTGTTGTTTTACAGGGTCAGTAGTGTGATAGGTGTTGTTTTACAGGGTCAGTAGTGTGATAGGTGTTGTTGTACAGGGTCAGTCCCAGCAGTATGATAGGTCCAGTGTAATGTGTTGTTGTACAGGGTCAGTCCCAGCAGTATGGTAGGTCCAGTGTAATGTGTTGTTGTACAGGGTCAGTCCCAGCAGTATGATAGGTCCAGTGTAATGTGTTGTTGTACAGGGTCAGTCCCAGCAGTATGGTAGGTCCAGTGTAATGTGTTGTTGTACAGGGTCAGTCCCAGCAGTATGATAGGTCCAGTGTAATGTGTTGTTGTACAGGGTCAGTCCCAGCAGTATGATAGGTCCAGTGTAATGTGTTGTTGTACAGGGTCAGTCCCAGCAGTATGGTAGGTCCAGTGTAATGTGTTGTTGTACAGGGTCAGTCCCAGCAGTATGATAGGTCCAGTGTAATGTGTTGTTGTACAGGGTCAGCCCCAGCAGTATGATAGGTCCAGTGTAATGTGTTGTTGTACAGGGTCAGTCCCAGCAGTATGGTAGGTCCAGTGTAATGTGTTGTTGTACAGGGTCAGTCCCAGCAGTATGATAGGTCCAGTGTAATGTGTTGTTGTACAGGGTCAGCCCCAGCAGTATGATAGGTCCAGTGTAATGTGTTGTTGTACAGGGTCAGCCCCAGCAGTATGATAGGTCCAGTGTAATGTGTTGTTGTACAGGGTCAGTCCCAGCAGTATGATAGGTCCAGTGTAATGTGTTGTTGTACAGGGTCAGTCCCAGCAGTATGGTAGGTCCAGTGTAATGTGTTGTTGTACAGGGTCAGCCCCAGCGGTATGATAGGTCCAGTGTAATGTGTTGTTGTACAGGGTCAGTCCCAGCAGTATGATAGGTCCAGTGTAATGTGTTGTTGTACAGGGTCAGTCCCAGCGGTATGATAGGTCCAGTGTAATGTGTTGTTGTACAGGGTCAGCCCCAGTGGTATGGTAGGTCCAGTGTAATGTGTTGTTGTACAGGGTCAGTCCCAGCAGTATGGTAGGTCCAGTGTAATGTGTTGTTGTACAGGGTCAGTCCCAGCAGTATGGTAGGTCCAGTGTAATGTGTTGTTGTACAGGGTCAGTCCCAGCAGTATGATAGGTCCAGTGTAATGTGTTGTTGTACAGGGTCAGTCCCAGCAGTATGATAGGTCCAGTGTAATGTGTTGTTGTACAGGGTCAGTCCCAGCAGTATGATAGGTCCAGTGTAATGTGTTGTAGTACAGGGTCAGTCCCAGCAGTATGATAGGTCCAGTGTAATGTGTTGTTGTACAGGGTCAGTCCCAGCAGTATGATAGGTCCAGTGTAATGTGTTGTTGTACAGGGTCAGCCCCAGTAGTATGACAGGTGTTGTTTTACAGGGTCAGTCATAGTAGTATGATAGGTGTTGTTTTACAGGGTCAGTAGTGTGATAGGTGTTGTTGTACAGGGTCAGCCCCAGTGGTATGATAGGTCCAGTGTAATGTGTTGTTGTACAGGGTCAGTCCCAGCAGTATGATAGGTCCAGTGTAATGTGTTGTTGTACAGGGTCAGTCCCAGCAGTATGATAGGTCCAGTGTAATGTGTTGTTGTACAGGGCCAGTCCCAGCAGTATGATAGGTCCAGTGTAATGTGTTGTTGTACAGGGTCAGTCCCAGCAGTATGATAGGTCCAGTGTAATGTGTTGTTGTACAGGGTCAGCCCCAGTGGTATGATAGGTCCAGTGTAATGTGTTGTTGTACAGGGTCAGTCCCAGCAGTATGATAGGTCCAGTGTAATGTGTTGTTGTACAGGGTCAGTCCCAGCAGTATGATAGGTCCAGTGTAATGTGTTGTTGTACAGGGTCAGCCCCAGCAGTATGATAGGTCCAGTGTAATGTGTTGTTGTACAGGGTCAGTCCCAGCAGTATGGTAGGTCCAGTGTAATGTGTTGTTGTACAGGGTCAGTCCCAGCAGTATGATAGGTCCAGTGTAATGTGTTGTTGTACAGGGTCAGTCCCAGCAGTATGATAGGTCCAGTGTAATGTGTTGTAGGGTTACATGCCTTGCTCAAGGGCACATGGACATATTCTTCACTTTGTTGCCTTGGTAATTTGAACCAGTGACCTCTGTCTCAAACCGCTCGGCTACCTGCCATCAGGATCAGAAAGACCAAGTACGCATCACGCTTTCTTACCATGGCAACGCGGACTAGTGACATCAGGTGACAACCAGAAACAACTACATCTCAACAACCTGTTCATCTGTAGGTGGTTTGAACTCCTAGTGACCCCCGGTCCTGGTGCTTTAGGTTGGCTTGGAGGGAATTCCAAGACCCGATCAACTACCAGTGTTGGGTCAGTGTTGGGGTCGGCTTCCTCAACGGGTCAGTGTTGGGGTCGGCTACCTCAACGGGTCAGTGTTGGGGTCGGCTACCTCAACGGGTCAGTGTTGGGGTCGGCTTCCTCAACGGGTCAGTGTTGGGGTCGGCTACCTCAACGGGTCAGTGTTGGGGTCGGCTACCTCAACGGGTCAGTGTTGGGGTCGGCTACCTCAACGGGACAGTGTTGGGGTCGGCTACCTCAACGGGACAGTGTTGGTCGGCTACCTCAACGGGACAGTGTTGGGGTCGGCTTCCTCAACGGGACAGTGTTGGGGTCGGCTTCCTCAACGGGACAGTGTTGGGGTCGGCTTCCTCAACGGGTCAGTGTTGGGGTCGGCTACCTCAACGGGACAGTGTTGGGGTCGGCTACCTCAACGGGACAGTGTTGGTCGGCTTCCTCAACGGGACAGTGTTGGGGTCGGCTACCTCAACGGGACAGTGTTGGTCGGCTTCCTCAACGGGACAGTGTTGGGGTCGGCTACCTCAACGGGACAGTGTTGGTCGGCTACCTCAACGGGACAGTGTTGGGGTCGGCTTCCTCAACGGGACAGTGTTGGGGTCGGCTTCCTCAACGGGACAGTGTTGGGGTCGGCTTCCTCAACGGGTCAGTGTTGGGGTCGGCTACCTCAACGGGACAGTGTTGGGGTCGGCTACCTCAACGGGACAGTGTTGGTCGGCTTCCTCAACGGGACAGTGTTGGGGTCGGCTACCTCAACGGGACAGTGTTGGTCGGCTACCTCAACGGGACAGCGTTGGGGTCGGCTACCTCAACGGGACAGTGTTGGTCGGCTACCTCAACGGGTCAGCGTTGGGGTCGGCTACCTCAACGGGTCAGCGTTGGGGTCGGCTAATGAGAGACTGGACAGGATACCAACCTTACTGTCAGGTGGCTGTAGGTCCATCTGGCTGTATGCACCTTGTATTGTGACTGGAAAAATAAACTACGGTCTGATCTCCTCCCCCGGTCCTGTCCTCTCTCCTCCCCCGGTCCTGTCCTCTCTCCTCCCCCTCCCCCCTGTCCTCTCTCCTCCCCCGGTCCTGTCCTCTCTCCTCCCCCGGTCCTGTCCTCTCTCCTCCCCCTCCCCCCTGTCCTCTCTCCTCTTCTGTCCCCCCGTGTCCCCTGCTCCAGGTTGGAGGTCCAGGCTGATGTTCAGAAGGAGAGGTGTAGTCTGAGTGGAGAGTCGGCCACCTTCAGCTTGGGGACCATCAGTGACAACGCTAGCACCAAAGCAATGGCTGGATCCCTTCTCAACTACAGGTCAGGGCCGTGTCATTTAGAAACATTAACATTTCAATGACATCTCCACAGAGGACTTGTCTCCCTCCTGTAGACCTGTGTTCAACTTGCCTCTTCCTTTCTGTCTGGTGGTGTTTTGTGTAGAGACGGGACCAGTATGGAGGTGCAGGTGGACATAGAGCCGGGTAAGTCCGCTGGTCAACTACACGACCACGCTATGGATGATGGGAGAGACGCTGGGCGCTGTGGCTGGTCCTGCCACTCTGGATGCCCCTCAGAGGGCCAGGATGGCACCGCCAAGTCCTCCTCCTCTTCCTCGGGGAAGAAGAGTAAAAGCAAGCTGAAGAAGGGAGGAGGCTGTAAGATCCAGGAGACGAGGGAGGATATGGACGCTCGTCTCCTTGAGCAGCAGAGCACCAACTCCTCAGAGTTTGACTCTCCCTCCCTCAGCGGCTCTCTGCCCTCCGTAGCCGACTCGGACTCCTCCCACTTGTCAGAGTTCAGCGGCGGCTCTGCCCTGGAGATCACGAAGACGTCCTGCGGCCACGGATCCTCGTCTGACTACCACAGCCGCTTCGCCACAGTCAGCCCTCTGCCTGAAGTAGAGGGAGACCGGCTGGAGGCGTTACCCTCACCCCGAGGTGTCCTCTCCCAGCCTCACTCCCCGGTCTCCTCACCCTGTCCCGAGGTGTCCGTCTCCCCGAGGTGTCTGATAGCAGAGGAAAACATCAACCAGGTGTGTCCTACGAAGGCAGATTGTGACTGTATTACAGGAGGAGCCCTTCCCGTTGGACAGCTGCTGCAGGAGAACAACAACAACCTGCAGGCCCGTCCCTCCAGCCTGTTCCAGACCTCCTGTATTCAGACTGACATCTGACCTAAAAACACCAGTTTTTGGTTTCACAGAATAATTGTTTTTCTTTCTTCCCCAGAAGACAAAAGCTTTGAATGGACATTTCTGTCGTCCAGAAGTGTGCAAAAACCTCAGCTCAGTCAGTAGGACTTGTTTTAATAACAGCAAGGTGAAGGCTGTTGTTTCCTGTCATGTGACCCCTATTGCAGTGTTCCGACTGGCTGCTGTCCCTCCTCACAAGCAGGAGTGAAAGAGACCCGTCACTGACCCCCGGGCGGACTGTCAGTCAAGCTGGGGATCAGGACGCAACGTTCAGGAACCTTCAAGCTCTCAAAACGCCAAGTTGAACTTTAATATGAACCAGGCAATACTATCCTTCGTGTTCTCTTCAGTTTTAAAATGAGTTTATAATTAAGCCACTTCTGTTAAGTGATGATTTGTACTTATTATAATTCGATACTAGTCCGCTGGAAGGAATTTAAAAGCCTGGTAGTAGTTTATCTACGGCTAGCTGAGAGGGACAAACCATTCTATCTACGGCTAGCTGAGAGGGACAGAGTACTGGAGCAGAGTACTGTTGCTAGGTAGAAGTAGAGCTGGGTCTCTGGAAGGCCATGGTTTAAACATCCCGAAGATGGATGAATCACGCTGAGGGTTAATTATAATAGCCACAACCCACCAATGAGAGAGTCACTTCCTTGAAATTGTTTAACAAATATTTTTCAACCGTCAGTAAAATAAAATTGTGCTTTTTTTTTTTTTTTTTCAGGCTGAAGATGCTTTCACCTCACATAATAAGATAACTTTCATATCTGTTATAACCAATGGTTTATATATACACTAGATGACTGACAGGGGGCGCTGTGTTGAAGCCACCATGCCTCCATCTTGGCTCTCCCCCCTCCATTGTAAAAAAAATGTTTTGGAAGCTAAAGAAATGTATTTATTAATTGGTTTTAACAACATGTATTCCATTACAGACACCTTCATACTTTTACATTATATAATGTGAGCTTAAACGTACAAATAAGATAATATATAACATTTTCCTTTTTAGATTCATGTTACTGTCCCCACTAAAACAAAACAAAAACATTTGATTGAAACACTGTAGAATTCCATTCATTCCTATGGAGGCCTGCTCCTAATGGAGAGAGCCAATATGGCCGACCGGTGGCTTCAAAGTATCTCAATGGCCAACACATAACAACATCAGTAATCCATCCCCTACTGGGGAGAGCCAATATGGCCGACCGGTGGCTTCAAAGCATCTCAATGGCCAATACATAACATCAGTAATCCATCCCCTACTGGGGAGAGCCAATATGGCCGACCGATGGCTTCAAAGCATCTCAATGGCCAATACATAACATCAGTAATCCATCCCCTACTGGGGAGAGCCAATATGGCCGACCGGTGGCTTCAAAGTATCTCAATGGCCAACACATAACAACATCAGTAATCCATCCCCTACTGGGGAGAGCCAATATGGCCGACCGGTGGCTTCAAAGCATCTCAATGGCCAACACATAACATCAGTAATCCATCCCCTACTGGGGAGAGCCAATATGGCCGACCGGTGGCTTCAAAGCATCTCAATGGCCAACACATAACATCAGTAATCCATCCCCTACTGGGGAGAGCCAATATGGCCGACCGGTGGCTTCAAAGCATCTCAATGGCCAACACATAACATCAGTAATCCATCCCCTACTGGGGAGAGCCAATATGGCCGACCGGTGGCTTCAAAGCATCTCAATGGCCAACACATAACATCAGTAATCCATCCCCTACTGGGGAGAGCCAATATGGCCGACCGGTGGCTTCAAAGCATCTCAATGGCCAACACATAACATCAGTAATCCATACCCTACTGGGGAGAGCCAATATGGCCGACCGGTGGCTTCAAAGCATCTCAATGGCCAACACATAACATCAGTAATCCATCCCCTACTGGGGAGAGCCAATATGGCCGACCGGTGGCTTCAAAGCATCTCAATGGCCAATACATAACATCAGTAATCCATCCCCTACTGGGGAGAGCCAATATGGCCAACCGGTGGCTTCAAAGCATCTCAATGGCCAACACATAACATCAACAATCCAGGGTTTATATACGTTGGTTATTACTCATTGTGCCTTTTTGAAAAGGAAAAGCTGTTTTTCCTCTTTCTAATCGTCTGCATCTCTCCACCTCCTTCTAGACTTTAAAAAGCTAAAACAACAGATGTCAGATGGTCTCTCTTGACCATGCCAGGAGAGATACTAGACGAGTAGGGCTTCATAATACTGTGGTAGACTTTACACGTCTTGTTCAATTGCCTACCAAAGACAGCACTCAGGCTCTTGAGAACTCTTGTTCCTGGTAACCCTTGACGACGTCTGTTTTGTCATCCCCCAGACTCCTCCACCTGGTGCAGCATGTCTACACCATGTGGTTAAACATGTCAAAATAAACACAGGAATATATACAGGCTGCTTGTTTGTTGTTGTTGTCTAATACGCTTTACAAATGCTACGCAAATAACAGGAGGCCAGAGTCTCCTGCTGTTAACCAGACTGGTTACATAAATGTACTGCAATGCTCAGAGTGTATGTACGGGGATATCATCAGTTGACCCCTATTCCTGTCTGTGTCTCAAATGACAGTCTATTCCCCGACACAGTGCACAGGTAGTGTACTATCTAGAGAGTAGTGTGCCATCAGGGCCGCATGGCGTCTGTTCCGTGTCTCCTGCCGGTCTGTGAAGACATGTGGTTGAATGATGACATCTCTGGACTGATTTAAATGCTGCTGCCTCTCCTCCCCTCACACACGTTGTCTGTGTTTATTCCCTGATTCATTCTCTGCACTGTCCATTTCCTGTTGGTTTAATTCTCTGCACTGTCCATTTCCTGTTGGTTTAATTCTCTGTCCTGTCCATTTCCTGTTGGTTTAATTCTCTGCACTGTCCATTTCCTGTTGGTTTAATTCTCTGCCCTGACCATTTCCTGTTGGTTTAATTCTCTGCCCTGACCATTTCCTGTTGGTTTAATTCTCTGCCCTGTCCATTTCCTGTTGGTTTAATTCTCTGCCCTGTCCATTTCCTTTCCTATACTTTAAACACTAGTGCCAGTTAGATTTTCTAATTTGTGCAGAATGACATTATCCTGTCCCCAGATCTGTGTTTGATGTGGTAATGACCAAAGGAGATGGACAGAGGACACACACAGATCTGGGACCAGGCTAGAATGGCATTTAAAGGTATCTGTATATTAGTTTGCTAATTTCCTTTTACAATGTGTGTAAAATGCATATCTAAAAAAATAAATATCTCTTAAACTTTTCCTGGTCGGTCTCCTCCCTAAGGTTGTTGTTAATGGTGGTGTCTCAATGTGGAGACTGATCGACTGAATGACTGACTCTGTGTTCTAGAGGCTTGGAGAAGGAAACTGAAATACAGTATAGAGACATGAAACTGCCGATCTAGTTTAATGAATCACAGACCAGCATGTGAGTCTTCAGCAGGTTCTACTAAGCGGACATGTGGAATTGTTTTAATAAGATGGTCATATGGAATTGTTTTAATAAGATGGTCATATGGAATTGTTTTAAGAGGGTCATACCATGGATCATTGAGTTATTTCATTTAGAATTCTATTACCCCTGTAGGTATCAAAAAACAAATAGAATTAAATTATTTAATAAAATACTACATTTGGCCTTTACTGCTATAGTCAATATTTCTCTGGGCTATCTTAAGGAATAAGGTTTTGAGGTGTCCTCTGTCTATGAGATATAAGAAAGATCCGGAACTATATATTTTTTCTACATTTGAACCTCTTTTGGGGTGCATAAAACTAGGTTACCTTTAGGTTTTTAATTTTTAAAGGTTACCTTTAGGTTTTTAATTTTTAACGGTTACCAGGTTACCTTCAGATGAGAACACCCATCGTGTTCGTGAGAGTCTAACCTTTCTATAGGAGGGCCACATTAGTCTGTAAGGGAGACCTTTCTAACGTTACAGACGTGTTCGTGAGAGTCTCCCCTTTCTATAGGAGGGTCACATTAGTCTGTAGGGGAGACCTTTCTAACATTACAGAGGTGTTCGTGAGAGTCTCCCCTTTCTATAGGAGGGCCACATTAGTCTGTAGGGGAGACCTTTCAGACGTGTTCGTGAGAGTCTCCCCTTTCTATAGGAGGGCCACATTAGTCTGTAGGGGAGACCTTTCTAACGTGTTAGTGAGAGTCTCCCCTTTCTATAGGAGGGCCACATTAGTCTGTAGGGGAGACCTTTCAGACGTTACAGAGGTGTTCGTGAGAGTCTCCCCTTTCTATAGGAGGGCCACATTAGTCTGTAGGGGAGACCTTTCTAACGTTACAGAGGTGTTAGTGAGAGTCTCCCCTTTCTATAGGAGGGCCACATTAGTCTGTACGGGAGACCTTTCTAACGTTACAGAGGTGTTCGTGAGAGTCTCCCCTTTCTATAGGAGGGTCACGTTAGTCTGTAGGGGAGACCTTTCTAACGTTACAGAGGTGTTAGTGAGAGTCTCCCCTTTCTATAGGAGGGCCACATTAGTCTGTAAGGGAGACCTTTCTAACGTTACAGAGGTGTTAGTGAGAGTCTCCCCTTTCTATAGGAGGACCACATTAGTCTGTAGGGGAGACCTTTCTAACGTTACAGAGGTGTTAGTGAGAGTCTCCCCTTTCTATAGGAGGGCCACATTAGTCTGTAGGGGAGACCTTTCAGACGTTACAGAGGTGTTCGTGAGAGTCTCCCCTTTCTATAGGAGGGCCACATTAGTCTGTAGGGGAGACCTTTCAGACGTGTTCGTGAGAGTCTCCCCTTTCTATAGGAGGGCCACATTAGTCTGTAGGGGAGACCTTTCAGACGTTACAGAGGTGTTCGTGAGAGTCTCCCCTTTCTATAGGAGGGCCACATTAGTCTGTAGGGGAGACCTTTCTAACGTTACAGAGGTGTTAGTGAGAGTCTCCCCTTTCTATAGGAGGGCCACATTAGTCTGTACGGGAGACCTTTCTAACGTTACAGAGGTGTTTGTGAGAGTCTCCCCTTTCTATAGGAGGGTCACATTAGTCTGTAGGGGAGACCTTTCTAACGTTACAGAGGTGTTAGTGAGAGTCTCCCCTTTCTATAGGAGGGCCACATTAGTCTGTAAGGGAGACCTTTCTAACGTTACAGAGGTGTTAGTGAGAGTCTCCCCTTTCTATAGGAGGGCCACATTAGTCTGTAGGGGAGACCTTTCTAACGTTACAGAGGTGTTAGTGAGAGTCTCCCCTTTCTATAGGAGGGCCACATTAGTCTGTAGGGGAGACCTTTCAGACGTTACAGACATTTCCCGTGATGTCTCCTGGTCGGACAAATAGCCTTGTAGCTCTGCCAGTTTTCACCGCAGGTACGGAAGGAAGGCTGACGAACGAGGATGTGGTGGATTGAGACCGAAGCCCATACAGGTACGGAAGGAAGGCTGACGAACGAGGATGCGGTGAATTGAGACCGCAGCCCATACAGGTACGGAAGGAAGGCTGACGAACGAGGATGCGGTGGATTGAGACCGCAGCCCATACAGGTACGGAAGGAAGGCTGACGAACGAGGATGTGGTGGATTGAGACCGCAGCCCATACAGGTACGGAAGGAAGGCTGACGAACGAGGATGTGGTGGATTGAGACCGCAGCCCATACAGGTACGGAAGGAAGGCTGACGAACGAGGATGTGGTGGATTGAGACCGCAGCCCATACAGGTACGGAAGGAAGGCTGACGAACGAGGATGTGGTGGATTGAGACCGCAGCCCATACAGGTACGGAAGGAAGGCTGACGAACGAGGATGTGGTGGATTGAGACCGCAGCCCATACAGGTACGGAAGGAAGGCTGACGAACGAGGATGTGGTGGATTGAGACCGCAGCCCATACAGGTACGGAAGGAAGGCTGACGAACGAGGATGTGGTGGATTGAGACCGCAGCCCATACAGGTACGGAAGGAAGGCTGACGAACGAGGATGTGGTGGATTGAGACCGCAGCCCATACAGGTACGGAAGGAAGGCTGACGAACGAGGATGTGGTGGATTGAGACCGCAGCCCATACAGGTACGGAAGGAAGGCTGACGAACGAGGATGTGGTGGATTGAGACCGCAGCCCATACAGGTACGGAAGGAAGGCTGACGAACGAGGATGTGGTGGATTGAGACCGCAGCCCTTCCAAAACACAAATTACATGTCCAAAAAGGATGTAACACCAGGTCTCTGACCTCCTCTCTATAGGCTGTCTCATAGTTGTCGGGGATCAGGCCCTACCACCAGGTCTCTGACCTCCTCCTATAGGCTGTCTCATCGTTGTCGGGGATCAGGCCTACCACCAGGTCTCTGACCTCCTCCCTATAGGCTGTCTCATAGTTGTCGGGGATCAGGTCTACCACCAGGTCTCTGACCTCCTCCCTATAGGCTGTCTCATCGTTGTCGGGGATCAGGTCTACCACCAGGTCTCTGACCTCCTCCCTATAGGCTGTCTCATCGTTGTCGGGGATCAGGCCTACCACCAGGTCTCTGACCTCCTCCCTATAGGCTGTCTCATCGTTGTCGGGGATCAGGCCTACCACCAGGTCTCTGACCTCCTCCCTATAGGCTGTCTCATCATTGTCGGGGATCAGGTCTACCACCAGGTCTCTGACCTCCTCCCTATAGGCTGTCTCATCGTTGTCGGGGATCAGGCCTACCACCAGGTCTCTGACCTCCTCCCTATAGGCTGTCTCATAGTTGTCGGGGATCAGGTCTACCACCAGGTCTCTGACCTCCTCCCTATAGGCTGTCTCATCGTTGTCGGGGATCAGGCCCTACCACCAGGTCTCTGACCTCCTCCCTATAGGCTGTCTCATCGTTGTCGGGGATCAGGCCTACCACCAGGTCTCTGACCTCCTCCCTATAGGCTGTCTCATCGTTGTCGGGGATCAGGCCTACCACCAGGTCTCTGACCTGCTCCCTATAGGCTGTCTCATCGTTGTCGGGGATCAGGCCTACCACCAGGTCTCTGACCTCCTCCCTATAGGCTGTCTCATCGTTGTCGGGGATCAGGCCTACCACCAGGTCTCTGACCTCCTCCCTATAGGCTGTCTCATCGTTGTTGGGGATCAGGCCTACCACCAGGTCTCTGACCTCCTCCCTATAGGCTGTCTCATCGTTGTCGGGGATCAGGTCTACCACCAGGTCTCTGACCTCCTCCCTATAGGCTGTCTCATCGTTGTCGGGGATCAGGCCTACCACCAGGTCTCTGACCTCCTCCCTATAGGCTGTCTCATCGTTGTCGGGGATCAGGCCTACCACCAGGTCTCTGACCTCCTCCCTATAGGCTGTCTCATCGTTGTCGGGGATCAGGTCTACCACCAGGTCTCTGACCTCCTCCCTATAGGTTGTCTCATCTTTGTCGAAGATCAGGCCTACCACCAGGTCTCTGACCTCCTCCCTATAGGCTGTCTCATCATTGTCGGGGATCAGGCCCTACCACCAGGTCTCTGACCTCCTCCTATAGGCTGTCTCATCGTTGTCGGGGATCAGGCCCTACAGCCAGGTCTCTGACCTCCTCCCTATAGGCTGTCTCATCGTTGTCGGTGATCAGGCCTACCACCAGGTCTCTGACCTCCTCCCTATAGGCTGTCTCATCGTTGTCGGGGATCAGGCCTACCACCAGGTCTCTGACCTCCTCCCTATAGGCTGTCTCATCGTTGTCGGGGATCAGGCCTACCACCAGGTCTCTGACCTCCTCCCTATAGGCTGTCTCATCGTTGTCGGGGATCAGGCCCTACCACCAGGTCTCTGACCTCCTCCCTATAGGCTGTCTCATCGTTGTCGGGATCAGGCCCTACCACCAGGTCTCTGACCTCCTCTCTATAGGCTGTCTCATCGTTGTCGGGGATCAGGCCTACCACCAGGTCTCTGACCTCCTCCTATAGGCTGTCTCATCGTTGTCGGGGATCAGGCCTACCACCAGGTCTCTGACCTCCTCCCTATAGGCTGTCTCATCGTTGTCGGGGATCAGGCCTACCACCAGGTCTCTGACCTCCTCCCTATAGGCTGTCTCATCGTTGTCGGGGATCAGGTCTACCACCAGGTCTCTGACCTCCTCCCTATAGGCTGTCTCATCGTTGTCGGTGATCAGGCCCTACCACCAGGTCTCTGACCTCCTCCCTATAGGCTGTCTCATCGTTGTCGGTGATCAGGCCTACCACCAGGTCTCTGACCTCCTCCCTATAGGCTGTCTCATCGTTGTCGGGGATCAGGCCTACCACCAGGTCTCTGACCTCCTCCCTATAGGCTGTCTCATCGTTGTCGGGGATCAGGCCTACCACCAGGTCTCTGACCTCCTCCCTATATGCTGTCTCATCGTTGTCGGGGATCAGGCCTACCACCAGGTCTCTGACCTCCCTATATGCTGTCTCATCGTTGTCGGGGATCAGGTCTACCACCAGGTCTCTGACCTCCTCCCTATAGGTTGTCTCATCTTTGTCGAAGATCAGGCCTACCACCAGGTCTCTGACCTCCTCCCTATAGGCTGTCTCATCATTGTCGGGTATCAGGCCCTACCACCAGGTCTCTGACCTCCTCCTATAGGCTGTCTCATCGTTGTCGGGGATCAGGCCCTACAGCCAGGTCTCTGACCTCCTCCCTATAGGCTGTCTCATCGTTGTCGGTGATCAGGCCTACCACCAGGTCTCTGACCTCCTCCCTATAGGCTGTCTCATCGTTGTCGGGGATCAGGCCTACCACCAGGTCTCTGACCTCCTCCCTATAGGCTGTCTCATCGTTGTCGGGGATCAGGCCTACCACCAGGTCTCTGACCTCCTCCCTATAGGCTGTCTCATCGTTGTCGGGGATCAGGCCCTACCACCAGGTCTCTGACCTCCTCCCTATAGGCTGTCTCATCGTTGTCGGGGATCAGGCCCTACCACCAGGTCTCTGACCTCCTCTCTATATGCTGTCTCATCGTTGTCGGGGATCAGGCCTACCACCATGTCTCTGACCTCCTCCTATAGGCTGTCTCATCGTTGTCGGGGATCAGGCCTACCACCAGGTCTCTGACCTCCTCCCTATAGGCTGTCTCATCGTTGTCGGGGATCAGGCCTACCACCAGGTCTCTGACCTCCTCCCTATAGGCTGTCTCATCGTTGTCGGGGATCAGGTCTACCACCAGGTCTCTGACCTCCTCCCTATAGGCTGTCTCATCGTTGTCGGGGATCAGGTCTACCACCAGGTCTCTGACCTCCTCCCTATAGGCTGTCTCATCGTTGTCGGTGATCAGGCCCTACCACCAGGTCTCTGACCTCCTCCCTATAGGCTGTCTCATCGTTGTCGGTGATCAGGCCTACCACCAGGTCTCTGACCTCCTCCCTATAGGCTGTCTCATCGTTGTTGGGGATCAGGCCTACCACCAGGTCTCTGACCTCCTCCCTATAGGCTGTCTCATCATTGTCGGGGATCAGGCCTACCACCAGGTCTCTGACCTCCCTATATGCTGTCTCATCGTTGTCGGGGATCAGGCCCTACCACCAGGTCTCTGACCTCCTCCCTATAGGCTGTCTCATCGTTGTCGGGGATCAGGCCCTAACACCAGGTCTCTTACCTCCTCCCTATAGGCTGTCTCATCGTTGTCGGGGATCAGGCCTACCACCAGGTCTCTGACCTCCTCCTATAGGCTGTCTCATCGTTGTCGGTGATCAGGCCTACCACCAGGTCTCTGACCTCCTCCCTTTAGGCTGTCTCATCGTTGTCGGGGATCAGGACCTACCACCAGGTCTCTGACCTCCTCCCTATAGGCTGTCTCATCGTTGTCGGGGATCAGGCCCTACCACCAGGTCTCTGACCTCCTCCCTATAGGCTGTCTCATCGTTGTCAGGGATCAGGCCCTACCACCAGGTCTCTGACCTCCTCCCTATAGGCTGTCTCATCGTTGTCGGGGATCAGGCCCTACCACCAGGTCTCTGACCTCCTCCCTATAGGCTGTCTCATCGTTGTTGGGGATCAGGACCTACCACCAGGTCTCTGAACTCCTCCTCCCTATAGGCTGTCTCATCGTTGTCGGGGATCAGGCCTACCACCAGGTCTCTGACCTCCTCCCTATAGGCTGTCTCATCGTTGTCGGGGATCAGGCCTACCACCAGGTCTCTGACCTCCTCCCTATAGGCTGTCTCATCGTTGTCGGGGATCAGGCCTACCACCAGGTCTCTGACCTCCTCCCTATAGGCTGTCTCATCGTTGTCGGGGATCAGGCCTACCGCCAGGTCTCTGACCTCCTCCCTATAGGCTGTCTCATCGTTGTCGGGGATCAGGCCTACCACCAGGTCTCTGACCTCCCTATATGCTGTCTCATCGTTGTCGGGGATCAGGTCTACCACCAGGTCTCTGACCTCCTCCCTATAGGTTGTCTCATCTTTGTCGAAGATCAGGCCTACCACCAGGTCTCTGACCTCCTCCCTATAGGCTGTCTCATCATTGTCGGGGATCAGGCCCTACCACCAGGTCTCTGACCTCCTCCTATAGGCTGTCTCATCGTTGTCGGGGATCAGGCCCTACAGCCAGGTCTCTGACCTCCTCCCTATAGGCTGTCTCATCGTTGTCGGTGATCAGGCCTACCACCAGGTCTCTGACCTCCTCCCTATAGGCTGTCTCATCGTTGTCGGGGATCAGGCCTACCACCAGGTCTCTGACCTCCTCCCTATAGGCTGTCTCATCGTTGTCGGGGATCAGGCCTACCACCAGGTCTCTGACCTCCTCCCTATAGGCTGTCTCATCGTTGTCGGGGATCAGGCCCTACCACCAGGTCTCTGACCTCCTCCCTATAGGCTGTCTCATCGTTGTCGGGGATCAGGCCCTACCACCAGGTCTCTGACCTCCTCTCTATATGCTGTCTCATCGTTGTCGGGGATCAGGCCTACCACCATGTCTCTGACCTCCTCCTATAGGCTGTCTCATCGTTGTCGGGGATCAGGCCTACCACCAGGTCTCTGACCTCCTCCCTATAGGCTGTCTCATCGTTGTCGGGGATCAGGCCTACCACCAGGTCTCTGACCTCCTCCCTATAGGCTGTCTCATCGTTGTCGGGGATCAGGTCTACCACCAGGTCTCTGACCTCCTCCATATAGGCTGTCTCATCGTTGTCGGGGATCAGGTCTACCACCAGGTCTCTGACCTCCTCCCTATAGGCTGTCTCATCGTTGTCGGTGATCAGGCCCTACCACCAGGTCTCTGACCTCCTCCCTATAGGCTGTCTCATCGTTGTCGGTGATCAGGCCTACCACCAGGTCTCTGACCTCCTCCCTATAGGCTGTCTCATCGTTGTCGGGGATCAGGCCTACCACCAGGTCTCTGACCTCCTCCCTATAGGCTGTCTCATCATTGTCGGGGATCAGGCCTACCACCAGGTCTCTGACCTCCCTATATGCTGTCTCATCGTTGTCGGGGATCAGGCCCTACCACCAGGTCTCTGACCTCCTCCCTATAGGCTGTCTCATCGTTGTCGGGGATCAGGCCCTAACACCAGGTCTCTTACCTCCTCCCTATAGGCTGTCTCATCGTTGTCGGGGATCAGGCCTACCACCAGGTCTCTGACCTCCTCCTATAGGCTGTCTCATCGTTGTCGGTGATCAGGCCTACCACCAGGTCTCTGACCTCCTCCCTTTAGGCTGTCTCATCGTTGTCGGGGATCAGGACCTACCACCAGGTCTCTGACCTCCTCCCTATAGGCTGTCTCATCGTTGTCGGGGATCAGGCCCTACCACCAGGTCTCTGACCTCCTCCCTATAGGCTGTCTCATCGTTGTCAGGGATCAGGCCCTACCACCAGGTCTCTGACCTCCTCCCTATAGGCTGTCTCATCGTTGTCGGGGATCAGGCCCTACCACCAGGTCTCTGACCTCCTCCCTATAGGCTGTCTCATCGTTGTTGGGGATCAGGACCTACCACCAGGTCTCTGAACTCCTCCTCCCTATAGGCTGTCTCATCGTTGTCGGGGATCAGGCCTACCACCAGGTCTCTGACCTCCTCCCTATAGGCTGTCTCATCGTTGTCGGGGATCAGGCCTACCACCAGGTCTCTGACCTCCTCCCTATAGGCTGTCTCATCGTTGTCGGGGATCAGGCCTACCACCAGGTCTCTGACCTCCTCCCTATATGCTGTCTCATCGTTGTCGGGGATCAGGCCCTACCACCAGGTCTCTGACCTCCTCCCTATAGGCTGTCTCATCGTTGTCGGGGATCAGGCCCTACCACCAGGTCTCTGACCTCCTCTCTATAGGCTGTCTCATCGTTGTCGGGGATCAGGCCTACCACCAGGTCTCTGACCTCCTCCTATAGGCTGTCTCATCGTTGTCGGGGATCAGGCCTACCACCAGGTCTCTGACCTCCTCCCTATAGGCTGTCTCATCGTTGTCGGGGATCAGGCCTACCACCAGGTCTCTGACCTCCTCCCTATAGGCTGTCTCATCGTTGTCGGGGATCAGGTCTACCACCAGGTCTCTGACCTCCTCCCTATAGGCTGTCTCATCGTTGTCGGTGATCAGGCCCTACCACCAGGTCTCTGACCTCCTCCCTATAGGCTGTCTCATCGTTGTCGGGGATCAGGTCTACCACCAGGTCTCTGACCTCCTCCCTATAGGCTGTCTCATCGTTGTCGGGGATCAGGCCCTACCACCAGGTCTCTGACCTCCTCCCTATAGGCTGTCTCATCGTTGTCGGGGATCAGGCCTACCACCAGGTCTCTGACCTCCTCCCTATAGGCTGTCTCATCGTTGTCGGTGATCAGGCCCTACCACCAGGTCTCTGACCTCCTCCCTATAGGCTGTCTCATCGTTGTCGGGGATCAGGTCTACCACCAGGTCTCTGACCTCCTCCCTATAGGCTGTCTCATCGTTGTCGGGGATCAGGCCCTACCACCAGGTCTCTGACCTCCTCCCTATAGGCTGTCTCATCGTTGTCGGGGATCAGGCCCTACCACCAGGTCTCTGACCTCCTCCCTATAGGCTGTCTCATCGTTGTCGGGGATCAGGCCTACCACCAGGTCTCTGACCTCCTCCTATAGGCTGTCTCATCGTTGTCGGTGATCAGGCCTAACACCAGGTCTCTGACCTCCTCCCTATAGGCTGTCTCAACGTTGTCGTTGATCAGGCCCTACCACCAGGTCTCTGACCTCCTCCCTATAGGCTGTCTCATCGTTGTCGGGGATCAGGCCTACCACCAGGTCTCTGACCTCCTCCCTATAGGCTGTCTCATCGTTGTCGGGGATCAGGCCCTACCACCAGGTCTCTGACCTCCTCCCTATAGGCTGTCTCATCGTTGTTGGGGATCAGGCCCTACCACCAGGTCTCTGACCTCCTCCCTATAGGCTGTCTCATCGTTGTCGGGGATCAGGCCCTACCACCAGGTCTCTGACCTCCTCCCTATAGGCTGTCTCATCGTTGTCGGGGATCAGGCCCTACCACCAGGTCTCTGACCTCCTCCCTATAGGCTGTCTCATCGTTGTCGGGGATCAGGACCTACCACCAGGTCTCTGACCTCCTCCCTATAGGCTGTCTCATCGTTGTCGGGGATCAGGCCTACCACCAGGTCTCTGACCTCCTCCCTATAGGCTGTCTCATCGTTGTCGGGGATCAGGCCCTACCACCAGGTCTCTGACCTCCTCCCTATAGGCTGTCTCATCGTTGTCGGGGATCAGGCCTACCACCAGGTCTCTGACCTCCTCCCTATAGGCTGTCTCATCGTTGTCGGGGATCAGGCCCTACCACCAGGTCTCTGACCTCCTCCCTATAGGCTGTCTCATCGTTGTCAGGGATCAGGCCCTACCACCAGGTCTCTGACCTCCTCCCTATAGGCTGTCTCATCGTTGTCGGGGATCAGGCCCTACCACCAGGTCTCTGACCTCCTCCCTATAGGCTGTCTCATCGTTGTCGGGGATCAGGCCCTACCACCAGGTCTCTGACCTCCTCCCTATAGGCTGTCTCATCGTTGTCGGGGATCAGGCCTACCACCAGGTCTCTGACCTCCTCACTATAGGCTGTCTCATCGTTGTCGGGGATCAGGCCTACCACCAGGTCTCTGACCTCCTCCCTATAGGCTTTCTCATCGTTGTCGGGGATCAGGCCTACCACCAGGTCTCTGACCTCCTCCCTATAGGCTGTCTCATCGTTGTCGGGGATCAGGCCTACCACCAGGTCTCTGACCTCCTCCCTATAGGCTGTCTCATCGTTGTCGGGGATCAGGCCTACCACCAGGTCTCTGACCTCCTCCCTATAGGCTGTCTCATCGTTGTCGGGGATCAGGCCTACCACCAGGTCTCTGACCTCCTCCCTATAGGCTGTCTCATCGTTGTCGGGGATCAGGCCTACCACCAGGTCTCTGACCTCCTCCCTATAGGCTGTCTCATCGTTGTCGGGGATCAGGCCTACCACCAGGTCTCTGACCTCCTCCCTATATGCTGTCTCATCGTTGTCGGGGATCAGGCCCTACCACCAGGTCTCTGACCTCCTCCCTATAGGCTGTCTCATCGTTGTCGGGGATCAGGCCCTAACACCAGGTCTCTGACCTCCTCCCTATAGGCTGTCTCATCGTTGTCGGGGATCAGGCCTACCACCAGGTCTCTGATCTCCTCCTATAGGCTGTCTCATCGTTGTCGGTGATCAGGCCTACCACCAGGTCTCTGACCTCCTCCCTATAGGCTGTCTCATCGTTGTCGGGGATCAGGCCCTACCACCAGGTCTCTGACCTCCTCCCTATAGGCTGTCTCATCGTTGTCGGGGATCAGGCCCTACCACCAGGTCTCTGACCTCCTCCCTATATGCTGTCTCATCGTTGTCGGGGATCAGGCCCTACCACCAGGTCTCTGACCTCCTCCCTATAGGCTGTCTCATCGTTGTCGGGGATCAGGCCCTACCACCAGGTCTCTGACCTCCTCCCTATAGGCTGTCTCATCGTTGTCGGGGATCAGGCCTACCACCAGGTCTCTGACCTCCTCCCTATAGGCTGTCTCATCGTTGTCGGGGATCAGGACCTACCACCAGGTCTCTGACCTCCTCCCTATAGGCTGTCTCATCGTTGTCGGTGATCAGGCCTACCACCAGGTCTCTGACCTCCTCCCTATAGGCTGTCTCATCGTTGTCGGGGATCAGGCCTACCACCAGGTCTCTGATCTCCTCCTATAGGCTGTCTCATCGTTGTCGGTGATCAGGCCTACCACCAGGTCTCTGACCTCCTCCCTATAGGCTGTCTCATCGTTGTCGGGGATCAGGCCCTACCACCAGGTCTCTGACCTCCTCCCTATAGGCTGTCTCATCGTTGTCGGGGATCAGGCCCTACCACCAGGTCTCTGACCTCCTCCCTATATGCTGTCTCATCGTTGTCGGGGATCAGGCCCTACCACCAGGTCTCTGACCTCCTCCCTATAGGCTGTCTCATCGTTGTCGGGGATCAGGCCCTACCACCAGGTCTCTGACCTCCTCCCTATAGGCTGTCTCATCGTTGTCGGGGATCAGGCCTACCACCAGGTCTCTGACCTCCTCCCTATAGGCTGTCTCATCGTTGTCGGGGATCAGGACCTACCACCAGGTCTCTGACCTCCTCCCTATAGGCTGTCTCATCGTTGTCGGTGATCAGGCCTACCACCAGGTCTCTGACCTCCTCCCTATAGGCTGTCTCATCGTTGTCGGGGATCAGGCCCTACCACCAGGTCTCTGACCTCCTCCCTATAGGCTGTCTCATCGTTGTCGGGGATCAGGTCTACCACCAGGTCTCTGACCTCCTCCCTATAGGCTGTCTCATCGTTGTCGGTGATCAGGCCTACCACCAGGTCTCTGACCTCCTCCCTATAGGCTGTCTCATCGTTGTTGGGGATCAGGCCCTACCACCAGGTCTCTGACCTCCTCCCTATAGGCTGTCTCATCGTTGTCGGGGATCAGGCCCTACCACCAGGTCTCTGACCTCCTCCCTATAGGCTGTCTCATCGTTGTCGGGGATCAGGCCCTACCACCAGGTCTCTGACCTCCTCCCTATAGGCTGTCTCATCGTTGTCGGGGATCAGGACCTACCACCAGGTCTCTGACCTCCTCCCTATAGGCTGTCTCATCGTTGTCGGGGATCAGGCCTACCACCAGGTCTCTGACCTCCTCCCTATAGGCTGTCTCATCGTTGTCGGGGATCAGGCCCTACCACCAGGTCTCTGACCTCCTCCCTATAGGCTGTCTCATCGTTGTCGGGGATCAGGCCTACCACCAGGTCTCTGACCTCCTCCCTATAGGCTGTCTCATCGTTGTCGGGGATCAGGCCCTACCACCAGGTCTCTGACCTCCTCCCTATAGGCTGTCTCATCGTTGTCAGGGATCAGGCCCTACCACCAGGTCTCTGACCTCCTCCCTATAGGCTGTCTCATCGTTGTCGGGGATCAGGCCCTACCACCAGGTCTCTGACCTCCTCCCTATAGGCTGTCTCATCGTTGTCGGGGATCAGGCCCTACCACCAGGTCTCTGACCTCCTCCCTATAGGCTGTCTCATCGTTGTCGGGGATCAGGCCTACCACCAGGTCTCTGACCTCCTCCCTATAGGCTGTCTCATCGTTGTCGGGGATCAGGCCTACCACCAGGTCTCTGACCTCCTCCCTATAGGCTGTCTCATCGTTGTCGGGGATCAGGCCTACCACCAGGTCTCTGACCTCCTCCCTATAGGCTGTCTCATCGTTGTCGGGGATCAGGCCTACCACCAGGTCTCTGACCTCCTCCCTATAGGCTGTCTCATCGTTGTTGGGGATCAGGCCCTACCACCAGGTCTCTGACCTCCTCCCTATAGGCTGTCTCATCGTTGTCGGGGATCAGGCCCTACCACCAGGTCTCTGACCTCCTCCCTATAGGCTGTCTCATCGTTGTCGGGGATCAGGCCCTACCACCAGGTCTCTGACCTCCTCCCTATAGGCTGTCTCATCGTTGTCGGGGATCAGGACCTACCACCAGGTCTCTGACCTCCTCCCTATAGGCTGTCTCATCGTTGTCGGGGATCAGGCCTACCACCAGGTCTCTGACCTCCTCCCTATAGGCTGTCTCATCGTTGTCGGGGATCAGGCCCTACCACCAGGTCTCTGACCTCCTCCCTATAGGCTGTCTCATCGTTGTCGGGGATCAGGCCTACCACCAGGTCTCTGACCTCCTCCCTATAGGCTGTCTCATCGTTGTCGGGGATCAGGCCCTACCACCAGGTCTCTGACCTCCTCCCTATAGGCTGTCTCATCGTTGTCAGGGATCAGGCCCTACCACCAGGTCTCTGACCTCCTCCCTATAGGCTGTCTCATCGTTGTCGGGGATCAGGCCCTACCACCAGGTCTCTGACCTCCTCCCTATAGGCTGTCTCATTGTTGTCGGGGATCAGGCCCTACCACCAGGTCTCTGACCTCCTCCCTATAGGCTGTCTCATCGTTGTCGGGGATCAGGCCTACCACCAGGTCTCTGACCTCCTCCCTATAGGCTGTCTCATCGTTGTCGGGGATCAGGCCTACCACCAGGTCTCTGACCTCCTCCCTATAGGCTGTCTCATCGTTGTCGGGGATCAGGCCCTACCACCAGGTCTCTGACCTCCTCCCTATAGGCTGTCTCATCGTTGTCGGGGATCAGGCCTACCACCAGGTCTCTGACCTCCTCCCTATAGGCTGTCTCATCGTTGTCGGGGATCAGGCCTACCACCAGGTCTCTGACCTCCTCCCTATAGGCTGTCTCATCGTTGTCGGGGATCAGGCCTACCACCAGGTCTCTGACCTCCTCCCTATAGGCTGTCTCATCGTTGTCGGGGATCAGGCCTACCACCACGTCTCTGACCTCCTCCCTATATGCTGTCTCATCGTTGTCGGGGATCAGGCCCTACCACCAGGTCTCTGACCTCCTCCCTATAGGCTGTCTCATCGTTGTCGGGGATCAGGCCCTAACACCAGGTCTCTGACCTCCTCCCTATAGGCTGTCTCATCGTTGTCGGGGATCAGGCCCTACCACCAGGTCTCTGACCTCCTCCCTATAGGCTGTCTCATCGTTGTCGGGGATCAGGCCTACCACCAGGTCTCTGACCTCCTCCTATAGGCTGTCTCATCGTTGTCGGTGATCAGGCCTAACACCAGGTCTCTGACCTCCTCCCTATAGGCTGTCTCAACGTTGTCGTTGATCAGGCCCTACCACCAGGTCTCTGACCTCCTCCCTATAGGCTGTCTCATCGTTGTCGGGGATCAGGCCTACCACCAGGTCTCTGACCTCCTCCCTATAGGCTGTCTCATCGTTGTCGGGGATCAGGCCCTACCACCAGGTCTCTGACCTCCTCCCTATAGGCTGTCTCATCGTTGTTGGGGATCAGGCCCTACCACCAGGTCTCTGACCTCCTCCCTATAGGCTGTCTCATCGTTGTCGGGGATCAGGCCCTACCACCAGGTCTCTGACCTCCTCCCTATAGGCTGTCTCATCGTTGTCGGGGATCAGGCCCTACCACCAGGTCTCTGACCTCCTCCCTATAGGCTGTCTCATCGTTGTCGGGGATCAGGACCTACCACCAGGTCTCTGACCTCCTCCCTATAGGCTGTCTCATCGTTGTCGGGGATCAGGCCTACCACCAGGTCTCTGACCTCCTCCCTATAGGCTGTCTCATCGTTGTCGGGGATCAGGCCTACCACCAGGTCTCTGACCTCCTCCCTATAGGCTGTCTCATCGTTGTCGGGGATCAGGCCTACCACCAGGTCTCTGACCTCCTCCCTATAGGCTGTCTCATCGTTGTCGGGGATCAGGCCTACCACCAGGTCTCTGACCTCCTCCCTATAGGCTGTCTCATCGTTGTCGGGGATCAGGCCTACCACCAGGTCTCTGACCTCCTCCCTATATGCTGTCTCATCGTTGTCGGGGATCAGGCCCTACCACCAGGTCTCTGACCTCCTCCCTATAGGCTGTCTCATTGTTATCGGGGATCAGGCCCTAACACCAGGTCTCTGACCTCCTCCCTATAGGCTGTCTCATCGTTGTCGGGGATCAGGCCTACCACCAGGTCTCTGATCTCCTCCTATAGGCTGTCTCATCGTTGTCGGTGATCAGGCCTACCACCAGGTCTCTGACCTCCTCCCTATAGGCTGTCTCATCGTTGTCGGGGATCAGGCCCTACCACCAGGTCTCTGACCTCCTCCCTATAGGCTGTCTCATCGTTGTCGGGGATCAGGCCCTACCACCAGGTCTCTGACCTCCTCCCTATATGCTGTCTCATCGTTGTCGGGGATCAGGCCCTACCACCAGGTCTCTGACCTCCTCCCTATAGGCTGTCTCATCGTTGTCGGGGATCAGGCCCTACCACCAGGTCTCTGACCTCCTCCCTATAGGCTGTCTCATCGTTGTCGGGGATCAGGCCTACCACCAGGTCTCTGACCTCCTCCCTATAGGCTGTCTCATCGTTGTCGGGGATCAGGACCTACCACCAGGTCTCTGACCTCCTCCCTATAGGCTGTCTCATCGTTGTCGGTGATCAGGCCTACCACCAGGTCTCTGACCTCCTCCCTATAGGCTGTCTCATCGTTGTCGGGGATCAGGCCCTACCACCAGGTCTCTGACCTCCTCCCTATAGGCTGTCTCATCGTTGTCGGGGATCAGGTCTACCACCAGGTCTCTGACCTCCTCCCTATAGGCTGTCTCATCGTTGTCGGGGATCAGGCCCTACCACCAGGTCTCTGACCTCCTCCCTATAGGCTGTCTCATCGTTGTCGGGGATCAGGCCTACCACCAGGTCTCTGACCTCCTCCCTATAGGCTGTCTCATCGTTGTCGGGGATCAGGCCTACCACCAGGTCTCTGACCTCCTCCCTATAGGCTGTCTCATCGTTGTCGGGGATCAGGCCCTACCACCAGGTCTCTGACCTCCTCCCTATAGGCTGTCTCATCGTTGTCGGGGATCAGGCCTACCACCAGGTCTCTGACCTCCTCCCTATAGGCTGTCTCATCGTTGTCGGGGATCAGGCCTACCACCAGGTCTCTGACCTCCTCCCTATAGGCTGTCTCATCGTTGTCGGGGATCAGGCCTACCACCAGGTCTCTGACCTCCTCCCTATAGGCTGTCTCATCGTTGTCGGGGATCAGGCCTACCACCACGTCTCTGACCTCCTCCCTATATGCTGTCTCATCGTTGTCGGGGATCAGGCCCTACCACCAGGTCTCTGACCTCCTCCCTATAGGCTGTCTCATCGTTGTCGGGGATCAGGCCCTAACACCAGGTCTCTGACCTCCTCCCTATAGGCTGTCTCATCGTTGTCGGGGATCAGGCCCTACCACCAGGTCTCTGACCTCCTCCCTATAGGCTGTCTCATCGTTGTCGGGGATCAGGCCTACCACCAGGTCTCTGACCTCCTCCTATAGGCTGTCTCATCGTTGTCGGTGATCAGGCCTAACACCAGGTCTCTGACCTCCTCCCTATAGGCTGTCTCAACGTTGTCGTTGATCAGGCCCTACCACCAGGTCTCTGACCTCCTCCCTATAGGCTGTCTCATCGTTGTCGGGGATCAGGCCTACCACCAGGTCTCTGACCTCCTCCCTATAGGCTGTCTCATCGTTGTCGGGGATCAGGCCCTACCACCAGGTCTCTGACCTCCTCCCTATAGGCTGTCTCATCGTTGTTGGGGATCAGGCCCTACCACCAGGTCTCTGACCTCCTCCCTATAGGCTGTCTCATCGTTGTCGGGGATCAGGCCCTACCACCAGGTCTCTGACCTCCTCCCTATAGGCTGTCTCATCGTTGTCGGGGATCAGGCCCTACCACCAGGTCTCTGACCTCCTCCCTATAGGCTGTCTCATCGTTGTCGGGGATCAGGACCTACCACCAGGTCTCTGACCTCCTCCCTATAGGCTGTCTCATCGTTGTCGGGGATCAGGCCTACCACCAGGTCTCTGACCTCCTCCCTATAGGCTGTCTCATCGTTGTCGGGGATCAGGCCTACCACCAGGTCTCTGACCTCCTCCCTATAGGCTGTCTCATCGTTGTCGGGGATCAGGCCTACCACCAGGTCTCTGACCTCCTCCCTATAGGCTGTCTCATCGTTGTCGGGGATCAGGCCTACCACCAGGTCTCTGACCTCCTCCCTATAGGCTGTCTCATCGTTGTCGGGGATCAGGCCTACCACCAGGTCTCTGACCTCCTCCCTATATGCTGTCTCATCGTTGTCGGGGATCAGGCCCTACCACCAGGTCTCTGACCTCCTCCCTATAGGCTGTCTCATTGTTATCGGGGATCAGGCCCTAACACCAGGTCTCTGACCTCCTCCCTATAGGCTGTCTCATCGTTGTCGGGGATCAGGCCTACCACCAGGTCTCTGATCTCCTCCTATAGGCTGTCTCATCGTTGTCGGTGATCAGGCCTACCACCAGGTCTCTGACCTCCTCCCTATAGGCTGTCTCATCGTTGTCGGGGATCAGGCCCTACCACCAGGTCTCTGACCTCCTCCCTATAGGCTGTCTCATCGTTGTCGGGGATCAGGCCCTACCACCAGGTCTCTGACCTCCTCCCTATATGCTGTCTCATCGTTGTCGGGGATCAGGCCCTACCACCAGGTCTCTGACCTCCTCCCTATAGGCTGTCTCATCGTTGTCGGGGATCAGGCCCTACCACCAGGTCTCTGACCTCCTCCCTATAGGCTGTCTCATCGTTGTCGGGGATCAGGCCTACCACCAGGTCTCTGACCTCCTCCCTATAGGCTGTCTCATCGTTGTCGGGGATCAGGACCTACCACCAGGTCTCTGACCTCCTCCCTATAGGCTGTCTCATCGTTGTCGGTGATCAGGCCTACCACCAGGTCTCTGACCTCCTCCCTATAGGCTGTCTCATCGTTGTCGGGGATCAGGCCCTACCACCAGGTCTCTGACCTCCTCCCTATAGGCTGTCTCATCGTTGTCGGGGATCAGGTCTACCACCAGGTCTCTGACCTCCTCCCTATAGGCTGTCTCATCGTTGTCGGTGATCAGGCCTACCACCAGGTCTCTGACCTCCTCCCTATAGGCTGTCTCATCGTTGTTGGGGATCAGGCCCTACCACCAGGTCTCTGACCTCCTCCCTATAGGCTGTCTCATCGTTGTCGGGGATCAGGCCCTACCACCAGGTCTCTGACCTCCTCCCTATAGGCTGTCTCATCGTTGTCGGGGATCAGGCCCTACCACCAGGTCTCTGACCTCCTCCCTATAGGCTGTCTCATCGTTGTCGGGGATCAGGACCTACCACCAGGTCTCTGACCTCCTCCCTATAGGCTGTCTCATCGTTGTCGGGGATCAGGCCTACCACCAGGTCTCTGACCTCCTCCCTATAGGCTGTCTCATCGTTGTCGGGGATCAGGCCCTACCACCAGGTCTCTGACCTCCTCCCTATAGGCTGTCTCATCGTTGTCGGGGATCAGGCCTACCACCAGGTCTCTGACCTCCTCCCTATAGGCTGTCTCATCGTTGTCGGGGATCAGGCCTACCACCAGGTCTCTGACCTCCTCCCTATAGGCTGTCTCATCGTTGTCGGGGATCAGGCCTACCACCAGGTCTCTGACCTCCTCCCTATAGGCTGTCTCATCGTTGTCGGGGATCAGGCCTACCACCAGGTCTCTGACCTCCTCCCTATAGGCTGTCTCATCGTTGTTGGGGATCAGGCCCTACCACCAGGTCTCTGACCTCCTCCCTATAGGCTGTCTCATCGTTGTCGGGGATCAGGCCCTACCACCAGGTCTCTGACCTCCTCCCTATAGGCTGTCTCATCGTTGTCGGGGATCAGGCCCTACCACCAGGTCTCTGACCTCCTCCCTATAGGCTGTCTCATCGTTGTCGGGGATCAGGACCTACCACCAGGTCTCTGACCTCCTCCCTATAGGCTGTCTCATCGTTGTCGGGGATCAGGCCTACCACCAGGTCTCTGACCTCCTCCCTATAGGCTGTCTCATCGTTGTCGGGGATCAGGCCCTACCACCAGGTCTCTGACCTCCTCCCTATAGGCTGTCTCATCGTTGTCGGGGATCAGGCCTACCACCAGGTCTCTGACCTCCTCCCTATAGGCTGTCTCATCGTTGTCGGGGATCAGGCCCTACCACCAGGTCTCTGACCTCCTCCCTATAGGCTGTCTCATCGTTGTCGGGGATCAGGCCCTACCACCAGGTCTCTGACCTCCTCCCTATAGGCTGTCTCATTGTTGTCGGGGATCAGGCCCTACCACCAGGTCTCTGACCTCCTCCCTATAGGCTGTCTCATCGTTGTCGGGGATCAGGCCTACCACCAGGTCTCTGACCTCCTCCCTATAGGCTGTCTCATCGTTGTCGGGGATCAGGCCTACCACCAGGTCTCTGACCTCCTCCCTATAGGCTGTCTCATCGTTGTCGGGGATCAGGCCCTACCACCAGGTCTCTGACCTCCTCCCTATAGGCTGTCTCATCGTTGTCGGGGATCAGGCCTACCACCAGGTCTCTGACCTCCTCCCTATAGGCTGTCTCATCGTTGTCGGGGATCAGGCCTACCACCAGGTCTCTGACCTCCTCCCTATAGGCTGTCTCATCGTTGTCGGGGATCAGGCCTACCACCAGGTCTCTGACCTCCTCCCTATAGGCTGTCTCATCGTTGTCGGGGATCAGGCCTACCACCACGTCTCTGACCTCCTCCCTATATGCTGTCTCATCGTTGTCGGGGATCAGGCCCTACCACCAGGTCTCTGACCTCCTCCCTATAGGCTGTCTCATCGTTGTCGGGGATCAGGCCCTAACACCAGGTCTCTGACCTCCTCCCTATAGGCTGTCTCATCGTTGTCGGGGATCAGGCCTACCACCAGGTCTCTGATCTCCTCCTATAGGCTGTCTCATCGTTGTCGGTGATCAGGCCTACCACCAGGTCTCTGACCTCCTCCCTATAGGCTGTCTCATCGTTGTCGGGGATCAGGCCCTACCACCAGGTCTCTGACCTCCTCCCTATAGGCTCTCATCGTTGTCGGGGATCAGGCCCTACCACCAGGTCTCTGACCTCCTCCCTATAGGCTGTCTCATCGTTGTCGGGGATTAGGCCCTACCACCAGGTCTCTGACCTCCTCCTTATAGGCTGTCTCATCGTTGTCGGGGATCAGGCCTACCACCAGGTCTCTGACCTCCTCCCTATAGGCTGTCTCATCGTTGTCGGGGATCAGGCCCTACCACCAGGTCTCTGACCTCCTCCCTATATGCTGTCTCATCGTTGTCGGGGATCAGGCCCTACCACCAGGTCTCTGACCTCCTCCCTATAGGCTGTCTCATCGTTGTCGGGGATCAGGCCCTACCACCAGGTCTCTGACCTCCTCCCTATAGGCTGTCTCATCGTTGTCGGGGATCAGGCCTACCACCAGGTCTCTGACCTCCTCCCTATAGGCTGTCTCATCGTTGTCGGGGATCAGGACCTACCACCAGGTCTCTGACCTCCTCCCTATAGGCTGTCTCATCGTTGTCGGTGATCAGGCCTACCACCAGGTCTCTGACCTCCTCCCTATAGGCTGTCTCATCGTTGTCGGGGATCAGGCCCTACCACCAGGTCTCTGACCTCCTCCCTATAGGCTGTCTCATCGTTGTCGGGGATCAGGTCTACCACCAGGTCTCTGACCTCCTCCCTATAGGCTGTCTCATCGTTGTCGGTGATCAGGCCTACCACCAGGTCTCTGACCTCCTCCCTATAGGCTGTCTCATCGTTGTTGGGGATCAGACCCTACCACCAGGTCTCTGACCTCCTCCCTATAGGCTGTCTCATCGTTGTCGGGGATCAGGCCCTACCACCAGGTCTCTGACCTCCTCCCTATAGGCTGTCTCATCGTTGTCGGGGATCAGGCCCTACCACCAGGTCTCTGACCTCCTCCCTATAGGCTGTCTCATCGTTGTCGGGGATCAGGACCTACCACCAGGTCTCTGACCTCCTCCCTATAGGCTGTCTCATCGTTGTCGGGGATCAGGCCTACCACCAGGTCTCTGACCTCCTCCCTATAGGCTGTCTCATCGTTGTCGGGGATCAGGCCCTACCACCAGGTCTCTGACCTCCTCCCTATAGGCTGTCTCATCGTTGTCGGGGATCAGGCCTACCACCAGGTCTCTGACCTCCTCCCTATAGGCTGTCTCATCGTTGTCGGGGATCAGGCCCTACCACCAGGTCTCTGACCTCCTCCCTATAGGCTGTCTCATCGTTGTCAGGGATCAGGCCCTACCACCAGGTCTCTGACCTCCTCCCTATAGGCTGTCTCATCGTTGTCGGGGATCAGGCCCTACCACCAGGTCTCTGACCTCCTCCCTATAGGCTGTCTCATCGTTGTCGGGGATCAGGCCCTACCACCAGGTCTCTGACCTCCTCCCTATAGGCTGTCTCATCGTTGTCGGGGATCAGGCCTACCACCAGGTCTCTGACCTCCTCCCTATAGGCTGTCTCATCGTTGTCGGGGATCAGGCCTACCACCAGGTCTCTGACCTCCTCCCTATAGGCTGTCTCATCGTTGTCGGGGATCAGGCCTACCACCAGGTCTCTGACCTCCTCCCTATAGGCTGTCTCATCGTTGTCGGGGATCAGGCCTACCACCAGGTCTCTGACCTCCTCCCTATAGGCTGTCTCATCGTTGTTGGGGATCAGGCCCTACCACCAGGTCTCTGACCTCCTCCCTATAGGCTGTCTCATCGTTGTCGGGGATCAGGCCCTACCACCAGGTCTCTGACCTCCTCCCTATAGGCTGTCTCATCGTTGTCGGGGATCAGGCCCTACCACCAGGTCTCTGACCTCCTCCCTATAGGCTGTCTCATCGTTGTCGGGGATCAGGACCTACCACCAGGTCTCTGACCTCCTCCCTATAGGCTGTCTCATCGTTGTCGGGGATCAGGCCTACCACCAGGTCTCTGACCTCCTCCCTATAGGCTGTCTCATCGTTGTCGGGGATCAGGCCCTACCACCAGGTCTCTGACCTCCTCCCTATAGGCTGTCTCATCGTTGTCGGGGATCAGGCCTACCACCAGGTCTCTGACCTCCTCCCTATAGGCTGTCTCATCGTTGTCGGGGATCAGGCCCTACCACCAGGTCTCTGACCTCCTCCCTATAGGCTGTCTCATCGTTGTCAGGGATCAGGCCCTACCACCAGGTCTCTGACCTCCTCCCTATAGGCTGTCTCATCGTTGTCGGGGATCAGGCCCTACCACCAGGTCTCTGACCTCCTCCCTATAGGCTGTCTCATTGTTGTCGGGGATCAGGCCCTACCACCAGGTCTCTGACCTCCTCCCTATAGGCTGTCTCATCGTTGTCGGGGATCAGGCCTACCACCAGGTCTCTGACCTCCTCCCTATAGGCTGTCTCATCGTTGTCGGGGATCAGGCCTACCACCAGGTCTCTGACCTCCTCCCTATAGGCTGTCTCATCGTTGTCGGGGATCAGGCCCTACCACCAGGTCTCTGACCTCCTCCCTATAGGCTGTCTCATCGTTGTCGGGGATCAGGCCTACCACCAGGTCTCTGACCTCCTCCCTATAGGCTGTCTCATCGTTGTCGGGGATCAGGCCTACCACCAGGTCTCTGACCTCCTCCCTATAGGCTGTCTCATCGTTGTCGGGGATCAGGCCTACCACCAGGTCTCTGACCTCCTCCCTATAGGCTGTCTCATCGTTGTCGGGGATCAGGCCTACCACCACGTCTCTGACCTCCTCCCTATATGCTGTCTCATCGTTGTCGGGGATCAGGCCCTACCACCAGGTCTCTGACCTCCTCCCTATAGGCTGTCTCATCGTTGTCGGGGATCAGGCCCTAACACCAGGTCTCTGACCTCCTCCCTATAGGCTGTCTCATCGTTGTCGGGGATCAGGCCTACCACCAGGTCTCTGATCTCCTCCTATAGGCTGTCTCATCGTTGTCGGTGATCAGGCCTACCACCAGGTCTCTGACCTCCTCCCTATAGGCTGTCTCATCGTTGTCGGGGATCAGGCCCTACCACCAGGTCTCTGACCTCCTCCCTATAGGCTCTCATCGTTGTCGGGGATCAGGCCCTACCACCAGGTCTCTGACCTCCTCCCTATAGGCTGTCTCATCGTTGTCGGGGATTAGGCCCTACCACCAGGTCTCTGACCTCCTCCTTATAGGCTGTCTCATCGTTGTCGGGGATCAGGCCTACCACCAGGTCTCTGACCTCCTCCCTATAGGCTGTCTCATCGTTGTCGGGGATCAGGACCTACCACCAGGTCTCTGACCTCCTCCCTATAGGCTGTCTCATCGTTGTCGGGGATCAGGCCTACCACCAGGTCTCTGACCTCCTCCCTATAGGCTGTCTCATCGTTGTCGGGGATCAGGCCCTACCACCAGGTCTCTGACCTCCTCCCTATAGGCTGTCTCATCGTTGTCGGGGATCAGGTCTACCACCAGGTCTCTGACCTCCTCCCTATAGGCTGTCTCATCGTTGTCGGTGATCAGGCCTACCACCAGGTCTCTGACCTCCTCCCTATAGGCTGTCTCATCGTTGTCGGGGATCAGGCCCTACCACCAGGTCTCTGACCTCCTCCCTATAGGCTGTCTCATCGTTGTCGGGGATCAGGTCTACCACCAGGTCTCTGACCTCCTCCCTATAGGCTGTCTCATCGTTGTCGGGGATCAGGCCTACCACCAGGTCTCTGACCTCCTCCCTATAGGCTGTCTCATCGTTGTCGGGGATCAGGCCTACCACCAGGTCTCTGACCTCCTCCCTATAGGCTGTCTCATCGTTGTCGGGGATCAGGCCTACCACCAGGTCTCTGACCTCCTCCCTATAGGCTGTCTCATCGTTGTCGGGGATCAGGCCTACCACCAGGTCTCTGACCTCCTCCCTATAGGCTGTCTCATCGTTGTCGGGGATCAGGCCTACCACCAGGTCTCTGACCTCCTCCCTATATGCTGTCTCATCGTTGTCGGGGATCAGGCCTACCACCAGGTCTCTGACCTCCTCCCTATATGCTGTCTCATCGTTGTCGGGGATCAGGCCTACCACCAGGTCTCTGACCTCCTCCCTATAGGCTGTCTCATCGTTGTCGGGGATCAGGCCTACCACCAGGTCTCTGATCTCCTCCTATAGGCTGTCTCATCGTTGTCGGTGATCAGGCCTACCACCAGGTCTCTGACCTCCTCCCTATAGGCTGTCTCATCATTGTCGGGGATCAGGCCCTACCAACAGGTCTCTAACCTCCTCCCTATAGGCTGTCTCATCGTTGTCGGGGATCAGGCCTACCACCAGGTCTCTGACCTCCTCCCTATAGGCTGTCTCATCGTTGTCGGGGATCAGGCCCTACCACCAGGTCTCTGACCTCCTCCCTATAGGCTGTCTCATCGTTGTCGGGGATCAGGCCTACCACCAGGTCTCTGATCTCCTCCTATAGGCTGTCTCATCGTTGTCGGTGATCAGGCCTACCACCAGGTCTCTGACCTCCTCCCTATAGGCTGTCTCATCATTGTCGGGGATCAGGCCCTACCAACAGGTCTCTAACCTCCTCCCTATAGGCTGTCTCATCGTTGTCGGGGATCAGGCCTACCACCAGGTCTCTGACCTCCTCCCTATAGGCTGTCTCATCGTTGTCGGGGATCAGGCCCTACCACCAGGTCTCTGACCTCCTCCCTATAGGCTGTCTCATCGTTGTCGGGGATCAGGCCTACCACCAGGTCTCTGACCTCCTCCCTGTAGGCTGTCTCATCGTTGTCGGGGATCAGGACCTACCACCAGGTCTCTGACCTCCACCCTATAGGCTGTCTCATCGTTGTCGGGGATCAGGCCTACCACCAGGTCTCTGACCTCCTCCCTATAGGCTGTCTCATCGTTGTCGGGGATCAGGCCCTACCACCAGGTCTCTGACCTCCTCCCTATAGGCTGTCTCATCGTTGTCGGGGATCAGGTCTACCACCAGGTCTCTGACCTCCTCCTTATAGGCTGTCTCATCGTTGTCGGTGATCAGGCCTACCACCAGGTCTCTGACCTCCTCCCTATAGGCTGTCTCATCGTTGTCGGGGATCAGGCCCTACCACCAGGTCTCTGACCTCCTCCCTATAGGCTGTCTCATCGTTGTCGGGGATCAGGTCTACCACCAGGTCTCTGACCTCCTCCCTATAGGCTGTCTCATCGTTGTCGGGGATCAGGACCTACCACCAGGTCTCTGACCTCCACCCTATAGGCTGTCTCATCGTTGTCGGGGATCAGGCCTACCACCAGGTCTCTGACCTCCTCCCTATAGGCTGTCTCATCGTTGTCGGGGATCAGGCCCTACCACCAGGTCTCTGACCTCCTCCCTATAGGCTGTCTCATCGTTGTCGGGGATCAGGTCTACCACCAGGTCTCTGACCTCCTCCCTATAGGCTGTCTCATCGTTGTCGGGGATCAGGCCTACCACCAGGTCTCTGACCTCCTCCCTATAGGCTGTCTCATCGTTGTCGGTGATCAGGCCTACCACCAGGTCTCTGACCTCCTCCCTATAGGCTGTCTCATCGTTGTCGGGGATCAGGCCCTACCACCAGGTCTCTGACCTCCTCCCTATAGGCTGTCTCATCGTTGTCGGGGATCAGGTCTACCACCAGGTCTCTGACCTCCTCCCTATAGGCTGTCTCATCGTTGTCGGGGATCAGGCCTACCACCAGGTCTCTGACCTCCTCCCTATAGGCTGTCTCATCGTTGTCGGGGATCAGGCCTACCACCAGGTCTCTGACCTCCTCCCTATAGGCTGTCTCATCGTTGTCGGGGATCAGGCCTACCACCAGGTCTCTGACCTCCTCCCTATAGGCTGTCTCATCGTTGTCGGGGATCAGGCCTACCACCAGGTCTCTGACCTCCTCCCTATATGCTGTCTCATCGTTGTCGGGGATCAGGCCCTACCACCAGGTCTCTGACCTCCTCCCTATAGGCTGTCTCATCGTTGTCGGGGATCAGGCCTACCACCAGGTCTCTGACCTCCTCCCTATAGGCTGTCTCATCGTTGTCGGGGATCAGGCCTACCACCAGGTCTCTGACCTCCTCCCTATAGGCTGTCTCATCGTTGTCGGGGATCAGGCCTACCACCAGGTCTCTGACCTCCTCCCTATAGGCTGTCTCATCGTTGTCGGGGATCAGGCCCTACCACCAGGTCTCTGACCTCCTCCCTATAGGCTGTCTCATCGTTGTCGGGGATCAGGCCTACCACCAGGTCTCTGATCTCCTCCTATAGGCTGTCTCATCGTTGTCGGTGATCAGGCCTACCACCAGGTCTCTGACCTCCTCCCTATAGGCTGTCTCATCGTTGTCGGGGATCAGTCCCTACCACCAGGTCTCTGACCTCCTCCCTATAGGCTGTCTCATCGTTGTCGGGGATCAGGCCTACCACCAGGTCTCTGACCTCCTCCCTATAGGCTGTCTCATCGTTGTCGGGGATCAGGCCTACCACCAGGTCTCTGACCTCCTCCCTATAGGCTGTCTCATCGTTGTCGGGGATCAGGCCTACCACCAGGTCTCTGACCTCCTCCCTATAGGCTGTCTCATCGTTGTCGGGGATCAGGCCTACCACCAGGTCTCTGACCTCCTCCCTATAGGCTGTCTCATCGTTGTCGGGGATCAGGCCCTAACACCAGGTCTCTGACCTCCTCCCTATAGGCTGTCTCATCGTTGTCGGGGATCAGGCCTACCACCAGGTCTCTGATCTCCTCCTATAGGCTGTCTCATCGTTGTCGGTGATCAGGCCTACCACCAGGTCTCTGACCTCCTCCCTATAGGCTGTCTCATCGTTGTCGGGGATCAGGCCCTACCACCAGGTCTCTGACCTCCTCCCTATAGGCTGTCTCATCGTTGTCGGGGATCAGGCCCTACCACCAGGTCTCTGACCTCCTCCCTATAGGCTGTCTCATCGTTGTCGGGGATCAGGCCCTACCACCAGGTCTCTGACCTCCTCCCTATAGGCTGTCTCATCGTTGTCGGGGATCAGGCCTACCACCAGGTCTCTGACCTCCTCCCTATAGGCTGTCTCATCGTTGTCGGGGGTCAGGACCTACCACCAGGTCTCTGACCTCCTCCCTATAGGCTGTCTCATCGTTGTCGGGGATCAGGCCTACCACCAGGTCTCTGACCTCCTCCCTATTGGCTGTCTCATCGTTGTCGGGGATCAGGCCCTACCACCAGGTCTCTGACCTCCTCCCTATAGGCTGTCTCATCGTTGTCGGGGATCAGGCCTACCACCAGGTCTCTGACCTCCTCCCTATTGGCTGTCTCATCGTTGTCGGGGATCAGGCCCTACCACCAGGTCTCTGACCTCCTCCCTATAGGCTGTCTCATCGTTGTCGGGGATCAGGCCTACCACCAGGTCTCTGATCTCCTCCTATAGGCTGTCTCATCGTTGTCGGTGATCAGGCCTACCACCAGGTCTCTGACCTCCTCCCTATAGGCTGTCTCATCGTTGTCGGGGATCAGTCCCTACCACCAGGTCTCTGACCTCCTCCCTATAGGCTGTCTCATCGTTGTCGGGGATCAGGCCTACCACCAGGTCTCTGACCTCCTCCCTATAGGCTGTCTCATCGTTGTCGGGGATCAGGCCTACCACCAGGTCTCTGACCTCCTCCCTATAGGCTGTCTCATCGTTGTCGGGGATCAGGCCTACCACCAGGTCTCTGACCTCCTCCCTATAGGCTGTCTCATCGTTGTCGGGGATCAGGCCTACCACCAGGTCTCTGACCTCCTCCCTATAGGCTGTCTCATCGTTGTCGGGGATCAGGCCCTAACACCAGGTCTCTGACCTCCTCCCTATAGGCTGTCTCATCGTTGTCGGGGATCAGGCCTACCACCAGGTCTCTGATCTCCTCCTATAGGCTGTCTCATCGTTGTCGGTGATCAGGCCTACCACCAGGTCTCTGACCTCCTCCCTATAGGCTGTCTCATCGTTGTCGGGGATCAGGCCCTACCACCAGGTCTCTGACCTCCTCCCTATAGGCTGTCTCATCGTTGTCGGGGATCAGGCCCTACCACCAGGTCTCTGACCTCCTCCCTATAGGCTGTCTCATCGTTGTCGGGGATCAGGCCCTACCACCAGGTCTCTGACCTCCTCCCTATAGGCTGTCTCATCGTTGTCGGGGATCAGGCCTACCACCAGGTCTCTGACCTCCTCCCTATAGGCTGTCTCATCGTTGTCGGGGGTCAGGACCTACCACCAGGTCTCTGACCTCCTCCCTATAGGCTGTCTCATCGTTGTCGGGGATCAGGCCTACCACCAGGTCTCTGACCTCCTCCCTATTGGCTGTCTCATCGTTGTCGGGGATCAGGCCCTACCACCAGGTCTCTGACCTCCTCCCTATAGGCTGTCTCATCGTTGTCGGGGATCAGGTCTACCACCAGGTCTCTGACCTCCTCCCTATAGGCTGTCTCATCGTTGTCGGGGATCAGGCCTACCACCAGGTCTCTGACCTCCTCCCTATAGGCTGTCTCATCGTTGTCGGGGATCAGGCCCTACCACCAGGTCTCTGACCTCCTCCCTATAGGCTGTCTCATCGTTGTCGGGGATCAGGTCTACCACCAGGTCTCTGACCTCCTCCCTATAGGCTGTCTCATCGTTGTCGGGGATCAGGCCTACCACCAGGTCTCTGACCTCCTCCCTATAGGCTGTCTCATCGTTGTCGGGGATCAGGCCTACCACCAGGTCTCTGACCTCCTCCCTATAGGCTGTCTCATCGTTGTCGGGGATCAGGCCTACCACCAGGTCTCTGACCTCCTCCCTATAGGCTGTCTCATCGTTGTCGGGGATCAGGCCTACCACCAGGTCTCTGACCTCCTCCCTATATGCTGTCTCATCGTTGTCGGGGATCAGGCCCTACCACCAGGTCTCTGACCTCCTCCCTATAGGCTGTCTCATCGTTGTCGGGGATCAGGCCCTAACACCAGGTCTCTGACCTCCTCGCTATAGGCTGTCTCATCGTTGTCGGGGATCAGGCCTACCACCAGGTCTCTGATCTCCTCCTATAGGCTGTCTCATCGTTGTCGGTGATCAGGCCTACCACCAGGTCTCTGACCTCCTCCCTATAGGCTGTCTCATCGTTGTCGGGGATCAGGCCCTACCACCAGGTCTCTGACCTCCTCCCTATAGGCTGTCTCATCGTTGTCGGGGATCAGGCCCTACCACCAGGTCTCTGACCTCCTCCCTATAGGCTGTCTCATCGTTGTCGGGGATCAGGCCTACCACCAGGTCTCTGACCTCCTCCCTATAGGCTGTCTCATCGTTGTTGGGGATCAGGCCCTACCACCAGGTCTCTGACCTCCTCCCTATAGGCTGTCTCATCGTTGTCGGGGATCAGGCCCTACCACCAGGTCTCTGACCTCCTCCCTATAGGCTGTCTCATCGTTGTTGGGGATCAGGCCTACCACCAGGTCTCTGACCTCCTCCCTATAGGCTGTCTCATCGTTGTCGGGGATCAGGACCTACCACCAGGTCTCTGACCTCCTCCCTATAGGCTGTCTCATCGTTGTCGGGGATCAGGCCTACCACCAGGTCTCTGACCTCCTCCCTATAGGCTGTCTCATCGTTGTCGGGGATCAGGCCCTACCACCAGGTCTCTGACCTCCTCCCTATAGGCTGTCTCATCGTTGTCGGGGATCAAGTCTACCACCAGGTCTCTGACCTCCTCCCTATAGGCTGTCTCATCGTTGTCGGGGATCAGGCCTACCACCAGGTCTCTGACCTCCTCCCTATAGGCTGTCTCATCGTTGTCGGGGATCAGGCCTACCACCAGGTCTCTGACCTCCTCCCTATAGGCTGTCTCATCGTTGTCGGGGATCAGGCCTACCACCAGGTCTCTGACCTCCTCCCTATAGGCTGTCTCATCGTTGTCGGGGATCAGGCCTACCACCAGGTCTCTGACCTCCTCCCTATATGCTGTCTCATCGTTGTCGGGGATCAGGCCCTACCACCAGGTCTCTGACCTCCTCCCTATAGGCTGTCTCATCGTTGTCGGGGATCAGGCCTACCACCAGGTCTCTGACCTCCTCCCTATAGGCTGTCTCATCGTTGTCGGGGATCAGGCCTACCACCAGGTCTCTGACCTCCTCCCTATAGGCTGTCTCATCGTTGTCGGGGATCAGGCCTACCACCAGGTCTCTGACCTCCTCCCTATAGGCTGTCTCATCGTTGTCGGGGATCAGGCCTACCACCAGGTCTCTGACCTCCTCCCTATAGGCTGTCTCATCGTTGTCGGGGATCAGGCCCTACCACCAGGTCTCTGACCTCCTCCCTATAGGCTGTCTCATCGTTGTCGGGGATCAGGCCTACCACCAGGTCTCTGATCTCCTCCTATAGGCTGTCTCATCGTTGTCGGTGATCAGGCCTACCACCAGGTCTCTGACTTCCTCCCTATAGGCTGTCTCATCGTTGTCGGGGATCAGGCCCTACCACCAGGTCTCTGACCTCCTCCCTATAGGCTGTCTCATCGTTGTCGGGGATCAGGCCTACCACCAGGTCTCTGACCTCCTCCCTATAGGCTGTCTCATCGTTGTCGGGGATCAGGCCTACCACCAGGTCTCTGACCTCCTCCCTATAGGCTGTCTCATCGTTGTCGGGGATCAGGCCTACCACCAGGTCTCTGACCTCCTCCCTATATGCTGTCTCATCGTTGTCGGGGATCAGGCCTACCACCAGGTCTCTGACCTCCTCCCTATAGGCTGTCTCATCGTTGTCTGGGATCAGGCCTACCACCAGGTCTCTGACCTCCTCCCTATAGGCTGTCTCATCGTTGTCGGGGATCAGGCCTACCACCAGGTCTCTGACCTCCTCCCTATAGGCTGTCTCATCGTTGTCGGGGATCAGGCCTACCACCACGTCTCTGACCTCCTCCCTATATGCTGTCTCATCGTTGTCGGGGATCAGGCCCTACCACCAGGTCTCTGACCTCCTCCCTATAGGCTGTCTCATCGTTGTCGGGGATCAGGCCCTAACACCAGGTCTCTGACCTCCTCCCTATAGGCTGTCTCATCGTTGTCGGGGATCAGGCCTACCACCAGGTCTCTGATCTCCTCCTATAGGCTGTCTCATCGTTGTCGGGGATCAGGCCCTACCACCAGGTCTCTGACCTCCTCCCTATAGGCTGTCTCATCGTTGTCGGGGATCAGGCCCTACCACCAGGTCTCTGACCTCCTCCCTATAGGCTGTCTCATCGTTGTCGGGGATCAGGCCCTACCACCAGGTCTCTGACCTCCTCCCTATAGGCTGTCTCATCGTTGTCGGGGATCAGGCCTACCACCAGGTCTCTGACCTCCTCCCTATAGGCTGTCTCATCGTTGTCGGGGGTCAGGACCTACCACCAGGTCTCTGACCTCCTCCCTATAGGCTGTCTCATCGTTGTCGGGGATCAGGCCTACCACCAGGTCTCTGACCTCCTCCCTATAGGCTGTCTCATCGTTGTCGGGGATCAGGCCTACCACCAGGTCTCTGACCTCCTCCCTATAGGCTGTCTCATCGTTGTCGGGGATCAGGCCTACCACCAGGTCTCTGACCTCCTCCCTATAGGCTGTCTCATCGTTGTCGGGGATCAGGCCTACCACCAGGTCTCTGACCTCCTCCCTATAGGCTGTCTCATCGTTGTCGGGGATCAGGCCTACCACCAGGTCTCTGACCTCCTCCCTATATGCTGTCTCATCGTTGTCGGGGATCAGGCCCTACCACCAGGTCTCTGACCTCCTCCCTATAGGCTGTCTCATCGTTGTCGGGGATCAGGCCCTAACACCAGGTCTCTGACCTCCTCCCTATAGGCTGTCTCATCGTTGTCGGGGATCAGGCCTACCACCAGGTCTCTGATCTCCTCCTATAGGCTGTCTCATCGTTGTCGGTGATCAGGCCTACCACCAGGTCTCTGACCTCCTCCCTATAGGCTGTCTCATCGTTGTCGGGGATCAGGCCCTACCACCAGGTCTCTGACCTCCTCCCTATAGGCTGTCTCATCGTTGTCGGGGATCAGGCCCTACTACCAGGTCTCTGACCTCCACCCTATAGGCTGTCTCATCGTTGTCGGGGATCAGGCCCTACCACCAGGTCTCTGACCTCCTCCCTATAGGCTGTCTCATCGTTGTCGGGGATCAGGACCTACCACCAGGTCTCTGACCTCCTCCCTATAGGCTGTCTCATCGTTGTCGGGGATCAGGCCTACCACCAGGTCTCTGACCTCCTCCCTATAGGCTGTCTCATCGTTGTCGGGGATCAGGTCTACCACCAGGTCTCTGACCTCCTCCCTATAGGCTGTCTCATCGTTGTCGGGGATCAGGCCCTACCACCAGGTCTCTGACCTCCCTATAGGCTGTCTCATCGTTGTCGGGGATCAGGTCTACCACCAGGTCTCTGACCTCCTCCCTATAGGCTGTCTCATCGTTGTCGGGGATCAGGCCTACCACCAGGTCTCTGACCTCCTCCCTATAGGCTGTCTCATCGTTGTCGGGGATCAGGCCTACCACCAGGTCTCTGACCTCCTCCCTATAGGCTGTCTCATCGTTGTCGGGGATCAGGCCTACCACCAGGTCTCGGAGGAGGGACTAGGAGGGGACTAGCACACACCCCTGAGGGAGTACAGGAGGGGACTAGCACACACCCCTGAGGGAGTACAGGAGGGGACTAGCACACACCCCTGGGGAGTACAGGAGGGGACTAGCACACACCCCTGGGGAGTACAGGAGGGGACTAGCACACACCCCTGAGGGAGTACAGGAGGGGACTAGCACACACCCCTGAGGGAGTACAGGAGGGGACTAGCACACACCCCTGAGGGAGTACAGGAGGGGACTAGCACACACCCCTGAGGGAGTACAGGAGGGGACTAGCACACACCCCTGAGGGAGTACAGGAGGGGACTAGCACACAGCCCTGAGGGAGTACCGGAGGGGACTAGCACACACCCCTGGGGAGTACAGGAGGGGACTAGCACACACCCCTGGGGAGTACAGGAGGTGACTAGCACACACCCCTGGGGAGTACAGGAGGGGACTAGCACACACCCCTGAGGGAGTACAGGAGGGGACTAGCACACACCCCTGAGGGAGTACAGGAGGGGACTAGCACACACCCCTGAGGGAGTACAGGAGGGGACTAGCACACACCCCTGAGGGAGTACAGGAGGGGACTAGCACACACCCCTGAGGGAGTACAGGATGGGACTAGCACACACCCCTGAGGGGCTCCAGTGTTAAGGATCAGCGTGGCAGACGTGTTGTTACCTACCCTCACCACCCACCAGGATCCAGTTGCAGAGGGAGGTGTTTAGTCCCAGGATCCTTAGCTTTGTGATGAGCTTCGTGGGCACGATGGTGTTGAACGCTGAGCTGTTGTCAACGAACAGCATTCTGAGGCAGATATCAGTTTTTAGTGACAATAAGAATCAAGAGGACAATTGGTCTTCACTTTTATTCAGTTTTTCATAACATTAATATATTCACAATCATTGTGATTTGTACAGTATCAGAGAAATAAGCTGTATAAACTATTTACCCCAGTTTTATTGTTAAAGAACCATTTACATTTTTGACTTAAAACACATTTTTACATATTTTTTATTTTGCTATAGAATGGTTAAACCAAGCGACTCCCTTAAACCAAGCGACTCCCTTAAACCAAGCGACTCCCTTAAACCAAGCGACTCCCTTAAACCAAGCGACTCCCTTAAACCAAGCGACTCCCTTAAACCAAGCGACTCTCTTAAACCAAGCGACTCTCTTAAACCAAGCGACTCTCTTAAACCAAGCGACTCCCTTAAACCAAGCGACTCTCTTAAACCAAGCGACTCCCTTAAACCAAGCGACTCTCTTAAACCAAGCGACTCCCTTAAACCAAGCGACTCCCTTAAACCAAGCGACTCCCTTAAACCAAGCGACTCCCTTAAACCAAGCGACTCTCTTAAACCAAGCGACTTTCTTAAACCAAGCGACTTTCTTAAACCAAGCGACTCTCTTAAACCAAGCGACTCCCGTAAACCAAGCGACTCCCTCCCTGAGCCACTAGCCCGCTGACCGTGCAGCTATATTGCTATAGAATGGTTAAACCAAGCGACTCCCTCCCTGAGCCACTAGCCCGCTGACCGTGCAGCTATATTGCTATAGAATGGTTAAACCAAGCGACTCCCTCCCTGAGCCACTAGCCCGCTGACCGTGCAGCTATATTGCTATAGAATGGTTAAACCAAGCGACTCCCTCCCTGAGCCACTAGCCCGCTGACCATGCAGCTATATTGCTATAGAATGGTTAAACCAAGCGACTCCCTCACTGAGCCGCTAGCCCGCTGACCGTGCAGCTATATTGCTATAGAATGGTTAAACCAAGCGACTCCCTCCCTGAGCCACTAGCCCGTTGACCGTGCAGCTATATTGCTATAGAATGGTTCAACCAAGCGACTCCCTCACTGAGCCGCTAGCCCGCTGACCGTGCAGCTATATTGCTATAGAATGGTTCAACCAAGCGACTCCCTCACTGAGCCGCTAGCCCGCTGACCGTGCAGCTGTATTGCTATAGAATGGTTAAACCAAGCGACTGGTACATTCAGGACACAGAAAGAAGAAGAACACACTGACATTTTGACAAGTCATTTTAAATGTTTTTAAATGTACTATTGTCTTCTGCAACGAACAGAACATCTGAAATGGGCTCACGACAGAACATCTGAAATGGGTTCACGACAGAACATCTGAAATGGGCTCACGACAGAACATCTGAAATGGGTTCACGACAGAACATCTGAAATGGGCTCACGACAGAACATCTGAAATGGGTTCACGACAGAACATCTGAAATGGGTTCACGACAGAACATCTGAAATGGGTTCACGACAGAACATCTGAAATGGGTTCACGACAGAACATCTGAAATGGGTTCACAACAGAACAGTGTAGATCCATGAGCTGAACTCCAAAGGCACATCTCACAAAGATGCTGCTTCTCGTCTCTCCACTGTGAGCATTAGACTGCTGGATGGAAGGGTGCTCTGCTGGCTGACTGGCTAGCTGGCTGACTGGCTGACTGACGGGCATTTTGCATTAGACTGCTGACTACTGCAGATGGAAGGGTGCTCTGCTGGCTGACTGGCTGACTGGCTGACTGGCTGGCTGGCTGGCTAGCTGGCTGACTGGCTGGCTGGCTGGCTGACTGGGGCATTTTGCATTAGACTGCTGACTACTGCAGATGGAAGGGTGCTCTGCTGGCTGACTGACTGACTGGCTGGCTGACTGGCTGGCTGACTGGCTGGCTGGCTGGCTGGCTGGCTGGCTGACTGATGCTGGGGCATTTTCATAACTTCTGGTCATTTCTTCAAAAGATACATGTTTTTACACACTTACTTTGCATTTACCTTGACCTCCAGTCCTGTATAATTCCCCGTTTAGTATTGAGCACATTGTACGTTGCTTCATCATTGTTTTCAGACAAATGGGGGTTATACACAGAACTGAGACGACTGCCCCAAAACTAGCATTGTATTTCTAGACAGAGAACGGATGGTCAAATACTCCTTGAACCCCAGAGGAAATAGTGCTGTTTGGATCGTTTATTCGCTTGGTTAATATTGTGATTTATGCATCATGCATTAATCTAGTTCAATATCAGCATGATAAAGCTGTACAACAACATGTTGTTTTCTGTATAGCCTCTGGGGCTAACGCTAGCCCGGTCAATTCAAGTCGTTATGTCTTCCAAGCTTTAAAAAAAAAAATCACACCCGGGAAACAAATCAACCGTCCTATTGGCCAGTCAAAGCAGCCTGGGAAAGTAGGGAAGGTTCTGCAGGCTGGAGAATGGACCTGGCCCGCAGAACACGGACCCAGCAGGAGGATGGACCTTGCCCGCAGAACACGGACCCAGCAGGAGGATGGACCTGGCCCGCAGAACACGGACCCAGCAGGAGAATGGACCTGGCCCGCAGAACACGGACCCAGCAGGAGAATGGACCTGGCCCGCAGAACACGGACCCAGCAGGAGAATGGACCTGGCCCGCAGAACACGGACCCAGCAGGAGAATGGACCTGGCCCGCAGAACACGGACCCAGCAGGAGAATGGACCTGGCCCGCAGAACACGGACCCAGCAGGAGAATGGACCTGGCCCGCAGAACACGGACCCAGCAGGGAAATGGACCTGGCCCGCAGAACACGGACCCAGCAGGAGAATGGACCTGGCCCGCAGAACACGGACCCAGCAGGAGAATGGACCTGGCCCGCAGAACACGGACCCAGCAGGGAAATGCTGACAGATATCGTGGAACATTGGACCTTATGCGTTGATGTTTTTTAAAAGCTAAATAATTCACAACATTTACTGTCGGTCAACTAAAACAGATCAGGGTGAAAAAGGTCTTTGGAGAGAGAAATACCTAGTAGCGGTCGGTAGAGATGTGATATATTATACAGAGAGAAATACCTAGTAGAGGTCGGTAGAGATGTGATATATTACACAGAGAGAAATACCTAGTAGAGGTCGGTAGAGATGTGATATATTACACAGAGAGAAATACCTAGTAGAGGTCGGTAGAGATGTGATATATCACACAGAGAGAAATACCTAGTAGAGGTCGGTAGAGATGTGATATATTACACAGAGAGAAAGAGACAGGTCGGTTTGGGTCCGTAATGCTCTGAGCTCGTTCAGCATCTTCTGAGTCGTGTTGTGCAACGTTGCATAGATCCAGTACGTCATGTTGGGAGCTTCACGCAGGACAGAGTGAAGGGTCGCGTTTGAGAACATCAAAACCGTGGTGTATCATGGGTAAATTGTGACTTGACCTACAAAATAATATTGAGAGGTTATTTATGACGCAAGGTGATTTGCAGTCTGGACTCGTATTTAAAGTCGGCTGTGATGTTTCCAAATGGTGCCTTATTCCCTCCATAGTGCACTCGGTAATAGGGACCTATTGGGGATGCGCTCCAGCAGGCCAGACAGGGTCAGAGGTTAGAGGTCAGATGTACTTGTTGGCCAGGTTCTGCACATCGTTCTTACTGAAGGCATCACTGTCCACAGCAGACAGACGGTCAAACAGTCGAGTCATCTGATCATGTTCACTCTTTAGCAGCATCACGACGACCTGGTAACACACAGAGACGAGAGGTTAACACACAGAGACGAGAGGTTAACACACAGAGACGAGGGGTTAACACACAGAGACGAGAGGTTAACACACAGAGATGAGAGGTTAACAGGGCATCTGTTAACTTCACTAGGGTAGGGGGCAGCATTAGGACATTTGGATGAAACGCGAGCCCAAATTAAACTGCCTGCTACTCAGGCCCAGAAGCTAGGATATGCATATACGGTTAACACAGCATCACGACTACCTGTTGATACACAGTGGCCTTTAAAACAGCTGTTTCCCTGATCGGTATCAATAAACAATACAACATCACAGTGGTCAAAACAGCAGCGTCAGTACTACAACCTGACAACAGTAGAGACACACAGTGGTCAGTACTACAACCTGACAACAGTAGAGACACACAGTGGTCAGTAGAGACACACAGTGGTCAGTACTACACCCTGACAACAGTAGAGACACACAGTGGTCAGTACTACAACCTGACAACAGTAGAGACACACAGTGGTCAGTAGAGACACACAGTGGTCAGTACTACACCCTGACAACAGTAGAGACACACAGTGGTCAGTAGAGACACACAGTGGTCAGTACTACAACCTGACAACAGTAGAGACACACAGTGGTCAGTACTACACCCTGACAACAGTAGAGACACACAGTGGTAAGTACTACAACCTGACAACAGTAGAGACACACAGTGGTCAGTAGAGACACACAGTGGTCAGTACTACAACCTGACAACAGTAGAGACACACAGTGGTCAGTACTACAACCTGACAACAGTAGAGACACACAGTGGTCAGTACTACAGCCTGACAACAGTAGAGACACACAGTGGTCAGTACTACAACCTGACAACAGTAGAGACACACAGTGGTCAATACTACAACCTGACAACAGTAGAGACACACAGTGGTCAGTAGAGACACACAGTGGTCAGTACTACAACCTGACAACAGTAGAGACACACAGTGGTCAGTACTACAACCTGACAACAGTAGAGACACACAGTGGTCAGTACTACAACCTGACAACAGTAGAGACACACAGTGGTCAGTACTACAACCTGACAACAGTAGAGACACACAGTGGTCAGTAGAGACACACAGTGGTCAGCACTACAACCTGACAACAGTAGAGAGACAGTGGTCAGCACTACAACCTGACAACAGTAGAGACACACAGTGGTCAGTAGAGACACACAGTGGTCAGTACTACACCCTGACAACAGTAGAGACACACAGTGGTCAGTACTACAACCTGACAACAGTAGAGACACACAGTGGTCAGCACTACAACCTGACAACAGTAGAGACACACAGTGGTCAGTACTACACCCTGACAACAGTAGAGACACACAGTGGTCAGTACTACAACCTGACAACAGTAGAGACACACAGTGGTCAGTAGAGACACACAGTGGTCAGTACTACAACCTGACAACAGTAGAGACACACAGTGGTCAGTACTACACCCTGACAACAGTAGAGACACACAGTGGTCAGTAGAGACACACAGTGGTCAGTACTACAACCTGACAACAGTAGAGACACACAGTGGTCAGTACTACACCCTGACAACAGTAGAGACACACAGTGGTCAGTACTACAACCTGACAACAGTAGAGACACACAGTGGTCAGTAGAGACACACAGTGGTCAGTACTACACCCTGACAACAGTAGAGACACACAGTGGTCAGTAGAGACACACAGTGGTCAGCACTACAACCTGACAACAGTAGAGACACACAGTGGTCAGTACTACACCCTGACAACAGTAGAGACACACAGTGGTCAGTACAACAACCTGACAACAGTAGAGACACACAGTGGTCAGTAGAGACACACAGTGGTCAGTACTACAACCTGACAACAGTAGAGACACACAGTGGTCAGTACTACAACCTGACAACAGTAGAGACACACAGTGGTCAGTACTACACCCTGACAACAGTAGAGACACACAGTGGTCAGTACTACAACCTGACAACAGTAGAGACACACAGTGGTCAGTAGAGACACACAGTGGTCAGTACTACAACCTGACAACAGTAGAGACACACAGTGGTCAGTACTACAACCTGACAACAGTAGAGACACACAGTGGTCAGTACTACACCCTGACAACAGTAGAGACACACAGTGGTCAGTACTACAACCTGACAACAGTAGAGACACACAGTGGTCAGTAGAGACACACAGTGGTCAGTACTACAACCTGACAACAGTAGAGACACACAGTGGTCAGCACTACAACCTGACAACAGTAGAGACACACAGTGGTCAGCACTACAACCTGACAACAGTAGAGACACACAGTGGTCAGTAGAGACACACAGTGGTCAGCACTACAACCTGACAACAGTAGAGACACACAGTGGTCAGTAGAGACACACAGTGGTCAGCACTACAACCTGACAACGGTAGAGACACACAGTGGTCAGTACTACACCCTGACAACAGTAGAGACACACAGTGGTCAGTAGAGACACACAGTGGTCAGCACTACAACCTGACAACGGTAGAGACACACAGTGGTCAGTACTACACCCTGACAACAGTAGAGACACACAGTGGTCAGTAGAGACACACAGTGGTCAGCACTACACCCTGACAACAGTAGAGACACACAGTGGTCAGTAGAGATACACAGTGGTCAGTAGAGACACACAGTGGTCAGTAGAGACACACAGTGGTCAGCACTACAACCTGACAACAGACTGTCTAGTTTAGCTAAATAAAAAGATCCAAAACACTGAACAAGAGTGAAAAATACATTCATTTCATTCCGGGATCCAAAACGAACCACAAAGCACCATCATCTCACTGCACTCGACTTATAAAGGACATTTTCCAGACGTTCACCAAGATCACATTAACATGCGAAGACTTGTAAAAGGCAAGGAAGGAGCAGCGCGACGTTGGTTCATTGTGGTTTGTTTTGAATGGTCGACCAAGGTGAAGCTTCTAGATCATACCGAGAACCTGTCAGCAGTGTGTAGATGGTTGAGGTGCTGGTAGACGAGGTCAGGGTCCTTCTGTAGGAGCTGTGTGTCCAGGGTCTGCATAAGGAAGCTGACTGTGTGTCCATCCAGCTGATTACTGAGGTAGACGGGCAGAGTCTCAGGGGGAACACGGCTCAGCAGCTCAGCACAGGCTGGGAGGTTGGACTGGGCCCGCGCTGCGTTCAGGGACTGGTTGAACTCATAGGCGTTCGAGGGCTGGAGGTTGATGGTTATTGCCTCTTCCTCTCCTCCTCTTCCTCCTCCTCCACAGTGGTTCTCTGCTGGGCCTGGGGTTGACGTGGATGTTGTTGATGTTTCTGCTGTCTCTGATTCTGCTGCTTTGGTCCTGTCTGGCTCTGCAACCTGCCGGTCTTCATCCTCAGTCCCCTCAACCTGACGGAGGACAGGAAGACAGCTTGTGACCATCTAGACACCGCTTTGTGGCCCCTAATTACATTATCTAGTGTCCTTCCCCATGATTACATTATCTAGTGTCCTTTCCATTATTACATTAGCTGTGTCCTTCCCCATTATTACATTAGCCGTGTCCTTCCCCATTATAACATTATCTAGTGTCCTTCCCCATTATTACATTAGCTGTGTCCTTCTCCATTATTACATTAGCTGTGTCCTTCCCCATTATTACATTATCTAGTGTCCTTCCCCATTATTACATTAGCTGTGTCCTTCCCATTATTACATTAGCTGTGTCCTTCTCCATTATTACATTAGCTGTGTCCTTCCCCATTATTACATTATCTAGTGTCCTTCCCCATTATTACATTAGCTGTGTCCTTCCCCATTATTACATTATCTAGTGTCCTTCCCCATTATTACATTAGCTGTGTCCTTCCCATTATTACATTAGCTGTGTCCTTCCCCATTATTACATTAGCTGTGTCCTTCCCCATTATTACATTAGCTGTGTCCTTCCCCATTATTACATTAGCTGTGTCCTTCCCCATTATTACATTATCTGTGTCCTTCCCATTATTACATTAGCTGTGTCCTTCCCCATTATTACATTAGCTGTGTCCTTCCCATTATTACATTAGCTGTGTCCTTCCCCATTATTACATTAGCTGTGTCCTTCCCCATTATTACATTAACTGTGTCCTTCCCATTATTACATTATCTAGTGTCCTTCCCCATTATTACATTATCTAGTGTCCTTCCCCATTAATAAATTAGCCGTGTCCTTCTCCATTATTACATTAGCTGTGTCCTTCCCCATTATTACATTACCTAGTGTCCTTCCCCATTATTATATTATCTAGTGTCCTTCCCCATTAATAAATTAGCCGTGACCTTCCCTATTATTACATTATCTAGTGTCCTTCCCCATTATTGCATTAGCTGTGTCCTTCCCATTATTACATTAGCTGTGTCCTTCCCCATTATTACATTATCTGTGTCCTTCCCCATTATTACATTAGTTGTGTCTTAACCATTATTACATTATCTGTGTCCTTCCCCATTATTACATTAGCCGTGCCCTTCCCCATTATTACATTAGCCGTGTCCTTCCCCATTATTACATTAGCTGTGTCCTTCCCCATTATTACATTAGCCGTGTCCTTCCCCATTATAACAGTATCTAGTGTCCTTCCCCATTATTACATTAGCTGTGTCCTTCTCCATTATTACATTAGCTGTGTCCTTCCCCATTATTACATTATCTAGTGTCCTTCCCCATTATTACATTAGCTGTGTCCTTCCCATTATTACATTAGCTGTGTCCTTCTCCATTATTACATTAGCTGTGTCCTTCCCCATTATTACATTATCTAGTGTCCTTCCCCATTATTACATTAGCTGTGTCCTTCCCCATTATTACATTATCTAGTGTCCTTCCCCATTATTACATTAGCTGTGTCCTTCCCATTATTACATTAGCTGTGTCCTTCCCCATTATTACATTAGCTGTGTCCTTCCCCATTATTACATTAGCTGTGTCCTTCCCCATTATTACATTAGCTGTGTCCTTCCCCATTATTACATTATCTGTGTCCTTCCCATTATTACATTAGCTGTGTCCTTCCCCATTATTACATTAGCTGTGTCCTTCCCATTATTACATTAGCTGTGTCCTTCCCCATTATTACATTAGCTGTGTCCTTCCCCATTATTACATTAGCTGTGTCCTTCCCCATTATTACATTAGCTGTGTCCTTCCCATTATTACATTATCTAGTGTCCTTCCCCATTATTACATTATCTAGTGTCCTTCCCCATTAATAAATTAGCCGTGTCCTTCTCCATTATTACATTAGCTGTGTCCTTCCCCATTATTACATTACCTAGTGTCCTTCCCCATTATTATATTATCTAGTGTCCTTCCCCATTAATAAATTAGCCGTGACCTTCCCCATTATTACATTATCTAGTGTCCTTCCCCATTATTGCATTAGCTGTGTCCTTCCCATTATTACATTAGCTGTGTCCTTCCCCATTATTACATTATCTGTGTCCTTCCCCATTATTACATTAGTTGTGTCTTAACCATTATTACATTATCTGTGTCCTTCCCCATTATTACATTAGCCGTGCCCTTCCCCATTATTACATTAGCCGTGTCCTTCCCCATTATTACATTAGCTGTGTCCTTCCCCATTATTACATTAGCTGTGTCCTTCCCCATTATTACATTAGCTGTGTCCTTCCCCATTATTACATTAGCTGTGTCTTAACCATTATTACATTATCTGTGTCCTTCCCCATTATTACATTAGCCGTGCCCTTCCCCATTATTATATTATCTAGTGTCCTTCCCCATTAATAAATTAGCCGTGACCTTCCCCATTATTACATTATCTAGTGTCCTTCCCCATTATTGCATTAGCTGTGTCCTTCCCATTATTACATTAGCTGTGTCCTTCCCCATTATTACATTATCTGTGTCCTTCCCCATTATTACATTAGTTGTGTCTTAACCATTATTACATTATCTGTGTCCTTCCCCATTATTACATTAGCCGTGCCCTTCCCCATTATTACATTAGCCGTGTCCTTCCCCATTATTACATTAGCTGTGTCCTTCCCCATTATTACATTAGCCGTGTCCTTCCCCATTATAACAGTATCTAGTGTCCTTCCCCATTATTACATTAGCTGTGTCCTTCTCCATTATTACATTAGCTGTGTCCTTCCCCATTATTACATTATCTAGTGTCCTTCCCCATTATTACATTAGCTGTGTCCTTCCCATTATTACATTAGCTGTGTCCTTCTCCATTATTACATTAGCTGTGTCCTTCCCCATTATTACATTATCTAGTGTCCTTCCCCATTATTACATTAGCTGTGTCCTTCCCCATTATTACATTATCTAGTGTCCTTCCCCATTATTACATTAGCTGTGTCCTTCCCATTATTACATTAGCTGTGTCCTTCCCCATTATTACATTAGCTGTGTCCTTCCCCATTATTACATTAGCTGTGTCCTTCCCCATTATTACATTAGCTGTGTCCTTCCCCATTATTACATTATCTGTGTCCTTCCCATTATTACATTAGCTGTGTCCTTCCCCATTATTACATTAGCTGTGTCCTTCCCATTATTACATTAGCTGTGTCCTTCCCCATTAATAAATTAGCCGTGTCCTTCTCCATTATTACATTAGCTGTGTCCTTCCCCATTATTACATTACCTAGTGTCCTTCCCCATTATTATATTATCTAGTGTCCTTCCCCATTAATAAATTAGCCGTGACCTTCCCCATTATTACATTATCTAGTGTCCTTCCCCATTATTGCATTAGCTGTGTCCTTCCCATTATTACATTAGCTGTGTCCTTCCCCATTATTACATTATCTGTGTCCTTCCCCATTATTACATTAGTTGTGTCTTAACCATTATTACATTATCTGTGTCCTTCCCCATTATTACATTAGCCGTGCCCTTCCCCATTATTACATTAGCCGTGTCCTTCCCCATTATTACATTAGCTGTGTCCTTCCCCATTATTACATTAGCTGTGTCCTTCCCCATTATTACATTAGCGGTTTCCTACCCCATTATTACATTAGCTGTGTCCTTCCCATTATTACATTAGCTGTGTCCTTCTCCATTATTACATTAGCTGTGTTCTTCCCCATTATTACATTAGCTGTGTCCTTACCCATTATTACATTAGCTGTGTCCTTCTCCATTATTACATTAGCTGTGTCCTTCCCATTATTACATTAGCTGTGTCCTTCTCCATTATTACATTAGCTGTGTTCTTCCCCATTATTACATTAGCTGTGTCCTTACCCATTATTACATTAGCTGTGTCCTTCTCCATTATTACATTAGCTGTGTTCTTCCCCATTATTACATTAGCTGTGTCCTTCTCCATTATTACATTAGCTGTGTCCTTCCCCATTATTACATTAGCGGTTTCCTACCCCATTATTACATTAGCTGTGTCTTAACCCATTATTACATTAGCTGTGTCCTTCCCGATTATTACATTACCTGTGTCCTCTGTTTTTTACTTGGCCGTTACTGAATCTCATTTCTGTACAGCACTTTGCACTGTAACTAGAGAACTGGCCCAAGGTGTAGAACAAGTGTTGGCTAGCTACAGTACCTCAGTGATGGGTCCAGTCCTCCTTCAGTGATGGGTATGGTAGTATAGTGTATGTATTAATGTGTAGTATAGTGTATGTATTAATGTGTAGTATAGTGTATATATTAATGTGTAGTATACTGTATATATTAATGTGTAGTATAGCGTATATATTAATGCATAGTATATTCTACCTCAGTGATGGGTATGGTAGTATAGTGTATATATTAATGTGTAGTTTAGTGTATATGTTAATGTGTAGTATAGTGTATATATTAATGTGTAGTATAGTGTATATATTAATGTGTGGTATAGTGTATATATTAATGTGTAGTATAGTGTATATATTAATGTGTGGTATAGTGTATATATTAATGTGTAGTATAGTGTATATATTAATGTGTGGTATAGTGTATATATTAATGTGTAGTATAGTGTATATATTAATGTGTAGTATAGTTTATATATTAATGTGTAGTATAGTGTATATATTAATGTTGGGTATAGTGTATATATTAATGTGTATTATAGTGTATATATTAATGTGTAGTATAGTGTATATATTAATGTGTAGTATAGTGTATATATGAATGTGTAGTATAGTGTATATATGAATGTGTAGTATAGTGTATATATTAATGTGTAGTATAGTGTATATATGAATGTGTAGTATAGTGCATATATGAATGTGTAGTATATTTTACCTCAGTGATGGGTATGGTAGTATAGTGTATATATTAATGTGTAGTATAGTGTATTATTAATGTGTAGTATATTTTACCTCAGTGATGGGTATGGTAGTATAGTGTATATATTAATGTGTAGTTTAGTGTATTATTAATGTGTAGTATATTCTACCTCAGTGATGGGTATGGTAGTATAGTGTATATATTAATGTGTAGTATATTCTACCTCAGTGATGGGTACAGTCCTCCTGGGGTTGCTAGGTGATCCCCGGGCCAGACTCTGTCTGAGCAGCAGCGTGACCTCCTCCAGCTCCTTCTCAGCCTCCGCTACGTTGGGATCCTGCTGTAGCACCTCCTGTAGGTCAGAGCTGCACGCCAGGTAGTCCTGGGGATGGGGGCACACACACACACACACACACACACACACACACACACACACACACACACACACACACACACACACATATATATGTGGAGGAAGAGGAAGAGACCAGGTAGTCGTTTCAATACCTGTCTACAAAAGTAGTCAACCCAGATTGGCGGCCAAACCCGCAAACTAGTCGTGTGAATCCCTAAAACCTGTCCCTTTACCTTGAGGCCTTTATTGGCCATGGCCCGTCTGTAGAAGGCCTTCTTATTGGCTGGCTCCAGCCTCAGGGCAGAGTCACAGTCCTGCTTGGCTTCAGCAAACATATCTAGCTTCAGGAAGCACAGCGCTCTAAGGACAGAATGTAATACAGTATTATAGTGTATCTCTATGGAGGCAGAGTGTAATACAGTATTATAGTGTCTCTATGGAGGCAGAATGTAATACAACAGTATTATAGTGTCTCTATGGAGGCAGACTGTAATACAACAGTATTATAGTGTCTCTATGGAGGCAGAATGTAATACAGTATTATAGTGTCTCTATGGAGGCAGAATGTAATACAACAGTATAATAGTGTCTCTATGGAGGCAGAATGTAATACAACAGTATTATAGTGTCTCTATGGAGGCAGAATGTAATACAGTATTATAGTGTCTCTATGGAGGCAGAATGTAATACAACAGTATAATAGTGTCTCTATGGAGGCAGAGTGTAATACAGTATTATAGTGTCTCTATGGAGGCAGAATGTAATACAACAGTATTATAGTGTCTCTATGGAGGCAGAATGTAATACAGTATTATAGTGTCTCTATGGAGGCAGAATATAATACAACAGTATTATAGTGTCTCTATGGAGGCAGAATGTAATACAACAGTATTATAGTGTCTCTATGGAGGCAGACTGTAATACAACAGTATTATAGTGTCTCTATGGTTCTGGAGAAGAACACAACACTGTTGTTCAACATAGCAGCCAAACACAGCTCATACAATCAGCCTCTCTTGTATTTTCTGACCCCACAGACAGACATCCTCGCACCAAGACAAACTACAGTGTTTTAATATTGATAAGCCTGTCGTTCCTCTGGCGTACTCAACACTTCGCCTAAGGCCATGTGTGTGTTGTAAAGCTGTCCTTTTTAGCCACGCTCTCATGTGGCTGTGGAGTGTGTACTGTGACTGTCTGTGGAGTGTGTACTGTGACTGTCTGTACACACAGGGCTTTACGCAGAACAGGACATGAACACAAAGGTAGGGTGCAGTGAGTCATGTCAGGGTGGCCAGCCCCTTTCCTCTCTATGGTACAGAACACTCTGTCAACGCTGACAACACTACTCTACCTGCTAGGAGGGGAGGAGAGGGGGGAGAGGGGAGGGGAGAGGAGAGGAGAGGAGAGGAGAGGAGAGGAGAGAGGGGGAGAGGAGAGGAGAGAGGGGGAGAGGAGAGGAGAGAGGGGGAGAGGAGAGAGGGGGAGAGGAGATGAGAGAGGGAGAGAGGAGGAGAGGAGAGAGGGGGAGAGGAGAGGAGAGAGGGGGAGAGGAGAGGAGAGAGGGGGAGAGGAGAGGAGGAGAGGAGAGGAGAGGAGGAGGAGGGGGAGAGGAGAGGGAGAGGAGAGAGGGGGAGAGGAGAGGAGAGGAGAGAGGATGAGAGAGAGGAGGAGAGGAGAGGAGGAGGAGGGGGAGAGGAGAGGGAGAGGAGAGGCGGGAGGAGAGGCGGGAGGAGAGGAGGAGAGGAGAAGGAGACGAGGGGGAGGGAAGAGGAGGAGGGGGACAGGAGGTGGAGAGGAGGGGGAGAGGAGAGGGAGAGGCGGGAGGAGAGGAGGGGGAGAGGAGAGGAGAGGCGGGATGGGAGAGGATGAGAAACGGAAACGGGGTCGTGTTCATTAGTGCAAACCGTAGCAAAAAAGTTTTGCAACAGAACGTGACAATAAGCGTTTCTTATGAGACAAGTTCAGGTAGTCCGTCCCTGTTTCAGTCCGTTTGTTCTGTTTCGGTGCCTAATGAATAGGACCCAGGTTTCCCATCCCAGGGGGGCCCGTGTTGCATGTCTTTCTAGGACAATTTACGCTCCGCTACCCTGTTCTGTAGTACACACTGTGTCTATAATTAGGCTATGAGAGAGAGAGGAGCAGACACCCTGCTGTCCTCTGCTGTTCCTGTTTGTATTTCCACACTACAGCAACAATACCTCTGATTAGTCTGACTGGATTTACTGACAGCAGGCTGGCTGGGGTTAGAGCAGGCTGGCTGGGGTTAGAGCAGGCTGGCTGGGGTTAGAGCAGGCTGACTGGGGTTAGCGCAGGCTGACTGGGGTTAGAGCAGGCTGACTGGGGTTAGAGCAGGCTGGCTGGGGTTAGAGCAGACTGACTGGGGTTAGAGCAGGCTGGCTGGGGTTAGAGCAGGCTGGCTGGGGTTAGAGCAGGCTGGCTGGGGTTAGAGCAGGCTGACTGGGGTTAGAGCAGGCTGACTGGGGTTAGAGCAGGCTGACTGGGGTTAGAGCAGGCTGGCTGGGGTTAGAGCAGACTGACTGGGGTTAGAGCAGACTGACTCGGGTTAGAGCAGAGTGGCTGGGGTTAGAGCAGACTGACTCGGGTTAGAGCAGAGTGGCTGGGGTTAGAGCAGACTGACTGGGGTTAGAGCAGACTGACTGGGGTTAGAGCAGAGTGGGGTTAGAGCAGAGTGGGGTTAGAGCAGAGTGGGGTTAGAGCAGAGTGGGGTTAGAGCAGACTGACTGGGGTTAGAGCAGACTGACTGGCGTTAGAGCAGACTGACTGGCGTTAGAGCAGACTGACTGGGGTTAGATCAGACTGACTGGGGTTAGAACAGACTGGCTGGGGTTAGAGCAGGCTGGCTGGGGTTAGAACACAGACCGGGGTTCTGTTCCCACTGGTTACACAGACCGGGGTTCTGTTCCAACGGGTTACACAGACCGGGGTTCTGTTCCAACTGGTTACACAGACCGGGGTTCTGTTCCAACTGGTCACACAGACCGGGGTTCTGTTCCAACTGGTCACACAGACCGGGGTTCTGTTCCCACTGGTCACACAGACCGGGGTTCTGTTCCCACTGGTCACACAGACCGGGGTTCTGTTCCCACTGGTCACACAGACCGGGGTTCTGTTCCCACTGGTCACACAGACTGGGGTTCTGTTCCCACTGGTCACACAGACCGGGGTTCTGTTCCCACTGGTTACACAGACCGGGGTTCTGTTCCCACTGGTCACACAGACCGGGGTTCTGTTCCCACTGGTCACACAGACCGGGGTTCTGTTCCCACCACATTCAGTGCATTAGGAAAGTGTTCAGAACTCTTCCCCTTTTCCCACATGTTGTTACATTACAACCTTATTCTAAACTAGACCAAATAAAAACAATTCCTCATCAATCTACACACAATACCCCATAATGACATCACAATACCCCATAATGACATCACAATACCCCATAATGACATCACAATACCCCATAATGACATCACAATACCCCATAATGACATCACAATACCCCATAATGACATCACAATACCCCTTAATGACAAAGCGAAAACAGGTTATGAAACATAGAGAAACAGAAATACCTTATTTACAGAAGTATTCAGACCCTTTGCTATGAGACTCAATTGAGCTCAGGTGCATTTTGTTTCCATTGATCATCCTTGAGATGTTTCTACAACTTGATTGGAGTCCACCTGTGGTAAATTAAATTGATTGGACATGATTTGGAAAGGCACACACCTGTCTATATAAGGTCCCACAGTCCCAAGAACAAAATGGCCTCCATTATTCTTAAATGGAAGAAGTTTGGAACCACCAAGACTCTTCCTAGAGCTGGCCGCTCTAAACTGAGCAATCAGGGAGAAGGGCTTTGGTCAGGGAGGTGACCAAGAACCCGATGGTCACTCTGACAGAGCTCCAGAGTTCTTCTGTGGAGATGGGAGAATCTTCCAGAAGGACAACCAATCTCTACATCACTCCACCAATCAGGTCTTTACGGTAGAATGGCCAGACCGAAGCCACTCCTCAGTAAAAGGAACATGACAGCCCACTTGGAGTTTGCCAAAAGGCACCTGGAGGAAACCTGGCACCATCCCTATGGTGAAGCATGGTGGCGGCAGCATCAGAGCCCAGACTTGAACATCTCTGGAGAGACCTGAAAATAGCTGTGCAGCGACACTCCCCTTCCAACCTGACAGAGCTTGAGAGGATCTGCAGTGAAAAATGTGTGCCAAGCTTGTAGCGTCATACCCAAGAAGACTCGAGGCTGTAATCGCTGCCAAAGGTGCTTCAACAAAGTACTGAGTAAAAGGGTCAGAATACTTAAGTAAATGTGATATTTTATTTTGTCTTATTATTTGTTTAAAAAAAAATCAAAAACCTGTTTTTGCTTTGTCATTATGGGGTATTGTGATGTCATTATGGGGTATTGTGATGTCATTATGGGATATTGTGATGTCATTATGGGATATTGTGATGTCATTATGGGATATTGTGTGCAGATTGAAGAGGGGGGGTGGGGAAACCAAGTTAATCAGTTTCAGAAGAAGGCTGTAACGTAACAAAATGTGGAAAACGTCAAGGTGTTTGAATACTTCCCGAATGCCACTGTACATTACTGTGCCTGTTAGGATGAAGGAGACACGGTCAGGTCCTTACCGGTTGGTGTAGATGGGACATTCCTCTGGCTTCAGCTTAAGGCATTCGCTGTACGTCCTCAGAGCCTCCCGGAACTGACCTTTCTTCACAAACTCGTTTCCTTCTTGTTTCAGCGAATTGAAACAGACTTCTGCTTTTTGAGCTGCAGGCAAAGGAAGAAACGGCGTTGGTTGAGGAAATGTGTGACATCATACTGAGTAACTTGACAAAAAATGTTTGGTTTTTTGTTGTTGTAAGAATCGTATTTCACAAGAATAAGTGAGTGGTAATTTAGTCCTTTAAAATCCAGGGTGAAAACAGGTTGAATCAGCAGTCATTCATGTGATAACGGACAGCTAATCAATTAGACCACTGGGGTGTTCTGGGAAAAAGCTGCCCGCTCCCTTCTTCCATTCATCACAGTTAAAACATCAATTATGGTTGGCTGCAGCACGGCCCTGAGACTGGGGCTGGGGCTAGGGTTTAGGACTGGGGTATAGGACTGGGGCTGAGGCTGGGGCTAGGGTATAGGACTGGGGCTAGGGTATAGGACTGGGGCTAGAACTGGGGCTAGGACTGGGGCTGGGGCTAGAACTGGGGCGAGGGTATAGGGCTGGGGCTAGGGCTAGGGTATAGGGCTGAGACTGGGGCTAGGACTGGGGCTAGGGTAAAGGGCTGAGACTGGGGCTAGGACTGGGGCTAGGACTGGGGCTAGGACATAGGACTGGGGCTAGGACTGGGGCTAGGACTGGGGCTGGAGCTAGGACTGGGGCTGTGACTGGAACTGGGGCTGGGACTGGGGCTAGGGTATAGGACTGGGGCTGGGGCTAGGGTATAGGGCTAGGGTATAGGACTGGGGCTGGGGCTAGGGTATAGGGCTGAGGCTAGGGTATAGGGCTGAGGCTAGGGTATAGGGCTGGGGCTAGGATATAGGGCTGGGGCTAGGGTATAGGGCTGAGGCAGGGGCTAGGGTATAGGGCTGGGGCTTGGTTATAGGGTATAGGGCTGGGGCAGGGGCTAGGGTATAGGGCTGGGGTATAGGACTGGGGCTGGGGCTAGGGTATAGGGCTAGGGTATAGGGCTGGGGCTAGGGTATAGGTCTGGGGCTAGGGTATAGGGCTGGGGCTAGGGTATAGGGCTGGGGCTTGGTTATAGGGTATAGGGCTGGGGCAGGGGCATAGGGCTGAGGCTGGGGCTAGGGTATAGGGCTGGGGCTAGGGTATAGGGCTAGGGTATAGGGCTTGGGCTTGGTTATAGGGTATAGGGCTGAGGCTAGGGCTGGGACTGGGTATAGGGCTGAGGCTGGGGCTAGGGTATAGGGCTGAGGCTGGGGCTAGGGTATAGGGCTAGGGTATAGGGCTGAGGCTGGGGTATAGAGCTGAGGCTAGGGTATAGATAGGGCTGATGCTGGGGTATAGGGCTGAGGCTGGGGCTAGGGCTTGGGTATAGGGCTGGGGCTTGGGTATAGGGCTGAGGCTGGGGCTAGGGTATAGGGTACAGGGCTGGGGCTAGGGTGTAGGGTATAGGGCTGAGGCTGGGATATAGGGCTGGGGCTGGGGCTACGGTATAGGGCTGGGGCTAGGGTATAGGGCTGGGGCTAGGGTATAGGGCTGAGGCTGGGGTATAAGGCTGAGGCTGGGGCTAGGGTATAGGGCTGGGGCTAGGGTATAGGGCTGGGGCTAGGGTATAGGGCTGAGGCTGGGGCTTGGGTATAGGGCTGAGGCTAGAGCTAGGGTTTGGGTATAGGGCTGGGGTATAGGGCTGAGGCTGGGGCTAGGGTATAGGGCTGAGGCTGGGGCTAGGGTATAGGGCTGAGGCTGGGGCTAGGGTATAGGGCTGGGGCTAGGGTATAGGGCTGGGGCTAGGGTATAGGGCTGAGGCTGGGGCTAGGGCTGGGGCTTGGTTATAGGGCTGAGGCTGGGGCTAGGGTATAGGGCTGGGGCTAGGGTATCCTGATCCTCAACACTGGGGCCCCACAAGGTTGCGTTCTGAGCCCTCTCCTGTACTCCCTGTTCACCCACGACTGCGTGGCCACGCACGCCTCCAACTCAATCATCAAGTTTGCGGACGACACAACAGTGGTAGGCTTGATTACCAACAACGATGAGACGGCCTACAGGGAGGAGGTGAGGGCCCTCGGAGTGTGGTGTCAGGAAAACAACCTCACACTCAACGTCAACAAAACTAAGGAGATGATTGTGGACTTCAGGAAACAGCAGAGGGAACACCCCCCTATCCACATCGATGGAACAGTAGTGGAGAGGGTAGCAAGTTTTAAGTTCCTCGGCATACACATCACAGACAAACTGAATTGGTCCACTCACACAGACAGCATCGTGAAGAAGGCGCAGCAGCGCCTCTTCAACCTCAGGAGGCTGAAGAAATTCGGCTTGTCACCAAAAGCACTCACAAACTTCTACAGATGCACAATCGAGAGCATCATCAGCTGTATCACCGCCTGGTATGGCAACTGCACCGCCCTCAACCGTAAGGCTCTCCAGAGGGTAGTGAGGTCTGCACAACGCATCACCGGGGGCAAACTACCTGCCCTCCAGGACACCTACACCACCCGATGTCACAGGAAGGCCATAAAGATCATCAAGGACATCAACCACCCGAGCCACTGCCTGTTCACCCCGCTATCATCCAGAAGGCGAGGTCAGTACAGGTGCATCAAAGCTGGGACCGAGAGACTGAAAAACAGCTTCTATCTCAAGGCCATCAGACTGTTAAACAGCCACCACTAACACTGAGTGGCTGCTGCCAACACACTGACACTGACTCAACTCCAGCCACTTTAATAATGGGAATTGATGGGAAATGATGTAAATATATCACTAGCCACTTTAAACAATGCTACCTTATATAAATGTTACTTACCCTACATTATTCATCTCATACGCATACGTATATACTGTACTCTATATCATCGACGGTATCCTTATGTAATACATGTATCACTAGCCACTTTATACTATACTATGCCACTTTGTTTACATACTCATCTCATTGTACATACTGTACCCGATACCATCTACTGTATCTTGCCTATGCTGCTCTGTACCATCACTCATTCATATATCCTTATGTACATATTCTTTATCCCCTTACACTGTGTACAAGACAGTAGTTTTGGAATTGTTAGTTAGATTACTTGTTATTACTGCATTGTCGGAACTAGAAGCACAAGCATTTCGCTACACTCGCATTAACATCTGCTAACCATGTGTATGTGACAAATAAAATAAGATTTGATTTGATTTGATTTGATTTGGGTATAGGGCTGGGGCTAGGGTATAGGGCTGGGGCTAGGGTATAGGGCTGGGGCTAGGGTATGGGGCTGGGGCTAGGGTATAGGGCTGAGGCTAGGACTGGTGCTAAGGATAAGACTGAGGCTAGGGGAGAGGGGCTAGGGGTATATGGCTAGGGGATAAGGCTAGGGGAGAGGGTCTAGGGGATAAGGCTAGGGGGAGGGGCTATGGCTGGAGGGGAAGGGCTAGGGAGAGTAGGGCTAGGGGAGAGGGGCTAGGGGATAAGGCTAGGGGAGAGGGGCTAGGGGATAAGGCTAAGGGCTAGGGAGAGTAGGGCTAGGGGAGAGGGGCTATGGGATAAGGCTAGGGGGAAGAGCTAGGGAGAGTAGGGCGAGGGAGGAGGGGCTAGGGTATAAGGCTAGGGGGAAGGGGCTCCAGCAACAAACAGTATGTCCCCCTCCAGTCCTCTAGCAGACAGTATGTCTCCTCTCTCTTCCACTAGTCCCCCTCCAGTCCTCTAGCAGACAGTATGTCTCCTCTCTCTGTTCCACTAGTCCCCCTCCAGTCCTCTAGCAGACAGTATGTCTCCTCTCTCTGTTCCACTAGTCCCCCTCCAGTCCTCTAGCAGACAGTATGTCTCCTCTCTCTGTTCCACTAGTCCCCCTCCAGTCCTCTAGCAGACAGTATGTCTCCTCTCTCTTCCTCTAGTCCCCCTCCAGTCCTCTAGCAGACAGTATGTCCCCCTTCAGTCCTCTAACAGACAGTGTCTCCCCCTCCAGTCCTCTAACAGACAGTATGTCCCCCTCCAGTCCTCTAACAGACAGTATGTCCCCCTCCAGTCCTCTAGCAGACAGTATGTCCCCCTCCAGTCCTCTAACAGACAGTATGTCCCCCTCCAGTCCTCTAGCAGACAGTATGTCCCCCTCCAGTCCTCTAGCAGACAGTATGTCCCCCTCCAGTCCTCTAGCAGACAGTATGTCCCCCTTCAGTCCTCTAGCAGACAGTATGTCCCCCTCCAGTCCTCTAGCAGACAGTATGTCCCCCTTCAGTCCTCTAGCAGACAGTATGTCCCCCTCCAGTCCTCTAGCAGACAGTATGTCCCCCTTCAGACGTCTAGCAGACAGTATGTCCCCCTCCAGTCCTCTAGCAGACAGTATGTCCCCCTTCAGTCCTCTAGCAGACAGTGTCTCCCCCTCCAGTCCTCTAGCAGACAGTGTCTCCCCCTCCAGTCCTCTAACAGACAGTATGTCTCCTCTGTCTGTTCCACTAGTCCCCCTCCAGTCCTCTAGCAGACAGTATGTCCCCCTTCAGTCCTCTAGCAGACAGTATGTCCCCCTCCAGTCCTCTAGCAGACAGTATGTCCCCCTTCAGTCCTCTAACAGACAGTGTCTCCCCCTCCAGTCCTCTAACAGACAGTGTCTCCCCCTCCAGTCCTCTAACAGACAGTATGTCCCCCTCCAGTCCTCTAACAGACAGTATGTCCCCCTCCAGTCCTCTAACGGACAGTATGTCCCCCTCCAGTCCTCTAGCAGACAGTATGTCCCCCTCCAGTCCTCTAGCAGACAGTATGTCCCCCTCCAGTCCTCTAGCAGACAGTATGTCCCCCTCCAGTCCTCTAACAGACAGTGTCTCCCCCTCCAGTCCTCTAGCAGACAGTATGTCCCCCTCCAGTCCTCTAACAGACAGTGTCTCCCCCTCCAGTCCTCTAGCAGACAGTATGTCCCCCTCCAGTCCTCTAACAGACAGTGTCTCCCCCTCCAGTCCTCTAACAGACAGTATGTCCCCCTCCAGTCCTCTAGCAGACAGTATGTCCCCCTCCAGTCCTCTAGCAGACAGTATGTCCCCCTTCAGTCCTCTAGCAGACAGTATGTCCCCCTTCAGTCCTCTAGCAGACAGTATGTCCCCCTCCAGTCCTCTAGCAGACAGTATGTCCCCCTCCAGTCCTCTAGCAGACAGTGTCTCCCCCTCCAGTCCTCTAACAGACAGTATGTCCCCCTTCAGTCCTCTAGCAGACAGTATGTCCCCCTCCAGTCCTCTAACAGACAGTGTCTCCCTCTCCAGTCCTCTAACGGACAGTATGTCCCCCTCCAGTCCTCTAGCAGACAGTATGTCCCCCTCCAGTCCTCTAGCAGACAGTATGTCCCCCTTCAGTCCTCTAGCAGACAGTATGTCCCCCTTCAGTCCTCTAGCAGACAGTATGTCCCCCTCCAGTCCTCTAGCAGACAGTATGTCCCCCTCCAGTCCTCTAGCAGACAGTATGTCCCCCTCCAGTCCTCTAGCAGACAGTGTCTCCCCCTCCAGTCCTCTAACAGACAGTATGTCCCCCTTCAGTCCTCTAGCAGACAGTATGTCCCCCTCCAGTCCTCTAACAGACAGTGTCTCCCCCTCCAGTCCTCTAACAGACAGTATGTCCCCCTCCAGTCCTCTAGCAGACAGTATGTCCCCCTCCAGTCCTCTAGCAGACAGTATGTCCCCCTTCAGTCCTCTAGCAGACAGTATGTCCCCCTTCAGTCCTCTAGCAGACAGTATGTCCCCCTCCAGTCCTCTAGCAGACAGTATGTCCCCCTCCAGTCCTCTAGCAGACAGTGTCTCCCCCTCCAGTCCTCTAACAGACAGTATGTCCCCCTTCAGTCCTCTAGCAGACAGTATGTCCCCCTCCAGTCCTCTAACAGACAGTGTCTCCCCCTCCAGTCCTCTAACAGACAGTATGTCCCCCTCCAGTCCTCTAGCAGACAGTATGTCCCCCTCCAGTCCTCTAGCAGACAGCGTCTCCCCCTCCAGTCCTCTAGCAGACAGTATGTCCCCCTCCAGTCCTCTAGCAGACAGTGTCTCCCCCTCCAGTCCTCTAACAGACAGTATGTCCCCATCCAGTCCTCTAGCAGACAGTATGTCCCCCTCCAGTCCTCTAGCAGACAGTGTCTCCAGTCTCTACTGCTGCAGTAGTCTATAAGACCTTTGAAGGTTCCAGCTCACAGCAGAAAGAGGATGAGGAATGATAATGATGCTTGCTGAACAGAAAATGCCACCCTATTGCACTGCGTTTAACCCTGGGCTCTGGCCAAAGGTAGTGCACTATATAGGGAATAGGGTGCTATGGGCTCTGGTCAGAATTAGTGAACAACATAGGGAGTAGGGGGTCATTCTGGACTCATGCTGTGAGTCAGGCTGAATGTAGTCTCTTGTGAAGAGGAAACGGCTGGTCAGCGGACACTGATTAGCTTCTGGGTGACTACACGCTTAGAAAAATAGGTGCTATCTAGAACCTAAAAGAGTTCTTCAGCGGTCCCCATAGGAGAACCCTTTGAAGAACCCTTTTTGGTTCCAGGTAGAACTCTGTTGGGTTCCAGGTAGAACTCTGTTGGGTTCCATGTATAACCCTTTTTAGTTCCAGGTAGAACTCTTTAGGGTTCCATGTAGAACCCTTTTTGGTTCCAGGTAGAACTCTTTAGGGTTCCATGTAGAACCCTTTTTGGTTCCAGGTAGAACTCTGTTGGGTTCCATGTATAACCCTTTTTAGTTTCAGGTAGAACTCTTTAGGGTTCCATGTAGAACCCTTTTTGGTTCCAGGTAGAACTCTTTAGGGTTCCATGTAGAACCCTTTTTGGTTCCAGGTAGAACACTTTTGGTTCCAGGTAGAACCCTTTCCCCAGAGAGTTCTACATGGAACCCTAAAGAGTTCTACCTGGAACCAAAAAGGGTTCGTCAAAGGGTTCTCCTATGGGGACAGCCAAAGAACCCTTGGAACCCTTTAGTTCTAAGAGTGTGGACTCGGCTGAGTGAGAGCCCTACCTGCGTGCTGCTTGGCCTTCTCTGCTCTGGCCTGTAGGACCTCAGCGCTGGGTGGTTCCTCCCTGCGGTGCTGCTGAGCTGATAGTGGGACCAGAGGGATCTCAGGTAGTTTCTCTCTCCACTGCTCTCCGTCCTGCTCTATCAGTAACCGCGTGATCCTGGAGGAATCATACACACACACAGCGTTATCCTCCCAGCTATCCTCTATTATGTAAGTGCAGGGACAGTGTATAAATAGCGTGTAGCTAGAGGACTGGGAGGGACAGCAGGTAATTCACACGACAGCGTTTGCTTGAAGCAGATTGACGTCTGAGCTGGATAATTAAGAGTCTATAGTTAAGGCGGTCTGACTTGGGCCTTTCAAACAACTCTCAATCACTTCACATGGTTGTGACTGTAGGGTGGATCAATTCTGTTAACTTTCCCAAAATGTCCAGGTTTTCTAGATATCCTGCTCGGTGGTTTCCAGATGGCCTGCCACGGTCTCCTGATTCCAGATGGCCTGCTCACAGTCTCCTGATTCCAGATAGCCTGCTCACAGTCTCCTGATTCCAGATGGCCTGCTCATAGTCTCCTGATTCCAGATGGCCTGCTCATGGTCTCCTGATTCCAGATGGCCTGCTCATAGTCTCCTAATTCCAGATGACCTGCTCGGTGGATTCCAGATGGCCTGCTCATAGTCTCCTGATTCCAGATGGCCTGCTCATAGTCTCCTGATTCCAGATGGCCTGCTCATGGTCTCCTGATTCCAGATGGCCTGCTCATAGTCTCCTAATTCCAGATGGCCTGCTCGGTGGATTCCAGATGGCCTGCTCATAGTCTCCTGATTCCAGATGGCCTGCTCATAGTCTCCTGATTCCAGATGGCCTGCTCACGGTCTCCTGATTCCAGATGGCCTGCTCATGGTCTCCTGATTCCAGATGGCCTGCTCACGGTCTCCTGATTCCAGATGGCCTGCTCCATGGTCTCCTGATTCCAGATGGCCTGCTCATGGTCTCCTGATTCCAGAGGGCCTGCACACAGTCTCCTGATTCCAGATGGCCTGCTCACAGTCTCTTGATTCCAGATGGCCTGCTCATGGTCTCCTGATTCCAGATGGCCTGCTCGGTGGATTCGAGATGGCCTGCTCACGGTCTCCTGATTCCAGATGGCCTGCTCACGGTCTCCTGATTCCAGATGGCCTGCTCACGGTCTCCTAATTCCAGATGGCCTGCTCACGGTCTCCTGATTCCAGATGGCCTGCTCATGGTCTCCTGATTCCAGAAGGCCTGCTTACGGTCTCCTGATTCCAGATGGCCTGCTCACAGTCTCCTGATTCCAGATGGCCTGCTCACAGTCACCTGATTCCAGATGGCCTGCTCACGGTCTCCTGATTCCAGAAGGCCTGCTCACGGTCTCCTGATTCCAGATGGCCTGCTCACAGTCTCCTGATTCCAGAAGGCCTGCTCACAGTCTCCTGATTCCAGATGGCCTGCTCACGGTCTCCTGATTCCAGATGGCCTGCTCACAGTCACCTGATTCCAGATGGCCTGCTCACGGTCTCCTGATTCCAGAAGGCCTGCTCACGGTCTCCTGATTCCAGAAGGCCTGCTCACGGTCTCCTGATTCCAGATGGCCTGCTCACGGTCTCCTGATTCCAGATGGCCTGCTCATGGTCTCCTGATTCCAGAAGGCCTGCTCATGGTCTCTTGATTCCAGATGACCTGCTCATGGTCTCCTGATTCCAGATGGCCTGCTCGGTGGATTCGAGATGGTCTGCTCACGGTCTCCTGATTCCAGATGGCCTGCACATGGTCTCCTGATTCCAGAAGGCCTGCTCATGGTCTCTTGATTCCAGATGACCTGCTCACAGTCTCCTGATTCCAGGAATCCACCAACTGGGATTTCTGGAAAACCTGGGAAGTTTGGGAAGTTAACGGAACTTTGCAACCCTAATGAGGGTAAAGGTGAGGGTGGTGGAGTAGTTTACCTGTTAGCACTGTCAAATGAGGGTAAAGGTGGAGTAGTTTACCTGTTAACACTGTCTAATGAGGGTAAAGATGAGGGTGGTGGAGTAGTTTACCTGTTAACACTGTCTAATGAGGGTAAAGGTGAGTGGAGTAGTTTACCTGTTAACACTGTCTAATGAGGGTAAAGGTGAGGGGAGTAGTTTACCTGTTAACACTGTCTAATGAGGGTAAAGGTGAGGGTGGAGTAGTTTACCTGTTAACACTGTCTAATGAGGGTAAAGGTGGAGTAGTTTACCTGTTAACACTGTCTAATGAGGGTAAAGGTGGAGTAGTTTACCTGTTAACACTGTCGTGTGCAGCCTGCACACTGATATCTATCTGCAGCACGGTCTTGTAATCCACGTAGGCCTGTCGGTACCGCTCCATAGTCTCATAAGCCATGGCTCTGCGTAGGAGGGGCTTGAGGGAGAAGGGCTGCAGCTCCAAGGACCTGCAGGTTTAAATAGCATGAGACTGAGGACGGGAAGAGATCAAGTCTGGCCCTGTATACACCCACACTATAGTACCTAGCTACCTAGCGCATGTAGCATGAGACTGAGGATGGGAAGAGATCAAGTCTGGCCCTGTATACACCCACACTATAGTACCTAGCGCATGTAGCATGAGACTGAGGACGGGAAGGGATCAAGTCTGGCCCTGTATACACCCACACTATAGTACCTAGCTACCTAGCGCATGTAGCATGAGACTGAGGATGGGAAGAGATCAAGTCTGGCCCTGTATACACCCACACTATAGTACCTAGCACATGTAGCATGAGACTGAGGACGGGAAGGGATCAAGTCTGGCCCTGTATACACCTACACTATAGTACCTAGCACATGTAGCATGAGACTGAGGATGGGAAGGGATCAAGTCTGGCCCTGTATACACCTACACTATAGTACCTAGCTACCTAGCGCATGAGACTGAGGATAGGAAGAGATCAAGTCTGGCCCTGTATACACCCACACTATAGTACCTAGCACATGTAGCATGAGACTGAGGACGGGAAGGGATCAAGTCTGGCCCTGTATACACCTACAGTACAGTACCTAGCTACCTAGCGCATGTAGCATGAGACTGAGGATAGGAAGGGATCAAGTCTGGCCCTGTATACACCCACACTATAGTACCTAGCACATGTAGCATGAGACTGAGGACGGGAAGGGATCAAGTCTGGCCCTGTATACACCCACACTATAGTACCTAGCTACCTAGCGTATGTAGCATGGGACTGAGGATAGGAAGGGATCAAGTCTGGCCCTGTATACACCCACACTATAGTACCTAGCACATGTAGCATGAGACTGAGGACGGGAAGGGATCAAGTCTGGCCCTGTACACACCTACAGTTCTCTACCAGTAGGGTGAGTCAACATGACAATGGGAGGATGCATTGGTGTTTCTCTACCAGTAGGGTGAGTCAACATGAAGAGAGGAGGATGGCATTGGTGTTTCTATACCAGTTCTACTTGAACGAACGAACGAACGCACACACACACACACACACACACACACACACACACACACACACACACACACACACAAATCAGATGTCACTGTATCAGACTCAGGGTTTGTGATGAAACAAAGGTGTGGTTGAATTTATTCTTATTGTCTCAGGCCTTAGGCCTATCTATCACGATGTCAAGGCCTTAGACCTATTTAACATGATGTCAAGGCATATGAACTAACAGGTTATAGAGCAAACAACGCAATTATCACAGCACACAGGTTGTAATGAGGAATATTTTCTGGCTTGGCTTTCCCAGTGAATTTACCCATGCACCAGAACTCCAACCAGACCTCCTCTATGGTTTCAACCAGACCAGCCAAGCCTCCACTATGGTTTCAACCAGACCAACCAGACCAGCCAAGCCTCCTCTATGGTTTCAACCAGACCCACAAAGCCTCCTCTATGGTTTCAACCAGACCAACCAGACCAACCAAGCCTCCTCTATGGTTTCAACCAGACCAACCAGACCAGCCAAGCCTCCTCTATGGTTTCAACCAGACCAGCCAAGCCTCCTCTATGGTTTCAACCAGACCAACCAAGCCTCCTCTATGGTTTCAACCAGACCAGCCAAGCCTCCTCTATGGTTTCAACCAGACCAACCAAGCCTCCTCTATGGTTTCAACCAGACCAACCAAGCCTCCTCTATGGTTTCAACCAGACCAACCAAGCCTCCTCTATGGTTTCAACCAGACCAACCAGACCTGACAAGCCTCCTCTATGGTTTCAACCACACCAACCAGACCTGACAAGCCTCCACTATGGTTTCAACCAGACCAACCAGACCAGCCAAGCCTCCTCTATGGTTTCAACCACACCAACCAGACCAGCCAAGCCTCCACTATGGTTTCAACCACACCAACCAGCCCAACCAAGCCTCCACTATGGTTTCAACCAGACCAGCCAAGCCTCCACTATGGTTTCAACCAGACCAACCAGACCAACCAAGCCTCCACTATGGTTTCAACCAGACCACCCAAGCCTCCTCTATGGTTTCAACCAGACCAACCAGACCAGCCAAGCCTCCTCTATGGTTTCAACCACACCAACCAGACCAGCCAAGCCTCCACTATGGTTTCAACCAGACCAACCAGACCAGCCAAGCCTCCACTATGGTTTCAACCAGACCAGCCAAGCCTCCACTATGGTTTCAACCAGACCAACCAGACCAACCAAGCCTCCACTATGGTTTTAACCAGACCAACCAGACCAGCCAAGCCTCCTCTATGGTTTCAACCAGACTAACCAGACCAGCCAAGCCTCCTCTATGGTTTCAACCAGGTCAACCAAGCCTCCTCTATGGTTTCAACCAGACCAACCACGCCTCCACTATGGTTTCAACCAGACCACCCAAGCCTCCTCTATGGTTTCAACCAGACCAACCAGACCAGCCAAGCCTCCTCTATGGTTTCAACCACACCAACCAGACCAGCCAAGCCTCCACTATGGTTTCAACCAGACCAACCAGACCAACCAAGCCTCCTCTATGTTTTCAACCAGACCCACCAAGCCTCTTCTATGGTTTCAACCAGACCAACCAAGCCTCCTCTATGGTTTCAACCAGACCAACCAGACCAGCCAAGCCTTCTCTATGGTTTCAACCAGACCAACCAAGCCTCCTCTATGGTTTCAACCAGACCAACCAAGCCTCCTCTATGGTTTCAACCAGACCAACCAAGCCTCCTCTATGGTTTCAACCAGACCAACCAGACCAACCACGCCTCCTCTATGGTTTCAACCAGACCAACCAAGCCTCCTCTATGGTTTCAACCACACCAACCAAGCCTCCACTATGGTTTCAACCAGACCAACCAAGCCTCCTCTATGGTTTCAACCAGACCAACCAAGCCTCCACTATGGTTTCAACCAGACCAACCAGACCAGCCAAGCCTCCTCTATGGTTTCAACCAGACCAACCAAGCCTCCTCTATGGTTTCAACCAGACCAACCAAGCCTCCTCTATGGTTTCAACCAGACCACCCAAGCCTCCTCTATAGTGTTGTCTCCTCCAGAACTTGATTGGCTTGATCCAGATGTGACAGGGGGGGTACACTGTTTAGCCTCTGCTGTAACTCTCTCTGTTCCTTTTCACTAAGGGCCAGGGCACTATATAGGAATAGACTGGTCCCTGTAGTCTGCAGTAGGGCACTATATAGGGAATAGACTGGTCCCTGTGGTCTGCAGTAGGGCACTATATAGGAATAGACTGGTCCCTGTAGTCTGCAGTAGGGCACTATATAGGGAATAGACTGGTCCCTGTGGTCTGCAGTAGGGCACTATATAGGAATAGACTGGTCCCTGTAGTCTGCAGTAGGGCACTATATAGGGAATAGACTGGTCCCTGTGGTCTGCAGTAGGGCACTATATAGGAATAGACTGGTCCCTGTAGTCTGCAGTAGGGCAGCCTAGTGGTTACAGCGTTGGACTAGTAACCGAAAGGTTGCAAGTTCAAACCCCCGAGCTGACAAGGTACAAATCTGTCGTTCTGCCCCTGAACAGGCAGTTAACCCACCAGTTAACCCACTAGGCCGTCATTGAAAATAAGAATTTGTTCTTAACTGACTTGCCTAGTTAAATAAAGGTAAAATAAAAAATGTCTATAATAATGTTTGTCTAAAATAATGTATATAATCATGTCTATAATAAGGTCTATAATAACGTATATAATAACTTCTATAATGTCTATGATAATGTCTGATAATGTATATGTCTATGATAATGTATATAATGTCTATGATAATGTATAGTTGTTGAGGGAGGGTCTCACCTGGTGCAGTCCTGTATACACTCAGAGCTGTTTCCATCTTTCAGGTAGCAGGCTGCTCTGTTAGAGTAGAGCACACACAGGTCCTCAGGACTGTCCAGTCCTATCAACCAGACACAGAGACATTATTACACAGGTCCTCAGGACTGTCCAGTCCTATCAACCAGACACAGAGACATTATTACACAGGTCCTCAGGACTGTCCAATCCTATCAACCAGACACAGAGACATTATTACACAGGTCCTCAGGACTGTCCAATCCTATCAACCAGACACAGAGACATTATTACACAGGTCCTCAGGACTGTCCAATCCTATCAACCAGACACAGAGACATTATTACACAGGTCCTCAGGACTGTCCAATCCTATCAACCAGACACAGAGACATTATTACACAGGTCCTCAGGACTGTCCAATCCTATCAACCAGACACAGAGACATTATTACACAGGTCCTCAGGACTGTCCAATCCTACCAACCAGACACAGAGACATTATTACACAGGTCCTCAGGACTGTCCAATCCTACCAACCAGACAGATACATTATTACACAGGTCCTCAGGACTGTCCAATCCTATCAACCAGACACAGAGACAGACATTATTACACAGGTCCTCAGGACTGTCCAATCCTATCAACCAGACACAGAGACATTATTACACAGGTCCTCAGGACTGTCCAGTCCTATCAACCAGACACAGAGACATTATTACACAGGTCCTCAGGACTGTCCAATCCTATCAACCAGACACAGAGACATTATTACACAGGTCCTCAGGACTGTCCAATCCTATCAACCAGACACAGAGACATTATTACACAGGTCCTCAGGACTGTCCAATCCTACCAACCAGACACAGAGACAGACATTATTACACAGGTCCTCAGGACTGTCCAATCCTACCAGCCAGACACAGAGACATTACTACACAGGTCCTCAGGACTGTCCAATCCTACCAACCAGACACAGAGACATTATTACACAGGTCCTCAGGACTGTCCAATCCTACCAACCAGACACAGAGACAGACATTATTACACAGGTCCTCAGGGCTGTCCAATCCTATCAACCAGACACAGAGACATTATTACACAGGTCCTCAGGACTGTCCAATCCTATCAACCAGACACAGAGACAGACATTATTACACAGGTCCTCAGGGCTGTCCAATCCTATCAACCAGACACAGAGACATTATTACACAGGTCCTCAGGACTGTCCAATCCTATCAACCAGACACAGAGACATTATTACACAGGTCCTCAGGGCTGTCCAGTCCTATCAACCAGACACAGAGACAGACATTATTACACAGGTCCTCAGGACTGTCCAATCCTACCAACCAGACACAGAGACAGACATTATTACACAGGTCCTCAGGGCTGTCCAATCCTATCAACCAGACACAGAGACATTATTACACAGGTCCTCAGGACTGTCCAATCCTACCAACCAGACACAGAGACAGACATTATTACACAGGTCCTCAGGACTGTCCAGTCCTATCAACCAGACACAGAGACATTATTACACAGGTCCTCAGGACTGTCCAGTCCTATCAACCAGACACAGAGACATTATTACACAGGTCCTCAGGACTGTCCAATCCTATCAACCAGACACAGAGACATTATTACACAGGTCCTCAGGACTGTCCAATCCTATCAACCAGACACAGAGACATTATTACACAGGTCCTCAGGACTGTCCAATCCTATCAACCAGACACAGAGACATTATTACACAGGTCCTCAGGACTGTCCAATCCTATCAACCAGACACAGAGACATTATTACACAGGTCCTCAGGACTGTCCAATCCTACCAACCAGACACAGAGACAGACATTATTACACAGGTCCTCAGGACTGTCCAATCCTACCAACCAGACACAGAGACATTATTACTCAGACAGTCAAGTTGTAACCTCCATCGTGGGGCTGTAGTGGTCAGTCTGAGTGGGCTGTCGATACGGAGCGTGCTGTTGCCTGCCAGTATGAATCATTGATAAAGGTCGGAGGTGAGGATAATGAGGAAGGCTTTTTGTACCACAGTATGAAAGTAGTAGTTGAATGTGCCCCTGGGTTCTGGGAGAGGATAATGAGGAAGGCCTTTTGTACAACAGTATGAAAGTAGTAGTTGAATGTGCCCCTGGGTTCTGGGTGAGGATAATGAGGAAGGCCTTTTGTACCACAGTATGAAAGTAGTAGTTGAATGTGCCCCTGGGTTCTGGGAGAGGATAATGAGGAAGGCCTTTTGTACCACAGTATGAAAGTAGTAGTTGAATGTGCCCCTGGGTTCTGGGTGTGAGACGGACTGGGCATGTTGAAACACAGGAGGGGATTCTAATGAAAACAAACCAAGGCAGGATGTTAAATAAGGAGGCCTGTACTGGGATCAGACGTTAGGAATACACTGTTATAATGTGACTTCCAAGAGGCCTGTACTGGGATCAGACGTTAGGAATACACTGTTATAATGTGACTTCCAGAGAGAGGCCTGTACTGGGATCAGACGTTAGGAATACACTGTTATAATGTGACTTCCAGAGAGAGGCCTGTACTGGGATCAGACGTTAGGAATACACTGTTATAATGTGACTTCCAAGAGGCCTGTACTGGGATCAGACGTTAGGAATACACTGTTATAATGTGACTTCCAAGAGGCCTGTACTGGGATCAGACGTTAGGAATACACTGTTATAATGTGACTTCCAAGAGGCCTGTACTGGGATCAGACGTTAGGAATACACTGTTATAATGTGACTTCCAGAGAGAGGCCTGTACTGGGATCAGACGTTAGGAATACACTGTTATAATGTGACTTCCAGAGAGAGGCCTGTACTGGGATCAGACGTTAGGAATACACTGTTATAATGTGACTTCCAAGAGGCCTGTACTGGGATCAGACGTTAGGAATACACTGTTATAATGTGACTTCCAAGAGGCCTGTACTGGGATCAGACGTTAGGAATACACTGTTATAATGTGACTTCCAAGAGGCCTGTACTGGGATCAGACGTTAGGAATACACTGTTATAATGTGACTTCCAAGAGGCCTGTACTGGGATCAGACGTTAGGAATACACTGTTATAATGTGACTTCTAGAGGCCTGTACTGGGATCAGACGTTAGGAATACACTGTTATAATGTGACTTCCAAGAGGCCTGTACTGGGATCAGACGTTAGGAATACACTGTTATAATGTGACTTCCAAGAGGCCTGTACTGGGATCAGACGTTAGGAATACACTGTTATAATGTGACTTCTAGAGGCCTGTACTGGGATCAGACGTTAGGTGTTTACGGTTATAATGTCACAATGACATAGTCTCCTCTGTATGTTTAAACACGGTCTGTGGTCTCACCAGATCTGACTCATTCCCAGCTGACTTCCTACATACAATACATTCCTAACCTGATTGGACCAAATGCTTTACAGGAAGTGGAATGTGGTATCTGTTCAACTATCTTAATAAGTATGGCAGGTCTGGTCTCTGGCCTGCTGCTACTACGGCTGGTGGAAAAGCCAGTCTGGACACATCGGGAGACGCTTCAGTTCCACTGCCTGGGAGACATTTCTCAACGACGACAGAGTGTCTCACTGGGAGACATGTCTCCCTACAGAGTGTCTCACTGGGAGACATGTCTCCCTACAGAGTGTCTCACTGGGAGACATGTCTCCCTACAGAGCGTCTCACTGTGACATTTCTCCCTACAGAGCGTCTCACTGTGACATTTCTCCCTACAGAGTGTCTCACTGTGACATTTCCCCCTACAGAGCGTCTCACTGGGAGACATGTCTCCGTACAGAGCGTCTCACTGTGACATTTCTCCCTACAGAGCGTCTCACTGGGAGACATGTCTCCCTACAGAGCGTCTCACTGTGACATTTCTCCCTACAGAGTGTCTCACTGTGACATGTCTCCCTACAGAGCGTCTCACTGTGACATTTCTCCCTACAGAGTGTCTCACTGTGACATGTCTCCCTACAGAGTGTTTCACTGGGAGACATGTCTCCCTACAGAGCGTCTCACTGTGACATTTCTCCCTACAGAGTGTCTCACTGTGACATGTCTCCCTACAGAGCGTCTCACTGTGACATGTCTCCCTACAGAGCGTCTCACTGTGACATGTCTCCCTACAGAGCGTCTCCCTGTGCCATTTCTCCCTACAGAGCGTCTCACTGGGAGACATGTCTCCCTACAGAGCGTCTCACTGTGACATTTCTCCCTACAGAGCGTCTCACTGTGACATGTCTCCCTACAGAGTGTCTCACTGTGACATGTCTCCCTACAGAGCGTCTCACTGTGACATGTCTCCCTACAGAGCGTCTCACTGTGACATTTCCCCCTACAGAGTGTCTCACTGTGACATTTCCCCCTACAGAGTGTCTCACTGTGACATTTCTCCCTACAGAGCGTCTCCCTACAGAGTGTCTCACTGTGACATGTCTCCCTACAGAGCGTCTCACTGTGACACATGTCTCCCTACAGAGCGTCTCCCTACAGAGCGTCTCACTGTGACATTTCTCCCTACAGAGCGTCTCACTGTGACACATGTCTCCCTACAGAGTGTAGAATGAACTTCCTGTGTGTGGTAGGAGGTAAAGGCATGTGACTCCCAGTGACATCATCACTCTTTCATTTAGTCAGCGTCGCGGACGGACTGTGTGATATTAGATTGCTTCTTGTGTAAATATTTTCTGTCTGGATTTTAATGATTTGTTACGGACGGACGGACGGACAGACAGACAGAAAATAAATTGTCAATTGATCACAAAATTAACCTTTTGCAGTAACCGGACATTAAACCCATTGATAACCTGTGGTTTGACAATGAAGGATATCAAGGATCTGGAAAGATTATGTACGGAGGACGGACGGACGGACAGACAGACATCACATAGGAGGGACTTGGTAGACAGACAGACAGACAGACAGACAGACAGACAGACAGACAGACAGACAGACAGACAGACAGACAGACAGACAGACAGACAGACAGACAGACATCACATAGGAGGGACTTGGTAGACAGACAGACAGATAGACATCACATAGGAGGGGCTTGGTAGAGAGACAGACAGACAGATAGACATCACATAGGAGGGACTTGGTAGACAGACAGACAGACAGACAGACAGACAGACAGACAGACATCACATAGGAGGGGCTTGGTAGACAGACAGACAGATAGACATCACATAGGAGGGGCTTGGTAGAGAGACAGACAGATAGACATCACATAGGAGGGGCTTGGTAGACATACAGACAGGTAGACATCACATAGGAGGGGCTTGGTAGACAGACAGACAGATAGACATCACATAGGAGGGGCTTGGTAGACATACAGACAGGTAGACATCACATAGGAGGGGCTTGGTAGACAGACAGACAGACAGGTAGACATCACATAGGAGGGGCTTGGTAGACAGACAGACAGATAGACATCACATAGGAGGGACTTGGTAGACAGACAGACAGATAGACATCACATAGGAGGGGCTTGGTAGACAGACAGACAGACAGACAGACATCACATAGGAGGGACTTGGTAGACAGACAGACAGACAGACAGACAGACAGACAGACAGACAGACAGACAGACATCACATAGGAGGGGCTTGGTAGACAGACAGACAGATAGACATCACATAGGAGGGGCTTGGTAGAGAGACAGACAGATAGACATCACATAGGAGGGGCTTGGTAGACAGACAGACAGATAGACATCACATAGGAGGGGCTTGGTAGAGAGACAGACAGATAGACATCACATAGGAGGGGCTTGGTAGAGAGAGACCGATAGACATCACACAGGAGGGGCTTGGTAGACAGACAGACAGACAGACAGACAGACAGACAGACGTCACATAGGAGGGGCTTGGTAGACAGACAGAAGACAGACAGACAGGTCACATCATGACACCAAACAGCATTAATAACCCTGCATTATACTGTGTATGACAGCATTAATAACCCTGCATTATACTGTGTATGACAGCAGTAATAATCCTGCATTATACTGTGTATGACAGCAGTAATAATACATTATACTGTGTATGACAGCAGTAATTATACATTATACTGTGTATGACAGCATTAATAACCCTGCATTATACTGTGTATGACAGCAGTAATAACCCTGCATTATACTGTGTATGACAGCAGTAATAACCCTGCATTATACTGTGTATGACAGCATTAATAACCCTGCATTATACTGTGTATGACAGCATTAATAACCCTGCATTATACTGTGTATGACAGCAGTAATAACCCTGCATTATACTGTGTATGACAGCAGTAATAACCCTGCATTATACTGTGTATGACAGCATTAATAACCCTGCATTATACTGTGTATGACAGCAGTAATAACCCTGCATTATACTGTGTATGACAGCATTAATAACCCTGCATTATACTGTGTATGACAGCATTAATAACCCTGCATTATACTGTGTATGACAGCATTAATAACCATGCATTATACTGTGTATGACAGCAGTAATAATCCTGCATTATACTGTGTATGACAGCATTAATAACCCTGCATTATACTGTGTATGACAGCATTAATAACCCTGCATTATACTGTGTATGACAGCAGTAATAACCCTGCATTATACTGTGTATGACAGCATTAATAACCCTGCATTATACTGTGTATGACAGCATTAATAACCCTGCATTATACTGTGTATGACAGCATTAATAACCCTGCATTATACTGTGTATGACAGCAGTAATAACCCTGCATTATACTGTGTATGACAGCATTAATAACCCTGCATTATACTGTGTATGACAGCAGTAATAACCCTGCATTATACTGTGTATGACAGCAATAATAACCCTGCATTATACTGTGTATGACAGCATTAATAACCCTGCATTATACTGTGTATGACAGCAGTAATAACCCTGCATTATACTGTGTATGACAGCATTAATAACCCTGCATTATACTGTGTATGACAGCAATAATAACCCTGCATTATACTGTGTATGACAGAAGTAATAACCCTGCATTATACTGTGTATGACAGCATTAATAACCCTGCATTATACTGTGTATGACAGCATTAATAACCCTGCATTATACTGTGTATGACAGCAGTAATAACCCTGCATTATACTGTGTATGACAGCAGTAACTATACATTATACTGTGTATGACAGCAGTAATAACCCTGCATTATACTGTGTATGACAGCAGTAATTATACATTATACTGTGTATGACAGCATTAATAACCCTGCATTATACTGTGTATGACAGCAGTAATAACCCTGCATTATACTGTGTATGACAGCATTAATAACCCTGCATTATACTGTGTATGACAGCATTAATAACCCTACATTATACTGTGTATGACAGCAGTAATTATACATTATACTGTGTATGACAGCATTAATAACCCTGCATTATACTGTGTATGACAGCATTAATAACCCTGCATTATACTGTGTATGACAGCAGTAATAACCCTGCATTATACTGTGTATGACAGCAGTAACTATACATTATACTGTGTATGACAGCATTAATAACCCTGCATTATACTGTGTATGACAGCAGTAATAACCCTGCATTATACTGTGTATGACAGCATTAATAACCCTGCATTATACTGTGTATGACAGCATTAATAACCCTACATTATACTGTGTATGACAGCAGTAATTATACATTATACTGTGTATGACAGCATTAATAACCCTGCATTATACTGTGTATGACAGCAGTAATAACCCTGCATTATACTGTGTATGACAGCATTAATAACCCTGCATTATACTGTGTATGACAGCATTAATAACCCTGCATTATACTGTGTATGACAGCAGTAATAACCCTGCATTATACTGTGTATGACAGCATTAATAACCCTGCATTATACTGTGTATGACAGCAGTAATAATACATTATACTGTGTATGACAGCAGTAACTATACATTATACTGTGTATGACAGCAGTAACTGTGAAAGGCCTCAGTGTATCACATGATGTTCAGTCACTTTCACAGACTAGTGGTGGAGAGGAACGAGGAGAGAACAGATTGATGGAGAGGAGAGATTTATTTATAAAGCCCTTCTTACATCAGCCCATGTCACAAAGTGCTGTACAGAAACCCAGCCTAAAACCCCAAACAGCAAGCAATGCAGGTGTAGAAGCACGGTGGCTTGGAAAAACTCACTAGAAAGGCCAGAACCTAGGAAGAAACCTAGACAGATGAGGAGAGAAGAGGAGAGATTGATGGGAAGGAGAGGAGAGAGTGATGAGGAGAGGAGAGAGAGTGATGAGGAGAGGAGAGGAGAGAGTGATGAGGAGAGGAGAGAGGAGAGTGATGGAGAGAGGAGAGAGCGATGAGGAGAGGAGAGGAGAGAGTGATGAGGAGAGGAGAGAATGATGAAGAGAGAGTGATGAGGAGAGAGGAGAATGTGATGAGGAGAGGAGAGAGTGGTGAGGAGAGGAGAATGTGATGAGGAGAGGAGAGAGTGATGAGGAGAGAATGATGAAGAGAGAGTGATGAGGAGAGAGGAGAATGTGATGAGGAGAGGAGAGAGTGGTGAGGAGAGTAGAGAGTGGTGAGGAGAGGAGAATGTGATGAGGAGAGGAGAGAGTGATGAGGAGAGAATGATGAAGAGAGAGTGATGAGGAGAAAAGAGAGAGTGATGAGGAGAGGAGAGAGTGATGAGGAGAGGAGAGAATGATGAAGAGAGTGATGAGGAGAGAGGAGAATGTGATGAGGAGAGGAGAGAGTGATGAGGAGAGAGGAGAATGTGATGAGGAGAGGAGAGAGTGGTGAGGAGAGGAGATTGTGATGAGGAAAGTGGTGAGGAGAGGAGAATGTGATGAGGAGAGGAGAGAGGAGAATGTGATGAGGAGAGGAGTGTGATGAGGAGAGAGTGATGAAGAGAGTGATGAGGAGAGGAGAGTGATGAAGAGAGAGTGATGAGGAGAGAGTGATGAAGAGAGGAGAGAGTGATGAGGAGAGGAGAGAGGAGAATGTGATGAGGAGAAAAGAGAGAGTGATGAGGAGAGGAGAGAGTGATGAGGAGAGAATGAAGAAGAGAGAGTGATGAGGAGAGAGGAGAATGTGATGAGGAGAGGAGAGAGTGATGAGGAGAGAGTGATGAGGAGAGAATGATGAAGAGAGAGTGATGAGGAGAGAGGAGAATGTGATGAGGAGAGGAGAGAGTGGTGAGGAGAGGAGATTGTGATGAGGAGAGTGGTGAGGAGAGGAGAATGTGATGAGGAGAGAGTAGCATGTGATGAGGAGAGGAGAGAGGAGAATGTGATGAGGAGAGGAGTGTGATGAAGAGAGAGTGATGAAGAGAGTGATGAGGAGAGGAGAGTGATGAAGAGAGAGTGATGAGGAGAGAGTGATGAAGAGAGGAGAGAGTGATGAGGAGAGAGTGATGAGGAGAGGAGAGTGATGAGGAGAGAGATGAAACGAGAGTGATGAAGAGAGTGATGAGGAGAGAGTGATGAAGAGAGAGTGATGAGGAGAGGAGAGAGTGATGAGGAGAGGAGTGTGATGAGGAGAGGAGAGAGTGATGAAGAGAGAGTGATGAGGAGAGGAGAGTGATGAGTAGAGGAGAGAGTGATGAAGAGAGAGTGATGAGGAGAGGAGTGTGATGAGGAGAGAGTGATGAGGAGAGAGAAGAGAAGAGATTGATGGGAAGGAGAACAGAGAGTAAATAATGTGATCATATTACTCCAGTGCTAGCCTCCCTACACTGGCTTCCTGTCAAGGCAAGGGCTGATGTAATGCTTTGTAGGTTAGCAGTAAAACCTTGACATGGGCTTGCTCCTACCTATCTTTCCGAATTTGGTCCTGCCGCACATACCTACACGTACGCTACGGTCACAAGACGCAAGCCTCCTAATTGTCCCTAGAATTTCTAAGCAAACAGCTGGAGGCAGGGCTTTCTCCCATAGAGCTCCATTTTTATGGAATGGCTGCCTACCCATGTGAGAGACGCAGACTCGGTCTCAACCTTTAAGTATTTACTGAAGACTCATCTCTTCAGTGGGTCATATGATTGAGTGTAGTCTGGTCCAGGAGTGTGAAGGTGAACGCAAAGGCTCTGTAGCAACGAACCGCCCTTGCTGTCTCTGCCTGGCCAGTTCCCCTCTCTCCACTGGGATTCTCTGCCTCTCACCCTATTACAGGGGCTGAATCACTGGCTTACTGGTGCTCTTCCATGCCGTCCCTAGGAGGGGTGTGTCACTTGAGTGGGTTGAGTCAGTGACGTGATCTTCCTGTCTGGGTTGGTGCCCCCCCCTTGGGTTGTACCGTGGCGGAGATCTTCGTGGGCTATACTCGGCCTTGTCTCAGGATGGTAAGTTGGTGGTTGAAGATATCCCTCTAGTGGTGTGGGGGCTGTGCTTTGGCAAAGTGGGTGGGGTTATATCCTGCCTGTTTGGCCCTGTCCGGGGGTATCATCGGATCGGGCCACAGTGTCTCCTGACCCCTCCTGCCTCAGCCTCCAGTATTTATGCTGCAGTAGTTTATGTGTCGGGGGGCAAGGGTCAGTCTGTTATATCTGGAGTAATTCTCCTGTCTTATCCGGTGTCCTGTGTGAATTTAAGTATGCTCTCTCTAATTCTCTCTCTCTTCTCTCGGAGGACCTGAGCCCTAGGACCATGCCTCAGGACTACCTGACCTGATGACTCCTTGCTGTTCCCAGTCCATCTGGTCGTGCTGCTGCTCCAGTTTCAACTGTTCTGCCTGCGACTATGGAACCCTGACCTGTTCACCGGACGTGCTACCTGTCCCGGACCTGCTGTTTTCAACTCTCTCCCTCTCTACCGTACCTGCTGTCTCTAACTCTGAATGATCGGCTATGAAAAGCCAACTGAAATTTACTCCTGAGGTGTCAAAGCCTGGTTCCTCTCTAGGTTTCTTCCTAAGTTTTGGCCTTTCTAGGGAGTTTTTCCTAGCCACCGTGCTTCTACATCTGCATTGCTTGCTGTTTGGGGTTTTAGGCTGGGTTTCTGTACAGCACTTTGTGACATCAGCTGATGTAAGAAGGGCTTTATAAATACATGTGATTGAGTGATGGGAAGGAGAGGGTAATGGGAAGGAGAAGAGGAGAGAGTGATGAAAAGGAGAGGAGCGATAAAGTTTCTATAGTCAGTCAGAGGAGATTTACTACTGCAGTCAGCCAGTCAGCCAGCCAGTCAGTCAGTCAGTCAGTCCGTCCGTCCGTCCGTCGCCGCCACCCAGCACCTGGTTCAATTTCACAGTAAGCGGTCAGAAGTCACGTGACCTGAGAGGAACTGAGCCCGTCTGCCTTCCTGCCTGGCAAGGGTATGGCTGAACTCCAGACAGCTAAAACAGACTCACCACACTGCCAATAACCAACCAACCACTAGTGTGATGAGTCACTCTGCTACTCTACACCTGGATGTTGTGATGAATCAGGATACACTGCCTATAACCAACCAACCACTAGTGTGATGAGTCACTCTGCTACTCTACACCTGGATGTTGTCATGAATCAGGATACACTGCCAATAACCAACTAACCACTAGTGTGATGAGTCACTCTGCTACTCTACACCTGGATGTTGTCTTGAATCAGGATACACTGCCTATAACCAACCAACCACTAGTGTGATGAGTCACTCTGCTACTCTACACCTGGATGTTGTCATGAATCAGTATACAATGCCAATAACCAACCAACCACTAGTGTGATGAGTCACTCTGCTACTCTACACCTGGATGTTGTGATGAATCAGGATACACTGCCTATAACCAACCAACCACTAGTGTGATGAGTCACTCTGCTACTCTACACCTGGATGTTGTCATGAATCAGGATACACTGCCTATAACCAACCAACCACTAGTGTGATGAGTCACTCTGCTACTCTACACCTGGATGTTGTCATGAATCAGGATACACTGCCTATAACCAACCAACCACTAGTATGATGAGTCACTCTGCTACTCTACACCTGGATGTTGTGATGAATCAGGATACACTGCCTATAACCAACCAACCACTAGTGTGATGAGTCACTCTGCTACTCTACACCTGGATGTTGTCATGAATCAGGATACACTGCCTATAACCAACCAACCACTAGTATGATGAGTCACTCTGCTACTCTACACCTGGATGTTGTGATGAATCAGGATACACTGCCTATAACCAACCAACCACTAGTGTGATGAGTCACTCTGCTACTCTACACCTGGATGTTGTGATGAATCAGGATACACTGCCTATAACCAACCAACCACTAGTGTGATGAGTCACTCTGCTACTCTACACCTGGATGTTGTGATGTATCAGGATACAAAAGTTTGGGGTCGCTTGTTTGTTTTTTAAAGAAAAACACTTTTTTTTTGTCCATTAAAATATCATCAAATTGTAATGACATGTAATGAAATCACATCCCACCGACTGGCTAAATGCTGCTGTAATGACATCACATCCCACCGACTGGCTAAATGCTGCTGTAATGACATCACATCCCACCGACTGGCTAAATGCTGCTGTAATGACATCACATCCCACCGACTGGCTAAATGCTGCTGTAATGACATCACATCCCACCGACTGGCTAAATGCTGCTGTAATGACATCACATCCCACCGACTGGCTAAATGCTGCTGTAATGACATCACATCCCACCGACTGGCTAAATGCTGCTGTAATGACATCACATCACACCGACTGGCTAAATGCTGCTGTAATGACATCACATCACACCGACTGGCTAAATGCTGCTGTAAAGACATGTTATGAAATCACATCACACCGACTGGCTAAATGCTGCTGTAATGACATCACATCACACCGACTGGCTAAATGCTGCTGTAATGACATCACATCCCACCGACTGGCTAAATGCTGCTGTAATGACATGTTATGAAATCACATCACACCGACTTGCTAAATGCTGCTGTAATGACATCACATCCCACTGACTGGCTAAATGCTGCTGTAATGACATCACATCCCACTGACTGGCTAAATGCTTCTGTAATGACATTACATCCCACTGACTGGCTAAATGCTGCTGTAATAACATCACATCCCACTGACTGGCTAAATGCTGCTGTAATGAAATCACATCCCACTGACTGGCTAAATGCTGCTGTAATGACATCACATCCCACTGACTGGCTAAATGCTGCTGTAATGACATGTTATGAAATCCCATCCCACTGACTGGCTAAATGCTGCTGTAATCACATCCCAGTGACTGGCTAAATGCTGCTGTAATGACATCACATCACACTGACTGGCTAAATGCTGCTGTAATGACACCACATCCCACCGACTGGCTAAATGCTGCTGTAATGACATCACATCCCACCGACTGGCTAAATGCTGCTGTAATAACATGTTGTGAAATCACATCCCACCGACTGGCTAAATGCTGCTGTAATGACATCACATCCCACTGACTGGCTAAATGCTGCTGTAATGACATGTTATGAAATCACATCCCACCGACTGGCTAAATGCTGCTGTAATGACATCACATCCCACCGACTGGCTAAATGCTCCTGTAATGACATGTTATGAAATCCCATCCCACTGACTGGCTAAATGCTGCTGTAATCACATCCCACTGACTGGCTAAATGCTGCTGTAATGACACCACATCCCACCGACTGGCTAAATGCTGCTGTAATGACATCACATCCCACCGACTGGCTAAATGCTGCTGTAATAACATGTTGTGAAATCACATCCCACCGACTGGCTAAATGCTGCTGTAATGACATCACATCCCACTGACTGGCTAAATGCTGCTGTAATGACATGTTATGAAATCACATCCCACCGACTGGCTAAATGCTGCTGTAATGACATCACATCCCACCGACTGGCTAAATGCTGCTGTAATAACATGTTGTGAAATCACATCCCACCGACTGGCTAAATGCTGCTGTAATGACATCACATCCCACTGACTGGCTAAATGCTGCTGTAATGACATGTTATGAAATCACATCCCACCGACTGGCTAAATGCTCCTGTAATGACATGTTATGAATTCCCATCCCACTGACTGGCTAAATGCTGCTGTAATCACATACCACTGACTGGCTAAATGCTGCTGTAATGACATCACATCACACTGACTGGCTAAATGATGCTGTAATGACACCACATCCCACCGACTGGCTAAATGCTGCTGTAATGACATGTTATGAAATCACATCCCACTGACTGGCTAAATGCTGCTGTAATGACACCACATCCCACCGACTGGCTAAATGCTGCTGTAATGACACGTTATGAAATCACATCCCACCGACTGGCTAAATGCTGCTGTAATGAAATCACATCCCACTGACTGGCTAAATGCTGCTGTAATGACATGTTATGAAATCACATCCCACTGACTGGCTAAATGCTGCTGTAATGACACCACATCCCACCGACTGGCTAAATGCTGCTGTAATGACACGTTATGAAATCACATCCCACCGACTGGCTAAATGCTGCTGTAATGACATGTTATGAAATCACATCCCACTGACTGGCTAAATGCTGCTGTAATGACACCACATCCCACCGACTGGCTAAATGCTGCTGTAATGACACCACATCCCACCGACTGGCTAAATGCTGCTGTAATGACACCACATCCCACCGACTGGCTAAATGCTGCTGTAATGACATCACATCCCACCGACTGGCTAAATGCTGCTGTAATGACACCACATCCCACCGACTGGCTAAATGCTGCTGTAATGACATGTTATGAAATCACATCCCACCGACTGGCTAAATGCTGCTGTAATGACATCACATCCCACCGACTGGCTAAATGCTCCTGTAATGACATGTTATGAAATCCCATCCCACTGACTGGCTAAATGCTGCTGTAATCACATCCCACTGATTGGCTAAATGCTGCTGTAATGACATCACATCACACTGACTGGCTAAATGATGCTGTAATGACACCACATCCCACCGACTGGCTAAATGCTGCTGTAATGACATGTTATGAAATCACATCCCACTGACTGGCTAAATGCTGCTGTAATGACACCACATCCCACTGACTGGCTAAATGCTGCTGTAATGACACGTTATGAAATCACATCCCACCGACTGGCTAAATGCTGCTGTAATGAAATCACATCCCACTGACTGGCTAAATGCTGCTGTAATGACATGTTATGAAATCACATCCCACTGACTGGCTAAATGCTGCTGTAATGACACCACATCCCACCGACTGGCTAAATGCTGCTGTAATGACACGTTATGAAATCACATCCCACCGACTGGCTAAATGCTGCTGTAATGACATGTTATGAAATCACATCCCACTGACTGGCTAAATGCTGCTGTAATGACACCACATCCCACCGACTGGCTAAATGCTGCTGTAATGACACCACATCCCACCGACTGGCTAAATGCTGCTGTAATGACACCACATCCCACCGACTGGCTAAATGCTGCTGTAATGACATCACATCCCACCGACTGGCTAAATGCTGCTGTAATGACACCACATCCCACCGACTGGCTAAATGCTGCTGTAATGACATGTTATGAAATCACATCCCACCGACTGGCTAAATGCTGCTGTAATGACATCACATCCCACCGACTGGCTAAATGCTCCTGTAATGACATGTTATGAAATCCCATCCCACTGACTGGCTAAATGCTGCTGTAATCACATCCCACTGACTGGCTAAATGCTGCTGTAATGACATCACATCACACTGACTGGCTAAATGATGCTGTAATGACACCACATCCCACCGACTGGCTAAATGCTGCTGTAATGACATGTTATGAAATCACATCCCACTGACTGGCTAAATGCTGCTGTAATGACACCACATCCCACCGACTGGCTAAATGCTGCTGTAATGACACGTTATGAAATCACATCCCACCGACTGGCTAAATGCTGCTGTAATGAAATCACATCCCACTGACTGGCTAAATGCTGCTGTAATGACATGTTATGAAATCACATCCCACTGACTGGCTAAATGCTGCTGTAATGACACCACATCCCACCGACTGGCTAAATGCTGCTGTAATGACACGTTATGAAATCACATCCCACCGACTGGCTAAATGCTGCTGTAATGACATGTTATGAAATCACATCCCACTGACTGGCTAAATGCTGCTGTAATGACACCACATCCCACCGACTGGCTAAATGCTGCTGTAATGACACCACATCACACCGACTGGCTAAATGCTGCTGTAATGACACCACATCCCACCGACTGGCTAAATGCTGCTGTAATGACATCACATCCCACCGACTGGCTAAATGCTGCTGTAATGACACCACATCCCACCGACTGGCTAAATGCTGCTGTAATGACACCACATCCCACCGACTGGCTAAATGCTGCCGGTAATGACACCACATCCCACCGACTGGCTAAATGCTGCCGGTAATGACACCACATCCCACCGACTGGCTAAATGCTGCTGTAATGACACCACATCCCACCGACTGGCTAAATGCTGCTGTAATGACACCACATCCCACCGACTGGCTAAATGCTGCTGTAATGACACGTTACACTGTCATGTGATGTGATTCAGTGAAGAGAATAACATTGCTGCTACAGAGGTTAGTTTTATTACTGCGGTATGTGCTGACCTTTGGTTTGCTGTGGGCCAATCACTGAAAGCACCAGCTGCCAATAGTGGCAAAACAACACACTGATTTAACCTTACGGAAACACGAAAGCAGTGGCATTAGTTGCTAGATTATCTACATGCGGTTGTTTTTGGGGGGGAATGTTCGTGGAAAATGCCGGAAGAACACAAAACAAACATGTCATTTTGAATAGCCCGTCACACTAAGTTATTATAAATCTCAACTCTAGACGAACGAGAGTTATTAGTAAAAGCTCTGTCACGCAAGACACAACACCACAATACTGAAAACCTACCTGAGTCTGTGAAGCCCGTGATGGCCTGTGAATATTTGTCCAGCGCATCAGCAAACTGTCCATTCTTAAAGAACAGGTTTCCCTCGTTTTTGAGCCGGGCCAACGGCGGGGGCAGGGCCCCACAAGGGGCGTCAAGGTTGCTTCCGTCTCCCCCGACCGGCCTGGCTCCCTTAGAGTCCCTCCTGCCAGAGCCCTGAGCTCCGTTCCACAGACCCTTGTCCGACGTCGACTCCTGTTGGTTCACCTTGTACTTCTCTGCAATTCCTCCCCGGTTTTTCCAGTGGCTTCCGTGTGAATTGTGGTCTGTATGCGGGCTGGGGCCCCCTTCCCCTCCTCTGCCGTGGGGCTTCTTCTGAGCATTTCCCATGTCTCCCCTCTCGGCAGGAGCAGCAGCGGCACTCTCCCCTCCCACTACCTCGCTAGGCTCAACCGGACAAGCTGCCGAGCACAGAACACACCCACAGGAAGCAGTCAGCGGTTACATCACAGTGGGGGGAGGGGTTGATAGAGTTTCAGGAAGTCTCTCTCTCTCTCTACCAGGCAGCCCAGCAAGCCGTTGGTGATGCAGAGGGGGAGGGGTGGAGAACAACCACACACACACAGACACACACACACTATCTGGTCTAAAGAATGTCATATTACTGAGACAGGGGCTAGGGGGGAATGGCAGATAGTCAGTAGGATGTCATATTACTGAGACAGGGGCTAGGGGGGGATGGCAGATAGTCAGTAGGATGTCATATTACTGAGACAGGGGCTAGGGGGGGATGGCAGATAGTCAGTAGGATGTTATATTACTGAGACAGAGGGGGGAATGGCAGATAGTCAGTAGGATGTTATATTACTGAGACAGAGGGGGGAATGGCAGATAGTCAGTAGGATGTCATATTACTGAGACAGAGGGGGGAATGGCAGATAGTCAGTAGGGTGTCATATTACTGAGACAGAGGGGGGAATGGCAGATAGTCAGTAGGAGGTCATATTACTGAGACAGAGGGGGGAATGGCAGATAGTCAGTAGGAGGTCATATTACTGAGACAGAGGGGGGAATGACAGATAGTCAGTAGGATGTTATATTACTGAGACAGGGGGGGGGAATGGCAGATAGTCAGTAGGAGGTCATATTACTGAGACAGAGGGGGGAATGGCAGATAGTCAGTAGGAGGTCATATTACTGAGACAGGGGCTAGGGGGGAATGGCAGATAGTCAGTAGGATGTTATATTACTGAGACAGAGGGGGGAATGGCAGATAGTCAGTAGGAGGTCATATTACTGAGACAGGGGCTAGGGGGGAATGGCAGATAGTCAGTAGGAGGTCATATTACTGAGACAGGGGCTAGGGGGGAATGGCAGATAGTCAGTAGGATGTCATATTACTGAGACAGAGGGGGGATGGCAGATAGTCAGTAGGATGTCATATTACTGAGACAGAGGGGGGAATGACAGATAGTCAGTAGGATGTCATATTACTGAGACAGAGGGGGGAATGGCAGATAGTCAGTAGGAGGTCATATTACTGAGACAGAGGGGGGAATGGCAGATAGTCAGTAGGATGTCATATTACTGAGACAGAGGGGGGAATGGCAGATAGTCAGTAGGATGTCATATTACTGAGACAGAGGGGGGAATGGCAGATAGTCAGTAGGAGGTCATATTACTGAGACAGGGGCTAGGGGGGAATGGCAGATAGTCAGTAGGATGTCATATTACTGAGACAGAGGGGGGAATGACAGATAGTCAGTAGGGTGTCATATTACTGAGACAGAGGGGGGAATGGCAGATAGTCAGTAGGGTGTCATATTACTGAGACAGAGGGGGGAATGGCAGATAGTCAGTAGGGTGTCATATTACTGAGACAGAGGGGGGAATGGCAGATAGTCAGTAGGGTGTCATATTACTGAGACAGAGGGGGGAATGGCAGATAGTCAGTAGGAGGTCATATTACTGAGACAGAGGGGGGAATGGCAGATAGTCAGTAGGAGGTCATATTACTGAGACAGGGGCTAGGGGGGAATGGCAGATAGTCAGTAGGATGTCATATTACTGAGACAGAGGGGGGAATGACAGATAGTCAGTAGGGTGTCATATTACTGAGACAGAGGGGGGAATGGCAGATAGTCAGTAGGGTGTCATATTACTGAGACAGAGGGGGGAATGGCAGATAGTCAGTAGGGTGTCATATTACTGAGACAGAGGGGGGAATGGCAGATAGTCAGTAGGAGGTCATATTACTGAGACAGAGGGAGGAATGGCAGATAGTCAGTAGGATGTCATATTACTGAGACAGAGGGAGGAATGGCAGATAGTCAGTAGGAGGTCATATTACTGAGACAGAGGGGGGAATGGCAGATAGTCAGTAGGAGGTCATATTACTGAGACAGGGGCTAGGGGGGAATGGCAGATAGTCAGTAGGATGTTACATTACTGAGACAGAGGGGGGAATGACAGATAGTCAGTAGGATGTCATATTACTGAGACAGGGGCTAGGGGGGAATGGCAGATAGTCAGTAGAATGTAATATTACTGAGACAGGGGCTAGGGGGGAATGGCAGATAGTCAGTAGGATGTCATATTACTGAGACAGAGGGGGGAATGGCAGATAGTCAGTAGGATGTTATATTACTGAGACAGAGGGGGGAATGGCAGATAGTCAGTAGGATGTCATATTACTGAGACAGAGGGGGGAATGGCAGATAGTCAGCAGGAGGTCATATTACTGAGACAGAGGGGGGAATGGCAGATAGTCAGTAGGATGTCATATTACTGAGACAGAGGGGGGAATGGCAGATAGTCAGTAGGATGTCATATTACTGAGACAGGGGCTAGGGGGGGATGGCAGATAGTCAGTAGGATGTCATATTACTGAGACAGAGGGGGGAATGGCAGATAGTCAGTAGAATGTAATATTACTGAGACAGGGGCTAGGGGGGGATGGCAGATAGTCAGTAGGATGTCATATTACTGAGACAGAGGGGGGAATGGCAGATAGTCAGTAGGATGTCATATTACTGAGACAGGGGCTAGGGGGGAATGGCAGATAGCAGCCCATTGAGGCTTTATAGCATCCTGATCAACGCAGCCATTAGCATGAGGGATTTGACTGTTGGATTAGAGAACAAATCCCCAGTCAGGGATTTACAGTGGGGGGGTTGAGTTAGCTACCACAGCATAGACACACAGCCAGACACTGACTGACAGCACAGACACACAGCCAAACACTGACCCACAGCACAGACACACAGTCAGACACTGACCCACAGCACAGACACACAGCCAAACACTGACCCACAGCACAGACACACAGCCAAACATTGACCCAGAGCACAGACACACAGCCAAACATTGACCCAGAGCACAGACACACAGCCCAACACTGACCCACAGCACAGACACACAGCCCAACACTGACCCACAGCACAGACACACAGCCAAACATTGACCCAGAGCACAGACACACAGCCCAACACTGACCCACAGCACAGACACACAGCCAAACACTGACCCACAGCACAGACACACAGCCAGACACTGACCCACAGCACAGACACACAGCCAGACACTGACCCACAGCACAGACACACAGCCAAACACTAACCCACAGTACAGACACACAGCACAGACACACAGCCAAACATTGACCCAGAGCACAGACACACAGCCAAACATTGCCCCAGAGCACAGACACACAGCCTAACACTGACCCACAGCACAGACACACAGCCAGACACTGACCCACAGCCCATACACACAGCCCAACACTGACCCACAGCACATACACACAGCCAAACACTAACCCACAGCACAGACCCACAGCACTGACCCACAGCACAGACACACAGCCAAACACTGACCCACAGCACAGACACACAGCACAGACACACAGCCAAACACTGACCAACAGCACACATACAGCACAGACCCACAGCACAGACACACAGTACAGACACACAGCCAAACACTGACCCACAGCACAGATACACAGCACACACACAGCACAGACCCACAGCACAGACACACAGTACAGACACACAGCACAGACACACAGCACAGACACACAGTACAGACCCACAGCCCTGACCCACAGCACTGACTCACAGAACAGACACACAGCACAGACCCACAGCACAGACCCACAGCCAGACACTGACCCACAGCACAGACACACAGCACAGACCCACAGCCAGACACTGACCCACAGCACAGACCCACAGCACTGACTCACAGCACTGACTCACAGCACAGACCCACAGCACAGACCCACAGCACAGACCCACAGCACTGACCCACAGCACAGACCCACAGCACAGACACACAGCACAGACACACAGCACAGACACACAGCCAGACACTGACCCACAGCACAGACCCACAGCACAGACCCACAGCACAGACACACAGCACAGACCCACAGCACAGACCCACAGCACAGACCCACAGCACAGACACACAGCACAGACACACAGCACAGACACACAGTACAGACACACAGTACAGACCCACAGCACAGACCCACAGCACAGACCCACAGCAGCTCTCTGGGGTAAACCCAGACAGGTGTGGTGTTTGGAGAATGCAGCAGGCTGTCAGGTCTGTTGGGTCTTAAGGATAATGATTCTGGATCACTTAGGGAACCAGCCAGCCAACTAACCAACCAACCAGCCAACCAACCAGGCAACCAACCAACCAGCCAGCCAGCCAGCCAGCCAGCCAGCCAGGCAGCCAACCACCAGCCAACCAGCCAGCCAGGCAGGCAACCAGCCAGGCAACCAACCAACCAGCCAACCAACCAGCCAACCAACCAACCAGCCAGCCAGCCAGCCAGCCAGGCAACCAACCAGCCAACCACCAGCCAACCAGCCAGCCAGGCAGGCAACCAGCCAACCAGCCAGCCAGCCAGCCAGCCAGCCAGCCAGGCAACCAACCAGCCAACCAACCAACCAGCCAGCCAGCCAGCCAGCCAGGCAACCAACCAGCCAGTCAGGCAGGCAACCAGCCAACCAACCAGCCAGCCAGCCAGCCAGGCAACCAACTAACCAGCCAGGCAGCCAACCAGCCAGCCAGCCAGCCAGGCAACCAACCAAACAGTCAGCCAGCCTTGCAACCGACCAGCCAACCAGCCAGCCAGCCAGCCAGCCTTAATGTAATATAATAACCTCTTTGTTTACTAGGTCTAGGATTAGTCATCATCTGATCTGGTTAAACACTTGTTGGGTGTTTAAGGAACAAACTACAACACCTATGTCCCCTTCTCATGGTAATAATATGTCTCTCTAACTCTACTCATTGGCTTAGACTTGCATTTGCATGTTTCTGTTGCTATAGAAACATGAGGAAAAGGGGTGGAGTTGTTTTTCTCATTTGCATGTTTCTGTTGTTATAGAAACATGAGAAAATTGGGGTGGAGTTGTTTTTCTCATTTGCATGTTTCTGTTGTTATAGAAACATGAGAAAATTGGGGTGGAGTTGTTTTTCTGACTGTTGAATTGTGAACCATCTGAGTGTTGTTTTATAGAACAGTCAGTTTGATGTTGACTGACTGTTGACAGACTGTACACCACAGTACAGGGCCTGTGAAGCAGGCTACTCCAGGTCAACTACCATATCATTAAAAACCAACTGGTGGTCTCCAGGACTGGGCTGGAGGTCAGTCACTTCTAACTGGTGGTCTCCAGGACTGGGCTGGAGGTCAGACACTTCTAACTGGTGGTCTCCAGGACTGGGCTGGAGGTCAGTCACTTCTAACTGGTGGTCTCCAGGACTGGGCTGGAGGTCAGTCACTTCTAACTGGTGGTCTCCAGGACTGGGCTGGAGGTCAGTCACTTCTAACTGGTGGTCTCCAGGACTGGGCTGGAGGTCAGTCACTTCTAACTGGTGGTCTCCAGGACTGGGCTGGAGGTCAGTCACTTCTAACTGGTGGTCTCCAGGACTGGGCTGGAGGTCAGTCACTTCTAACTGGTGGTCTCCAGGACTGGGCTGGAGGTCAGTCACTTCTAACTGGTGGTCTCCAGGACTGGGCTGGAGGTCAGTCACTTCTAACTGGTGGTCTCCAGGACTGGGCTGGAGGTCAGTCACTTCTAACTGGTGGTCTCCAGGACTGGGCTGGAGGTCAGTCACTTCCAACGGAGAGGTATAATGGTTCAATCTCACTAAGTAGGTGAAGTGATCAGTCACTCACCTCTCTGCTCTTCCCGTATCTCATCCTCCTCCACTTCCTGAATCAGGATCTTCTTGCTTTTACGTTCTGTCTGCGGTTGACACTGGATTAGTTTCTTATCCACCTCAACCAGAAGTTTCTGTGGGCCAGGATGTGTGACGGAAAAGCAGAAAAGAAGACTGAAATAGTTAATCCCATTGTTCCATTAGATTGAAAAAACAGTCAAACAACATGTTATGCAGATGAAGACAGGTTGATACAACAGGAGCACCAGTCCGTACGATTCAGGACTTCCTGGACGAAATGTTCCTTTGAAATGTGACACGACTGAAGACAAGTTAAGTCCATATCCTTCATTCCAGGCCTGACGGTCACTACGGTACCGTCTGATGGTCACTACGGTACCGTCTGACGGTCGATACGGTACCGTCTGACGGTCACTACGGTAACGTCTGATGGTCGCTACGGTAACGTCTGACGGTCGCTACGGTAACGTCTGACGGTCACTATGGTAACGTCTGACGGTCACTATGGTAACGTCTGACGGTCACTACGGTAACGTCTGTTGAATAAACAGGAGTCCTGACGGTCACTACGGTAACGTCTGTTGAATAAACAGGAGTCCTGGCGGTCACTATGGTAACGTCTGATGAATAAACAGGAGTCCTGGCGGTCACTACGGTAACGTCTGTTGAATAAACAGGAGTCCTGGCGGTCACTATGGTAACGTCTGATGAATAAACAGGAGTCCTGGCGGTCACTACGGTACCGTCTGATGATCACTACGGTAACGTCTGTTGAATAAACAGGAGTCCTAATTTTGTGGAGGAAACGGAATGGTCAAAGTAACTTCAACACACCGTGTTGGGCTGTGTGTGTGTGGTGTGGTGTGTGGTGTGTGTGGTGTGGTGTGTGTGTGTGTGGTGTGGTGTGTGTGGTGTGGTGTGTGTGTGTGGTGTGGTGTGTGTGTGTGGTGTGGTGTGGTGTGTGTGTGTGTGTGGTCTGGTGTGTGTGTGAGACACTAACAGTAGCAGTGATGTTCTGTGGTTCGGTCTGCAGGACGTTCCTCAGGTCTTCAGCAGCCCTCTGATAGTTCCCCTGTTGTTTCAGCACTGTGGCCCTGCGGAGGAGAGCTTTACAACACAACGCTGTCAGTCAGGGACATGAGCTTTACAACACAACGCTGTCAGTCAGGGACATGAGCTTTACAACACAACGCTGTCAGTCAGGGACATGAGCTTTACAACACAACGCTGTCAGTCAGTGACATGAGCTTTAAAACACAACGCTGTCAGTCAGGGACATGAGCTTTAAAACAATGCTGTCAGTCAGGGACATGAGCTTTAAAACACAATGCTGTCAGTCAGGGACATGAGCTTTAAAACAATGCTGTCAGTCAGGGACATGAGCTTTACAACACAACGCTGTCAGTCAGGGACATGAGCTTTAAAACAATGCTGTCAGTCAGGGACATGAGCTTTAAAACAATGCTGTCAGTCAGGGACATGAGCTTTACAACACAACGCTGTCAGTCAGGGACATGAGCTTTAAAACAATGCTGTCAGTCAGGGACATGAGCTTTACAACACAACGCTGTCAGTCAGGGACATGAGCTTTAAAACAATGCTGTCAGTCAGGGACATGAGCTTTAAAACACAATGCTGTCAGTCAGGGACATGAGCTTTAAAACACAACGCCGTCAGTCAGGGACATGAGCTTTAAAACAATGCTGTCAGTCAGGGACATGAGCTTCAAAACACAACGCTGTCAGTCAGGGACATGAGCTTTAAAACACAACGCTGTCAGTCAGGGACATGAGCTTTACAACACAACGCTGTCAGTCAGGGACATGAGCTTTAAAACACAACGCCGTCAGTCAGGGACATGAGCTTCAAAACAACGCTGTCAGTCAGGGACATGAGCTTCAAAACACAATGCTGTCAGTCAGGGACATGAACTTTAAAACACAATGCTGTCAGTCAGGGACATGACATGAGCTTTAAAACAACGCTGTCAGTCAGGGACATGAACTTTAAAACACAATGCTGTCAGTCAGGGACATGACATGAGCTTTAAAACAACGCTGTCAGTCAGGGACATGAGCTTTAAAACACAATGCTGTCAGTCAGGGACATGACATGAGCTTTAAAACAACGCTGTCAGTCAGGGACATGAACTTTAAAACACAATGCTGTCAGTCAGGGACATGACATGAGCTTTAAAACAACGCTGTCAGTCAGGGACATGAGCTTTAAAACACAATGCTGTCAGTCAGGGACATGAGCTTTAAAACAACGCTGTCAGTCAGGGACATGAGCTTTAAAACAATGCTGTCAGTCAGGGACATGAGCTTTAAAACAACGCTGTCAGTCAGGGACATGAGCTTTAAAACACACCTTATTCCCACCTGCACCACTTTTCAACCAGGGCCCTTAGGACTCATTGGGTCCTCTTCTAAAGTAGTGCACTATATAGGGAATAGGGTGGGTCCTGGTCTAAAGTAGTGCACTATACAGGGAATAGGGTGCCATTGGGTCCTGGTCTAAAGTAGTGCACTATACAGGGAATAGGGTGCCATTTGGGACATGCATGGTGAAGCACTTTGCTATGTAGCGTGGTTATATAGTATTCATAACGAAGTGTGTATACATTAAATAGACCAGAGTCTCTTAAAGGTAGACTCAATGAAGTGACGTTTCACCATTAAATAGACCAGAGTCTCTTAAAGGTAGACTCAATGAAGTGACGTTTCACCATTAAATAGACCAGAGTCTCTTAAAGGTAGACTCAATGAAGTGACGTTTCACCATTAAATAGACCAGAGTCTCTTAAAGGTAGACTCAATGAAGTGACGTTTCACCATTAAATAGACCAGAGTCTCTTAAAGGTAGACTCAATGAAGTGACGTTTCACCATTAAATAGACCAGAGTCTCTTAAAGGTAGACTCAATGAAGTGACGTTTCATCAGCAGCATCACAGACATTGAGGTGAGGACTTCACTCTCCCAGTCATACACAGTATCTACACTATGCTACGTAGCGTGGTTATATATATATATATATTAGACCAGTCACTCTCCCAGCCATACACAGTATCTACACTATGTAGCGTGGTTATATATATATATAGACCAGTCACTCTCCCAGCCATACACAGTATCTACACTATGTAGCGTGGTTATATATATATATAGACCAGTCACTCTCCCAGCCATACACAGTATCTACACTATGCTACGTAGCGTGGTTATATATATATATATATTAGACCAGTCACTCTCCCAGTCATACACAGTATCTACACGTAGCGTGGTTATATATATATATATATTAGACCAGTCACTCTCCCAGCCATACACAGTATCTACACTATGCTATGTAGCGTGGTTATATATATATATATTAGACCAGTCACTCTCCCAGTCATACACAGTATCTACACGTAGCGTGGTTATATATATATATATTAGACCAGTCACTCTCCCAGTCATACACAGTATCTACACGTAGCGTGGTTATATATATATATATATTAGACCAGTCACTCTCCCAGTCATCTGCACGCGTGTACGAGTTCCCTTCACGCAGTTGCAACGTCGTAGATACGGGGACCAAAACAGAGGAGAAGTTGAGTACCTTTCATATTGTCTGGCTCTATCTCTAGTGGGACAGTACCTTTCATATTGTCTGGCTCTATCTCTAGTGGGACAGTACCTTTCATATTGTCTGGCTCTATCTCTAGTGGGTCAGTACCTTTCATATTGTCTGGCTCTATCTCTAGTGGGACAGTACCTTTCATATTGTCTGGCTCTATCTCTAGTGGGTCAGTACCTTTCATATTGTCTGGCTCTATCTCTAGTGGGACAGTACCTTTCATATTGTCTGGCTCCATCTCTAGTGGGTCAGTACCTTTCATATTGTCTGGCTCTATCTCTAGTGGGTCAGTACCTTTCATATTGTCTGGCTCTATCTCTAGTGGGACAGTACCTTTCATATTGTCTGGCTCTATCTCTAGTGGGACAGTACCTTTCATATTGTCTGGCTCTATCTCTAGTGGGTCAGTACCTTTCATATTGTCTGGCTCTATCTCTAGTGGGTCAGTACCTTTCATATTGTCTGGCTCCATCTCTAGTGGGTCAGTACCTTTCATATTGTCTGGCTCTATCTCTAGTGGGTCAGTACCTTTCATATTGTCTGGCTCCATCTCTAGTGGGTCAGTACCTTTCATATTGTCTGGCTCTATATCTAGTGGGTCAGTACCTTTCATATTGTCTGGCTCCATCTCTAGTGGGTCAGTACCTTTCATATTGTCTGGCTCTATATCTAGTGGGTCAGTACCTTTCATATTGTCTGGCTCTATCTCTAGTGGGACAGTACCTTTCATATTGTCTGGCTCTATCTCTAGTGGGTCAGTACCTTTCATATTGTCTGGCTCCATCTCTAGTGGGTCAGTACCTTTCATATTGTCTGGCTCTATCTCTAGTGGGTCAGTACCTTGCATATTGTCTGGCTCCATCTCTAGTGGGTCAGTACCTTTCATATTGTCTGGCTCTATATCTAGTGGGTCAGTACCTTTCATATTGTCTGGCTCTATCTCTAGTGGGACAGTACCTTTCATATTGTCTGGCTCTATCTCTAGTGGGTCAGTACCTTTCATATTGTCTGGCTCCATCTCTAGTGGGTCAGTACCTTTCATATTGTCTGGCTCTATCTCTAGTGGGTCAGTACCTTTCATATTGTCTGGCTCTATCTCTAGTGGGTCAGTACCTTTCATATTGTCTGGCTCTATCTCTAGTGGGTCAGTACCTTTCATATTGTCTGGACAGTACCTTTCATATTGTCTGGCTCTATCTCTAGTGGGACAGTACCTTTCATATTGTCTGGCTCTATCTCTAGTGGGTCAGTACCTTTCATATTGTCTGGCTCTATCTCTAGTGGGTCAGTACCTTTCATATTGTCTGGCTCTATATCTAGTGGGTCAGTACCTTTCATATTGTCTGGCTCTATCTCTAGTGGGACAGTACCTTTCATATTGTCTGGCTCTATCTCTAGTGGGTCAGTACCTTTCATATTGTCTGGCTCTATCTCTAGTGGGACAGTACCTTTCATATTGTCTGGCTCTATCTCTAGTGGGTCAGTACCTTTCATATTGTCTGGCTCTATCTCTAGTGGGACAGTACCTTTCATATTGTCTGGCTCCATCTCTAGTGGGTCAGTATCTTTCATATTGTCTGGCTCTATCTCTAGTGGGACAGTACCTTTCATATTGTCTGGCTCTATCTCTAGTGGGACAGTACCTTTCATATTGTCTGGCTCTATCTCTAGTGGGTCAGTACCTTTCATATTGTCTGGCTCTATCTCTAGTGGGACAGTACCTTTCATATTGTCTGGCTCCATCTCTAGTGGGTCAGTACCTTTCATATTGTCTGGCTCTATCTCTAGTGGGACAGTACCTTTCATATTGTCTGGCTCTATCTCTAGTGGGTCAGTACCTTTCATATTGTCTGGCTCCATCTCTAGTGGGTCAGTACCTTTCATATTGTCTGGCTCTATCTCTAGTGGGTCAGTACCTTTCATATTGTCTGGACAGTACCTTTCATATTGTCTGGCTCTATCTCTAGTGGGACAGTACCTTTCATATTGTCTGGCTCTATCTCTAGTGGGTCAGTACCTTTCATATTGTCTGGCTCTATCTCTAGTGGGTCAGTACCTTTCATATTGTCTGGCTCTATCTCTAGTGGGACAGTACCTTTCATATTGTCTGGCTCCATCTCTAGTGGGACAGTACCTTTCATATTGTCTGGCTCTATCTCTAGTGGGACAGTACCTTTCATATTGTCTGGCTCTATCTCTAGTGGGACAGTACCTTTCATATTGTCTGGCTCTATCTCTAGTGGGTCAGTACCTTTCATATTGTCTGGCTCTATCTCTAGTGGGTCAGTACCTTTCATATTGTCTGGCTCCATCTCTAGTGGGTCAGTACCTTTCATATTGTCTGGCTCTATCTCTAGTGGGTCAGTACCTTTCATATTGTCTGGCTCTATCTCTAGTGGGATAGTACCTTTCATATTGTCTGGCTCTATCTCTAGTGGGTCAGTACCTTTCATATTGTCTGGCTCTATCTCTAGTGGGTCAGTACCTTTCATATTGTCTGGCTCTATATCTAGTGGGTCAGTACCTTTCATATTGTCTGATCTATCTCTAGTGGGACAGTACCTTTCATATTGTCTAGCTCTATCTCTAGTGGGTCAGTACCTTTCATATTGTCTGGCTCCATCTCTAGTGGGTCAGTACCTTTCATATTGTCTGGCTCTATATCTAGTGGGTCAGTACCTTTCATATTGTCTGGCTCTATCTCTAGTGGGACAGTACCTTTCATATTGTCTGGCTCTATCTCTAGTGGGTCAGTACCTTTCATATTGTCTGGCTCCATCTCTAGTGGGTCAGTACCTTTCATATTGTCTGGCTCTATCTCTAGTGGGTCAGTACCTTGCATATTGTCTGGCTCCATCTCTAGTGGGTCAGTACCTTTCATATTGTCTGGCTCTATATCTAGTGGGTCAGTACCTTTCATATTGTCTGGCTCTATCTCTAGTGGGACAGTACCTTTCATATTGTCTGGCTCTATCTCTAGTGGGTCAGTACCTTTCATATTGTCTGGCTCCATCTCTAGTGGGTCAGTACCTTTCATATTGTCTGGCTCTATCTCTAGTGGGTCAGTACCTTTCATATTGTCTGGCTCTATCTCTAGTGGGTCAGTACCTTTCATATTGTCTGGCTCTATCTCTAGTGGGTCAGTACCTTTCATATTGTCTGGACAGTACCTTTCATATTGTCTGGCTCTATCTCTAGTGGGACAGTACCTTTCATATTGTCTGGCTCTATCTCTAGTGGGTCAGTACCTTTCATATTGTCTGGCTCTATCTCTAGTGGGTCAGTACCTTTCATATTGTCTGGCTCTATATCTAGTGGGTCAGTACCTTTCATATTGTCTGGCTCTATCTCTAGTGGGACAGTACCTTTCATATTGTCTGGCTCTATCTCTAGTGGGTCAGTACCTTTCATATTGTCTGGCTCTATCTCTAGTGGGACAGTACCTTTCATATTGTCTGGCTCTATCTCTAGTGGGTCAGTACCTTTCATATTGTCTGGCTCTATCTCTAGTGGGACAGTACCTTTCATATTGTCTGGCTCCATCTCTAGTGGGTCAGTACCTTTCATATTGTCTGGCTCTATCTCTAGTGGGACAGTACCTTTCATATTGTCTGGCTCTATCTCTAGTGGGACAGTACCTTTCATATTGTCTGGCTCTATCTCTAGTGGGTCAGTACCTTTCATATTGTCTGGCTCTATCTCTAGTGGGACAGTACCTTTCATATTGTCTGGCTCCATCTCTAGTGGGTCAGTACCTTTCATATTGTCTGGCTCTATCTCTAGTGGGACAGTACCTTTCATATTGTCTGGCTCTATCTCTAGTGGGTCAGTACCTTTCATATTGTCTGGCTCCATCTCTAGTGGGTCAGTACCTTTCATATTGTCTGGCTCTATCTCTAGTGGGTCAGTACCTTTCATATTGTCTGGACAGTACCTTTCATATTGTCTGGCTCTATCTCTAGTGGGACAGTACCTTTCATATTGTCTGGCTCTATCTCTAGTGGGTCAGTACCTTTCATATTGTCTGGCTCTATCTCTAGTGGGTCAGTACCTTTCATATTGTCTGGCTCTATCTCTAGTGGGACAGTACCTTTCATATTGTCTGGCTCCATCTCTAGTGGGACAGTACCTTTCATATTGTCTGGCTCTATCTCTAGTGGGACAGTACCTTTCATATTGTCTGGCTCTATCTCTAGTGGGACAGTACCTTTCATATTGTCTGGCTCTATCTCTAGTGGGTCAGTACCTTTCATATTGTCTGGCTCTATCTCTAGTGGGTCAGTACCTTTCATATTGTCTGGCTCCATCTCTAGTGGGTCAGTACCTTTCATATTGTCTGGCTCTATCTCTAGTGGGTCAGTACCTTTCATATTGTCTGGCTCTATCTCTAGTGGGATAGTACCTTTCATATTGTCTGGCTCTATCTCTAGTGGGTCAGTACCTTTCATATTGTCTGGCTCTATCTCTAGTGGGTCAGTACCTTTCATATTGTCTGGCTCTATATCTAGTGGGTCAGTACCTTTCATATTGTCTGATCTATCTCTAGTGGGACAGTACCTTTCATATTGTCTGGCTCTATCTCTAGTGGGTCAGTACCTTTCATATTGTCTGGCTCCATCTCTAGTGGGTCAGTACCTTTCATATTGTCTGGCTCTATCTCTAGTGGGACAGTACCTTTCATATTGTCTGGCTCTATCTCTAGTGGGTCAGTACCTTTCATATTGTCTGGCTCCATCTCTAGTGGGTCAGTACCTTTCATATTGTCTGGCTCTATCTCTAGTGGGTCAGTACCTTTCATATTGTCTGGCTCTATCTCTAGTGGGTCAGTACCTTTCATATTGTCTGGCTCTATCTCTAGTGGGTCAGTACCTTTCATATTGTCTGGACAGTACCTTTCATATTGTCTGGCTCTATCTCTAGTGGGACAGTACCTTGCATATTGTCTGGCTCTATCTCTAGTGGGTCAGTACCTTTCATATTGTCTGGCTCTATCTCTAGTGGGTCAGTACCTTTCATATTGTCTGGACAGTACCTTTCATATTGTCTGGCTCTATCTCTAGTGGGACAGTACCTTTCATATTGTCTGGCTCTATCTCTAGTGGGTCAGTACCTTTCATATTGTCTGGCTCTATCTCTAGTGGGACAGTACCTTTCATATTGTCTGGCTCTATCTCTAGTGGGTCAGTACCTTTCATATTGTCTGGCTCTATCTCTAGTGGGACAGTACCTTTCATATTGTCTGGCTCTATCTCTAGTGGGTCAGTACCTTTCATATTGTCTGGCTCTATCTCTAGTGGGACAGTACCTTTCATATTGTCTGGCTCCATCTCTAGTGGGTCAGTACCTTTCATATTGTCTGGCTCCATCTCTAGTGGGACAGTACCTTTCATATTGTCTGGCTCTATCTCTAGTGGGACAGTACCTTTCATATTGTCTGGCTCTATCTCTAGTGGGTCAGTACCTTTCATATTGTCTGGCTCTATCTCTAGTGGGACAGTACCTTTCATATTGTCTGGCTCCATCTCTAGTGGGTCAGTACCTTTCATATTGTCTGGCTCTATCTCTAGTGGGACAGTACCTTTCATATTGTCTGGCTCTATCTCTAGTGGGACAGTACCTTTCATATTGTCTGGCTCTATCTCTAGTGGGACAGTACCTTTCATATTGTCTGGCTCTATCTCTAGTGGGTCAGTACCTTTCATATTGTCTGGCTCTATCTCTAGTGGGTCAGTACCTTTCATATTGTCTGGCTCCATCTCTAGTGGGTCAGTACCTTTCATATTGTCTGGCTCTATCTCTAGTGGGTCAGTACCTTTCATATTGTCTGGCTCTATCTCTAGTGGGATAGTACCTTTCATATTGTCTGGCTCTATCTCTAGTGGGTCAGTACCTTTCATATTGTCTGGCTCTATCTCTAGTGGGTCAGTACCTTTCATATTGTCTGGCTCTATATCTAGTGGGTCAGTACCTTTCATATTGTCTGGCTCTATCTCTAGTGGGACAGTACCTTTCATATTGTCTGGCTCTATCTCTAGTGGGTCAGTACCTTTCATATTGTCTGGCTCCATCTCTAGTGGGTCAGTACCTTTCATATTGTCTGGCTCTATATCTAGTGGGTCAGTACCTTTCATATTGTCTGGCTCTATCTCTAGTGGGACAGTACCTTTCATATTGTCTGGCTCTATCTCTAGTGGGTCAGTACCTTTCATATTGTCTGGCTCCATCTCTAGTGGGTCAGTACCTTTCATATTGTCTGGCTCTATCTCTAGTGGGTCAGTACCTTTCATATTGTCTGGACAGTACCTTTCATATTGTCTGGCTCTATCTCTAGTGGGACAGTACCTTTCATATTGTCTGGCTCTATCTCTAGTGGGTCAGTACCTTTCATATTGTCTGGCTCTATCTCTAGTGGGTCAGTACCTTTTATATTGTCTGGACAGTACCTTTCATATTGTCTGGCTCTATCTCTAGTGGGACAGTACCTTTCATATTGTCTGGCTCTATCTCTAGTGGGTCAGTACCTTTCATATTGTCTGGCTCTATCTCTAGTGGGACAGTACCTTTCATATTGTCTGGCTCCATCTCTAGTGGGTCAGTACCTTTCATATTGTCTGGCTCCATCTCTAGTGGGACAGTACCTTTCATATTGTCTGGCTCTATCTCTAGTGGGACAGTACCTTTCATATTGTCTGGCTCTATCTCTAGTGGGTCAGTACCTTTCATATTGTCTGGCTCTATCTCTAGTGGGCCAGTACCTTTCATATTGTCTGGCTCCATCTCTAGTGGGTCAGTACCTTTCATATTGTCTGGCTCTATCTCTAGTGGGTCAGTACCTTTCATATTGTCTGGCTCTATCTCTAGTGGGACAGTACCTTTCATATTGTCTGGCTCTATATCTAGTGGGTCAGTACCTTTCATATTGTCTGGCTCTATCTCTAGTGGGTCAGTACCTTTCATATTGTCTGGCTCTATATCTAGTGGGTCAGTACCTTTCATATTGTCTGGCTCTATCTCTAGTGGGACAGTACCTTTCATATTGTCTGGCTCTATCTCTAGTGGGTCAGTACCTTTCATATTGTCTGGCTCCATCTCTAGTGGGTCAGTACCTTTCATATTGTCTGGCTCTATATCTAGTGGGTCAGTACCTTTCATATTGTCTGGCTCTATCTCTAGTGGGACAGTACCTTTCATATTGTCTGGCTCTATCTCTAGTGGGTCAGTACCTTTCATATTGTCTGGCTCCATCTCTAGTGGGTCAGTACCTTTCATATTGTCTGGCTCTATCTCTAGTGGGTCAGTACCTTTCATATTGTCTGGCTCTATCTCTAGTGGGTCAGTACCTTTCATATTGTCTGGCTCTATCTCTAGTGGGTCAGTACCTTTCATATTGTCTGGACAGTACCTTTCATATTGTCTGGCTCTATCTCTAGTGGGACAGTACCTTTCATATTGTCTGGCTCTATCTCTAGTGGGTCAGTACCTTTCATATTGTCTGGCTCTATCTCTAGTGGGTCAGTACCTTTCATATTGTCTGGCTCTATCTCTAGTGGGTCAGTACCTTTCATATTGTCTGGCTCTATCTCTAGTGGGTCAGTACCTTTCATATTGTCTGGCTCTATCTCTAGTGGGTCAGTACCTTTCATATTGTCTGGCTCTATCTCTAGTGGGTCAGTACCTTTCATATTGTCTGGCTCCATCTCTAGTGGGTCAGTACCTTTCATATTGTCTGGCTCTATCTCTAGTGGGTCAGTACCTTTCATATTGTCTGGCTCTATCTCTAGTGGGTCAGTACCTTTCATATTGTCTGGCTCTATCTCTAGTGGGTCAGTACCTTTCATATTGTCTGGACAGTACCTTTCATATTGTCTGGCTCTATCTCTAGTGGGACAGTACCTTTCATATTGTCTGGCTCTATCTCTAGTGGGTCAGTACCTTTCATATTGTCTGGCTCTATCTCTAGTGGGTCAGTACCTTTCATATTGTCTGGCTCTATCTCTAGTGGGTCAGTACCTTTCATATTGTCTGGCTCTATCTCTAGTGGGTCAGTACCTTTCATATTGTCTGGCTCTATCTCTAGTGGGTCAGTACCTTTCATATTGTCTGGCTCTATCTCTAGTGGGTCAGTACCTTTCATATTGTCTGGCTCTATCTCTAGTGGGTCAGTACCTTTCATATTGTCTGGCTCTATCTCTAGTGGGTCAGTACCTTTCATATTGTCTGGACAGTACCTTTCATATTGTCTGGCTCTATCTCTAGTGGGACAGTACCTTTCATATTGTCTGGCTCTATCTCTAGTGGGTCAGTACCTTTCATATTGTCTGGCTCTATCTCTAGTGGGTCAGTACCTTTCATATTGTCTGGCTCTATCTCTAGTGGGTCAGTACCTTTCATATTGTCTGGCTCTATCTCTAGTGGGTCAGTACCTTTCATATTGTCTGGCTCTATCTCTAATGGGACAGTACCTTTCATATTGTCTGGCTCTATCTCTAGTGGGTCAGTACCTTTCATATTGTCTGGCTCCATCTCCAGTACCTTCTGACAGTCGTTGAGGGCATTGTGCCAGCGTTGCAGTTTGATCTCTGACTGGGCTCTGTTGTTGTAGCCGGCTACGGTTGGTACCACTGACAGACTCCTGGTGAGAACGAGACATGGAGAGAAGACAGACGGACCTCATTTAGCAGTACTGAAGACTGACTATTGGATGAGACCTTCCCACCGAGGGCTTGAGTAATATAAACATTGAATAAGGAATTATGACAGAGCTCCACTAAGTATCTCTATGAGTATAAATGTCTCTCTGTGGTTTGAAGCTGAACTCTGAAGACAAAGGAATTAAACCCATTGAATATGCATTCACTAAAAGATACTAGCATCAACTTATCTTGAAGGTAATGACCATCCCTAAATCCTCAAAAGTGAGACAGCTATTAGTGTGTTAAGTTACAGGGTCTGACCTTGTATAATACACCACAGCTTCCTCATAGTCGTTGGCCTTGAAGGCCTCGTTGCCTTTATCCTTCTCGCGGTTGGCAACGAGGACTTTCTCCTGTTCAGTCAACGCTACAAGAACATACACATTCTATAAAAGATGACTGAGCAAGAATAGTCAAATAAAGACCGTACTTCAAAGTGTACATGAATTCACGATATAACTTACCGAACAACACAATTCATTTATTCACACTTTGTGTAACCGTTCGAACTAAATAGCATCTCTGGGACACTAATGACACAGTCTAATGAGAAACAAATATATATCTTTCACCTGTTGTATCCATTTTGCTCCTGATTTTTGGATGTCTAGAGTTTACAATTGCAGGGGGATCCTTTTTTGTTAAATTTCCATCAATTTTATCACACTCCTTGTCGACATCAAACCTGCAATACAGAGTGATAACATTGATAATATGGTATTTTATCAGGCTCCTTGTCGACATCAAACCTGCAGTACAGAGTGATAACATTGATAATATGGTCTTTTATCAGGCTCCTTGTCGACATCAAACCTGCAATACAGAGTGATAACATTGATAATATGGTCTTTTATCAGGCTCCTTGTCGACATCAAACCTGCAGTACAGAGTGATAACATTGATAATATGGTCTAGGCATGATTCCTGGATCCCATACACGAATTACACAGCAGGAAAAAACTACACTGGTCTTATTCTATATAATCAGGAGGTAGAACCTTCTACTGGTCACATCCTATATAATCAGGAGGTAGAACCTTCTAGACTCACTGGTCCCATTCTATATAATCAGGAGGAAGAACCTTCTAGACTCACTGGTCCCATTCTATATAATCAGGAGGTAGAACCTTCTAGACTCACTGGTCCCATTCTATATAATCAGGAGGTAGAACCTTCTAGACTCTCTGGTCACATCCTATATAATCAGGAGGTAGAACCTTCTAGACTCACTGGTCCCATTCTATATAATCAGGAGGTAGAACCTTCTAGACTCACTGGTCCCATTCTATATAATCAGGAGGAAGAACCTTCTAGAAACTCACTGGTCCCATTCTATATAATCAGGAGGTAGAATCTTCTAGACGCACTGGTCCCATTCTATATAATCAGGAGGTAGAACCTTCTAGACTCACTGGTCCCATCCTATATAATCAGGAGGTAGAACCTTCTAGAAACTCACTGGTCCCATTCTATATAATCAGGAGGTAGAACCTTCTAGACTCACTGGTCCCATTCTATATAATCAGGAGGTAGAACCTTCTAGAAACTCACTGGTCCCATTCTATATAATCAGGAGGTAGAACCTTCTAGAAACTCACTGGTCCCATTCTATATAATCAGGAGGTAGAACCTTCTAGACTCACTGGTCCATTCTATATAATCAGGAGGTAGAACCTTCTAGAAACTCACTGGTCTTATTCTATATAATCAGGAGGAAGAACCTTCTAGACTCACTGGTCCCATTCTATATAATCAGAAGGTAGAACCTTCTAGACTATCTGGTCCCATTCTATATAATCAGGAGGTAGAACCTTCTAGACTCTCTGGTCCCATTCTATATAATATGAAGGTAGAACCTTCTAGACTCTCTGGTCCCATTCTATATAATCAGGAGGTAGAACCTTCTAGACTCACTGGTCCCATTCTATATAATCAGGAGGAAGAACCTTCTAGACTCACTGGTCCCATTCTATATAATCAGGAGGTAGAACCTTCTAGACTCACTGGTCCCATTCTATATAATCAGGAGGAAGAACCTTCTAGACTCACTGGTCCCATTCTATATAATTAGGAGGAAGAACCTTCTAGAAACTCACTGGTCCCATCCTATATAATCAGGAGGAAAAACCTTCTAGAGACTCACTGGTCCCATCCTATATAATCAGGAGGAAGAACCTTCTAGAAACTCACTGGTCCCATCCTATATAATCAGGAGGAAAAACCTTCTAGACTCACTGGTCCCATCCTATATAATCAGGAGGAAGAACCTTCTAGAAACTCACTGGTCCAATTCTATATAATCAGGAGGAAGAACCTTCTAGAAACTCACTGGTCCAATTCTATATAATCAGGGGATAGAACCTTCTAGACCCACTGGCCCATTCTATATAATCAGGAGGTAGAACCTTCTAGACTCACTGGTCCCATTCTATATAACCAGGAGGAAGAACCTTCTAGAAACTCACTGGTCCCATTCTATATAATCAGGAGGAAGAACCTTCTAGAAACTCACTGGTCCCATTCTATATAACCAGGAGGAAGAACCTTCTAGAAACTCACTGGTCCCATTCTATATAATCAGGAGGAAGAACCTTCTAGAAACTCACTTGTCCCATTCTATATAATTACGAGGCAGAACCTTCTTCTGTGCAGTTTTCTTCTGTCCATTTGAAACTGTATTCTGCAACACAATTTAGAATGAAGTTCTAGTCATTTTCCTGCTATTGTCTGACAACACAAAATAATAGTATTTCCTTATAAAACAGAGGCTGTACCTGCTTGAGAGGAATAGAGCAACTTGATCCACGTACTGGGGGTAGATTCTCACTTTCAAGATCATGGAATATAGATTGTTGTTTCAGCTCAGTTTCACTCATTTTGGCATCTGACTCCCACTTCTGTAAAAGTGAAAACAGTGTGGTGAATATTAGGTTAAGTCTGCTATATAAGGATGTGTGTATCGGTCTCATTACCTACAGCTACACTACTATGGTATTACTACTAATACAAAAGTCTCAATACTACTTACAAGTGTTGTTACAAAGTCAATGATCTCTGTTAACCCAGAACTAAAATCTTGAAATCATTTTGGTCAGATGCTTGATGTTTAACGTAGTCTCTCCACGACAGATTACAAAGTCAAATTGGCACAGTGAGACGCCACAAAAAACTTTGAGACAACGTCGCGTGGCAAAACGGACAGTACCTTGAGTTCGTCCGTGATCTGACCCCATTCATCTGCAGAGAAGCAGGCGGCGGTGGCTGGTGGGTTGTCCTTTCTGAGGGCCCGACTTTTAGGGTCCAGCCTCTCCAGACGACTCTCACAGAACTGTATCAGATGAGGATAGATGCCCTCATCTCCAGACCTGTCGTAAAATAGAATGACAGTGAATTTCAGAACATCTTATCAGGATAACACAGAGGTGTTCACTTGTCTGGCATAAAACCGAGTCCTCGGGAACAAACAACAACAAAAATACCACGTTGATCCCCCATTTCAGTTCTGAATTAGATTTGTACTATTTGTGTTAACTCTTTTGTCCATTTCTCGCTTAGATTGTTATGTTGAAAACCACCAGCTGTAGCCTAAACCTAACTTTTCCCCCTGAATAATTTACCTTAGCACCCTCAGCATCTTGGCCAAGTATTTCACATCAGTGCATTTGTCAATGTAGCCGTAGTCTAGGTGATCCACTGGAACTGCTGCGGCAGAAGTGGTCCCCGCTGGCACCTCTTGAGTTAGAAGTGAGGAAACTATCTCTGCATTCATGGCTGACCTGTTGACGACAACAACAACAACTAAATGTCTATGCGTTACTAAAGCGACATTTACTAAATTGTGGCTAAGTCTAGTAGCTACTGCCTGGGTCTTGCGGCTCTGTCTTTTGACAACAATACTAGCTCGCTGAAGTTAGCAGTTTGGTTTAACGTTACGAGCTAACGTTACTGTCAGTGAAGATAGTTAAAAACATTTATTTCACCTTTATTTAACTAGTCAAGTCATGGATGGTTGAAAAGTAATGTGAAAAGTCAATGTCCTTACTCACCAAACAACAACCCGTGTCACGGAGGGAATGAGAAATTGTATATATTTAGAGAAATAATAACTCGCTACGATGTAAAGTTATCTAGCGACCTGTGTGTGTGTGTATCTCATCAACCGAGCAACTCCACGCGTTTCGTTACTATGGTGACCAGTGTACACGGTACGGTGACCGCAGGGGGGTGCGATTCTGCTTGTTTTGTGGAAGAGACAAACATCTTTGGCGCTTCAGGTAGTTACTTCCTCCAGTAGATGACGATGTCACGTCAAAGATAGTACAGTACTGGTCGATGTCACTCTGTTTAACGGCAACAAAGTAACACTGCATACACGCGCACATCCTATTTTTGCAGACATTGGCTCCTTTGATCAATCAGGTTTGATACTTGTGTTGTTGTTGCGGAAAGGTCTGCAGGGCGCTGGTATCACCCCCACTTGCACTTACTGACAAATGACTTGTTGTTGACAATCCATCAACGTCTGGGCCAAAGTCTTGGATTTTCTTATGAGGAATAATAAACAAACAATTATTATTAGTAATATATTCCAAGTTACTTGAACTATAAACTGGGGAAAGAGAAATCACCAGAGTGTATGAATGGAACGAACTGCAAAAATCGCTGAAGCTGGAGACGTATATTTCCCTCACTAACTTTAAACATCTGCTATCTGAGCAGATAACCGATCGCTGCAGCTGCACATAGTCCATCTGTAAATAGCCCACCCAATCTACCTACCTCATCCCCATATTGTTTTTATTTACTTTTCTGCTATTCTGCACACCAGTATCTCGACTTGCACATAATCTGCTCATCTATCACTCCAGTGTTATTTTGCTAAATTGTAATTACTTCGCTACTATGGCCTATTTATTGCCTTACCTCTTCAGGCCATTTGCACACACTGTATATGTACTTTATTTTTTTTCCTTCTATTTTCTATTGTATTAATGACTGTAAATTGTGTTTACTCCATGTGTAACTCTGTGTTGTTGTTTGTGTCGCACTGCTTTGCTTTATCTTGGCCAGGTCGCAGTTGTAAATGAGAACTTGTTCTCAACTGCCCCTACCTGGTTAAATAAAGGTGAAATAAAAGTATGATCCACCAGGTGGATTTTCAGAGAGTGGGTTTTCCTGAATGAGAGGATAGGGGGCGGAGTTGATCAACACCATCTTACCTAAACTACTTTCCTAATGTTAAGAGAGAGAGAGAGAGAGCAGAGTTGAGGGTCTTCATTTTATCCAGACAGTGTCTAACGCGTGGTTAGTGTGCGGAGCACAACAGTCCGTTGTCTAGGGCATGACGGCGACTAGCCATGCATAAACAGACAGGGCAGACAGACAACAGGAAATAATGGGCTCCAGCTATACCTCATAAACAACCAGCTTGTTGTTCTGTTCATGTTTTATCCAGCCAGTCGCTGTCTGAGTTGACCGAGTATCGACCGTTCGCATCTAGTCTCAGTCTTCTTTCCATATTTTCTCTTCATCTCTCTCTTTTTCTTCTTCGCCATGGGATGTTCTTCGTCCAGCACACAGACTGTCGATGAGGAGAAGAGACCGGGGACAAAACCCGAGGAGTCCAACGGAGACACATTTGGTGAGTAAACTTATACTTTTTTTGTCAGGGTCAGTTGACAGTGACACTTAAAAAAAAAAAAAATTGTCAAAATGTGTCAAAGTAACCCGTTTTTTTCCCCCAATTTAGAATAGTTGTCACACTGCAGAAGGTTGTGTTATATGCATTGATTTTTGTCTTACTTTTAAACATTTTTTTTACCATATGACATTGTGATTGTATAGATATTTTTATTTTTGAAGGGGGCAAGGTTCTGGAAAAGAGACATTGTTCCAACACTTCAGCATGGTTACACTTTGCTCTTCTGAAGTCTTTTGGTGGTGGTGGGGGGGGGGGGGGGTTACATTGGGATTATCAATCAATCAAATATATTTATAAAGCCCTTCTTACATCAGCTGATATCTCAAAGTGCTGTACAGAAACCCAGCCTAAAACCCCCCAAACAGCAAGCAATGCAGGTGTAGAAGCAAGCTCCTCGTGTATATATTATATATTATAGAATAACTTTTTATTATGATTCCTACCTGCTGTTAATATTTACTCAGTTATTGGTGATTTTAGTTTCATCTTTTGACTAAACCACAGCCAATGGTAATGCATTAGTATCTTATCTTTCCATTAGTTAAAAATATGTCAAAAACAGAACAAAACAATCAGCTCTTATCAGCCTATTTAGAGTGTAAAACCACAGGTGTTCACCTCCTCATGTATATATATTACAGTACATTATGTTCCCTGGACAGTCACATGTTGCCATTTAGAGAGGCCACGCAGCTCCGATCAAACGGCTGTGGAAAACGCTGCATTCTTGGCAGCACATCTGCACCCTGAGGCTATAGGGTTCTGACCCAACCTGTTAGTTAGCCCGTACTGTGTCATATCCCTGAGGCTATAGGGTTCTGACCCAACCTGTTAGTTAGCCTGTACTGTGTCATATCCCTGAGGCTATAGGGTTCTGACCCAACCTGTTAGTTAGCCTGTACTGTGTCATATCCCTGAGGCTATAGGGTTCTGACCCAACCTGTTAGTTAGCCTGTACTGTGTCATATCCCTGAGGCTATAGGGTTCTGACCCAACCTGTTAGTTAGCCCGTACTGTGTCATATCCCTGAGGCTATAGGGTTCTGACCCAACCTGTTAGTTAGCCTGTACTGTGTCATATCCCTGAGGCTATAGGGTTCTGACCCAACCTGTTAGTTAGCCTGTACTGTGTCATATCCCTGAGGCTATAGGGTTCTGACCCAACCTGTTAGTTAGCCTGTACTGTGTCATATCCCTGAGGCTATAGGGTTCTGACCCAACCTGTTAGTTAGCCTGTACTGTGTCATATCCCTGAGGCTATAGGGTTCTGACCCAACCTGTTAGTTAGCCTGTACTGTTTCATATCCATGAGGCTATAGGGTTCTGACCCAACCTGTTAGTTAGCCTGTACTGTGTCATATCCCTGAGGCAATAGGGTCCTGACCCAACCTGTTAGTTAGCCTGTACTGTGTCATATCCCTGAGGCTATAGGGTTCTGACCCAACCTGTTAGTTAGCTGTGATTCTGCTGTGGCACAGCCTGTACTGTGTCATATCCCTGAGGCTATAGGGTTCTGACCCAACCTGTTAGTTAGCTGTGATTCTGCTGTGGCACGGCCTGTACTGTGTCATATCCCTGAGGCTATAGGGTTCTGACCCAACCTGTTAGTTAGCCTGTACTGTGTCATATCCCTGAGGCTATAGGGTTCTGACCCAACCTGTTAGTTAGCTGTGATTCTGCAGTGGCACGGCCTGTACTGTGTCATATCCCTGAGGCTATAGGGTTCTGGCCCAACCTGTTAGTTAGCTGTGGTTCTGCTGTGGCATGGCCTGTACTGTGTCATATCCCTGAGGCTATAGGGTTCTGGCCCAACCTGTTAGTTAGCCTGTACTGTGTCATATCCCTGAGGCTATAGGGTTCTGGCCCAACCTGTTAGTTAGCTGTGGTTCTGCTGTGGCATGGCCTGTACTGTGTCATATCCCTGAGGCTATAGGGTTCTGGCCCAACCTGTTAGTTAGCCTGTACTGTGTCATATCCCTGAGGCTATAGGGTTCTGGCCCAACCTGTTAGTTAGCTGTGATTCTGCTGTGGCACGGCCTGTACTGTGTCATATCCCTGAGGCTATGGGATTCTGACCCAACCTGTTAGTTAGCCCGTACTGTGTCATATCCCTGAGGCTATAGGGTTCTGACCCAACCTGTTAGTTAGCCTGTACTGTGTCATATCCCTGAGGCTATAGGGTCTGGCCCAACCTGTTAGTTAGCTGTGGTTCTGCTGTGGCATGGCCTGTACTGTGTCATATCCCTGAGGCTATAGGGTTCTGACCCAACCTGTTAGTTAGCCCGTACTGTATAAATACTTCAGTTAGTTATTGAACCCAGTGCCCTCTATGGTTGTGAAGTCTGGGGACCAACTAAGAATTCACAAAATGGGACAAACACCTAATTGAAACTCGGCACTTTGTTTACAACGCAAAACCCCAAACAATGCATGAAGAGCAGAATTAGGACGATACCCACTAATTATCAAAATCCAGAAAAGAGCTGATAAATTCTACAACCACCTAAAAGGAAGTGATTCCCAAACCTTCCACAACAAAGCCATCACCTACAGAGAGATGAACCTGGAGAAGAGTCCCCTCAGCCAGTTGGTTTTGGGGCTCTGATCACAAACACAAACAGACCCCACAGAGCCCCAGGAGAGCAACACAATTAGACCCAACCACATTATCAGGATGCCAAAAGATAAATAGACTCCCTGGTCCCATTCTATATAATCAGGAGGAAGAACCTTCTAGACTCCCTGGTCCCATTCTATATAATCAGGAGGAAGAACCTTTGGCCTACAGGCTATGGAAGTTATAGACCTACTGCATAGGCCTATAGGCTATGGAAGTTGTAGACCTACTGCATTGGCCTATAGGCTATGGAAGTTATAGACCTACTGCATAGGCCTATAGGCTATGGAAGTTGTAGACCTACTGCATTGGCCTATAGGCTATGGAAGTTGTAGACCTACTGCATTGGCCTATAGGCTATGGAAGTTGTAGACCTACTGCATTGGCCTATAGGCTATGGAAGTTGTAGACCTACTGCATTGGCCTATAGGCTATGGAAGTTATAGATCTACTGCATTGGCCTATAGGCTATGGAAGTTGTAGACCTACTGCATTGGCCTATAGGCTATGGAAGTTATAGACCTACTGCATTGGCCTACAGGCTATGGAAGTTATAGACCTACTGCATTGGCCTATAGGCTATGGAAGTTATAGACCTACTGCATTGGCCTATAGGCTATGGAAGTTATAGACCTACTGCATTGGCCTATAGGCTATGGAAGTTATAGACCTACTGCATTGGCCTATAGGCTATGGAATGGAGGAGGAGGAGGAGGAGGTGTGGTGGTGCTTTGCTGGTGACACTGTCTGTGATTTATTTAGAATTCAAGGCATACTTATCCAGCATGGCTACCTAGCATTCTGCAGTGGGACTATCTTTTGTTGTTCAACAGGACAATGACCCAACACACCTCCAGGCTTTGTAAGGGCTATTTGACCAAGAAGGAGAGTGATCGAGTGCTGCATTAGATGACCCGACCTCAACCCAATTGAGATGGTTTGGGATGAGTTGGACCGCAGAGTGAAGGAAAAGCAGCCAACAAGTGCTCAGCGAATGTGGGAACTCCTTCAAGACTGTTGGAAAAGCATTCCAGGTTAAGCCTGGTTGAGAGAATACCAAGAGTGTGCAAAGCTGTCGTCAAGGCAAAATGTGGCTACTTTGAAGAATCTCAAATATAAAAAATATTTTGATTTGTTAAAACCATATGTGTTAATTCATAGTTTTGATGTCTTCACTATTATTCTACAATGAGTAGGTGTGCCCAAACTTGTGACTGGTTCATCGACTGGCATTTCCATCAATAAATACAAAGCATTATTTTGCAATGATATTTTTTCTTCTTCTCCCGAACAGAAATAGTTTTTATTTATTGCTTTTCTATTGCCTTTTTTTTTTGTTGCCACAACCTGAGAGAGGCCTGGTACGCACAGAAAGGCCTGGTACGCACAGAGAGGCCTGGTACCCACAGAGAGGCCTGGTACCCACAGAGAGGCCTGGTACCCACAGAGAGGCCTGGTACCCACAGAGAGGCCTGGTACCCACAGAGAGGCCTGGTACCCACAGAGAGGCCTGGTACCCACAGAGAGGCCTGGTACCCTTAGAGAGGCCGGGTACCCTTAGAGAGGCCTGGTACCCTTAGAGAGGCCTGGTACCCTTAGAGAGGCCTGGTACCCACAGAGAGGCCTGGTACCCTTAGAGAGGCCTGGTACCCTTAGAGAGGCCTGGTACCCACAGAGAGGCCTGGTACCCACAGAGAGGCCTGGTACCCTTAGAGAGGCCTGGTACCCTTAGAGAGGCCTGGTACCCACAGAGAGGCCTCGTACCCTTAGAGAGGCCTGGTACCCACAGAGAGGCCTGGTACCCACAGAGAGGCCTGGTACCCACAGAGAGGCCTGGTACCCACAGAGAGGCCTGGTACCCACAAGGCCTGGTACCCACAGAGAGGCCTGGTACCCACAGAGAGGCCTGGTACCCACAGAGAGGCCTGGTACCCACAGAGAGGCCTGGTACCCACAGAGAGGCCCGGTACCCACAGAGAGGCCCGGTACCCACAGAGAGGCCCGGTACCCACAGAGAGGCCCGGTACCCACAGAGAGGCCTGGTACCCACAGAGAGTTCTGGCTGACACAGGGACCATATTGTCCATTCATGGGTCCTGCCTGGCTCTGGTCCTGCCTGGCTCTGGTCCTGCCTGCCACATGGCTTCTACACACCAGGACCAGGCACAGCTGAGGGCATGATGTAATCATTTAACATACACTCACACTGTGTTCTCACTTCCCTGTTGTTACTGCCTGACCATCAGTATGTCTTTATACAGGTTGTTACTGTCTGCCCATCATCAGAATGTCTTTATACAGGTTGTTATAGAGGGACCATCAGTATGTCTTTATACAGGTTGTTATAGAGGGACCATCAGTATGTCTTTATACAGGTTGTTATAGAGGGACCATCAGTATGTCTTTATACAGGTTGTTATAGAGGGACCATCAGTATGTCTTTATACAGGTTGTTATAGAGGGACCATCAGTATGTCTTTATACAGGTTGTTATAGAGGGACCATCAGTATGTCTTTATACAGGTTGTTATAGAGGGACCATCAGTATGTCTTTATACAGGTTGTTATAGAGGGACCATCAGTATGTCTTTATACAGGTTGTTACTGTCTGACCATCAGTATGTCTTTATACAGGTTGTTATAGAGAGACCATCAGTATGTCTTAATACAGGTTGTTACTGTCTGACCATCAGTATGTCTTTATACAGGTTGTTACTGTCTGACCATCAGTATGTCTTTATACAGGTTGTTACTGAGGGACCATCAGTATGTCTTTATACAGGTTGTTACTGTCTGACCATCAGTATGTCTTTATACAGGTTGTAGTACCATCTCTAGCAGTGTGTCTGTCTGTTTCAGGGTGTTGTTGTAGTACCATCTCTCTAGCAGTGTGTCTGTTTCAGGGTGTTGTTGTAGTACCATCTCTCTAGCAGTGTGTCTGTTTCAGGGTGTTGTTGTAGTACCATCTCTCTAGCAGTGTGTCTGTTTCAGGGTGTTGTTGTAGTACCATCTCTAGCAGTGTGTCTGTTTCAGGGTGTTGTTGTAGTATCATCCAGTTAGCCAGCCAGGTCACCTGGAGATGCTCTCTGTCTTCGTCCCGGGAGGCTGGCGTCACCTCTGAAATGTTTTATTGTACCATGCTACTACTCTGTACATGTGGCACTGCATGGTCGTGATCTGTCCCATCTAACAGCACTGTCTCGCCAGCTGTATGCCAGCCAAACCCACAGTGGGGCCCCCGGGTCCCATCCCCCAGCTCTCTTCTCCCTCTGTCCAGGGATTGACTAGCTGTTTTGACTGGGAGCTCTGTCATCTTTGGATGGTAATCATGTTGACACACGAGTCATCCATGCCAAGAGGGGCTCTATCTCTGTCTGTCTCTGTCCAGCCAGCCAGCCAGCTACAGACAACAGTTGTCCTATCCCTGAGAGCTAGCTGATTGTACCGTCTGTCTGTCTCTGTCCCACCAGCCAGCCAGCTATAGACAACAGTTGTCCTATCCCTGAGAGCTAGCTGGCTGTTCAACTGTAACTGCAGCATATATTTCCTCATCACATCACCCCATAGCTCCTCTTCACCCCATAGCTCCTCATCACATCACCCCATAGCTCCTCATCACATCACCCCATAGCTCCTCATCACATCACCCCATAGCTCCTCATCACATCACCCCATAGCTCCTCATCACATCACCCCATAGCTCCTCATCACATCACCCCATAGCTCCTCTTCACCCCATAGCTCCTCTTCACCCCATAGCTCCTCTTCACCCCATAGCTCCTCTTCACCCCATAGCTCCTCATCACATCACCCCATAGCTCCTCTTCACCCCATAGCTCCTCATCACATCACCCCATAGCTCCTCATCACATCACCCCATAGCTCCTCATCACATCACCCCATAGCTCCTCATCACATCACCCCATAGCTCCTCATCACATCACCCCATAGCTCCTCTTCACCCCATAGCTCCTCTTCACCCCATAGCTCCTCTTCACCCCATAGCTCCTCATCACCCCATAGCTCCTCTTCACCCCATAGCTAGTCATCACCCCATAGCTCCTCATCACACCACCCCATAGCTCCTCATCACACCACCCCATACCTCCTCATCACACCACCCCATAGCTCCTCATCACACCACCCCATAGCTCCTCATCACCCCATAGCTCCTCATCACATCACCCCATAGCTCCTCATCACCCCATAGCTCCTCATCACATCGCCCCATAGCTCCTCATCACCCCATACCTCCTCATCACACCACCCCATAGCTCCTCATCACACCACCCCATAGCTCCTCATCACCCCATAGCTCCTCATCACATCACCCCATAGCTCCTCATCACCCCATAGCTCCTCATCACATCGCCCCATAGCTCCTCATCACCCCATAGCTCTTCATCACATCACCCCATAGCTCCTCATCACATCACCCCATAGCTCCTCATCACATCACCCCATAGCTCCTCATCACATCACCCCATAGCTCCTCATCACCCCATAATTCCTCATCACCCCATAGCTCCTCATCACCCCATAACTCCTCATCACCCCATAACTCCTCATCACCCCATAACTCCTCATCACCCCATAACTCCTCATCAACCCATAACTCCTCATGTAGACCTCCAAATCCATCTCTCTCTGTTTGCTTGTCTTCCATTGGTCTGGTTGCTTCCTATTTTGTGCCAGCCCATCACATTCCTTTCCAGTCATTGCTCCCTGGTCTCTAGGGACAACGACAGTCAAACCAAACCGGGAAGCTGCAGTGTCTAATTTGATCATTTTTTGATTTATGTCATGCATGAAACAATCAGATGGAGTTAACAGAGACATGGATTAAATAATACGAAGGGTTGTGATCAGTCTAAGAACAGATTTCCTGAACTGTTTTTGCAGGCAGACTGGTCCCAGATCTGTTAGTGCTGTCTTGCCAACTCCTATGGTAATTAATTGTATTGTGAAACGTCCTAGACGTAGGCTATACAACACAAACAGATCTGGGACCAGTCTCAGACGATCTGTTGTGTGTTTCCCAGGTGTCCGGTAGCCTACCACTTGGATGGATATGTCCCCCATCTGGTCTGTATCATTCATATACACTTCCTCGTTCAGTTTCATAACTAGGGTGAACCTTGTCCTCAGGGCTCAGAGAAAACCACAGGTTGTTTTCAATAAATCACATTCTTCAACCCACCCCCGGGGAAATGGAAGATGAGTTTTTCATATTTTTAAGTTCCCGCATGTCCCAGAGATTCTCTGTGTCTTTTATTGTTTTCCCTCACTGCTGAGTCAAACCAACTGGACTCTCTTACCAAGGGGTCCACTGCTGAGTCAAACCAACTGGACTCTCTTACCAAGGGGTCCACTGCTGAGTCAAACCAACTGGACTCTCTTACCAAGGGGCCCACTGCTGAGTCAAACCAACTGGACTCTCTTACCAAGGGGCCCACTGCTGAGTCAAACCAACTGGACTCTCTTACCAAGGGGTCCACTGCTGAGTCAAACCAACTGGACTCTCTTACCAAGGGGCCCACTGCTGAGTCAAACCAACTGGACTCTCTTACCAAGGGGCCCACTGCTGAGTCAAACCAACTGGACTCTCTTACCAAGGGGCCCACTGCTGAGTCAAACCAACTGGACTCTCTTACCAAGGGGCCCACTGCTGAGTCAAACCAACTGGACTCTCTTACCAAGGGGCCCACTGCTGAGTCAAACCAACTGGACTCTCTTACCAAGGGGTCCACTGCTGAGTCAAACCAACTGGACTCTCTTACCAAGGGGCCCACTGCTGAGTCAAACCAACTGGACTCTCTTACCAAGGGGCCCACTGCTGAGTCAAACCAACTGGACTCTCTTACCAAGGGGCCCACTGCTGAGTCAAACCAACTGGACTCTCTTACCAAGGGGCCCACTTTCTGTTCAGTCATATTTCAACAGCAGTTTAAAATACTTCAGGATGCTCCAACAACCAAAGCATTAGAATACAAAAGGGGGGAAACGGTTCCCCTCTTCACAACATAATGGTTGATTTAACATGACAGGTACCCTGAAGAGTCAGTGTCACCTTTGACACGGTTCCACTCTTCACAACATAATGGTTGATTTAACATGACAGGTACCCTGAAGAGTCAGTGTCACCTTTGACACGGTTCCACTCTTCACAACATAATGGTTGATTTAACATGACAGGTACCCTGAAGAGTCAGTGTCACCTTTGACACGGTTCCACTCTTCACAACATAATGGTTGATTTAACATGACAGGCACCCTGAAGAGTCAGTGTTACCTTTGACACGGTTCCCCTCTTCACAACATAATGGTTGATTTAACATGACAGGTACCCTGAAGAGTCAGTGTTAACTTTGACACGGTTCCACTCTTCACAGCATAATGGTTGATTTAACATGACAGGTACCCTGAAGAGTCAGTGTCACCTTTGACACGGTTCCACTCTTCACAACATAATGGTTGATTTAACATGACAGGTACCCTGAAGAGTCAGTGTCACCTTTGACACGGTTCCACTCTTCACAGCATAATGGTTGATTTAACATGACAGGTACCCTGAAGAGTCGGTGTCACCTTTGACAGCAAATGGTGCATTTGACCTTTCTGAACTTTGGCATCTGCAACAGCGACACCAACAGTGAACAGCTCATCGTTGTTCTATGTTCTGTAGATTGATTTGTTGCTTTACATCTAATCCCTGACATCTAATCCCTGACATCTAATCCCTGACATCTAATCCCTGACATCTAATCCCTGACATCTAATCCCTGACAACTAATCCCTGACATCTAATCCCTGACATCTAATCCCTGACATCTAATCCCTGACATCTAATCCCTGACATCTAATCCCTGACATCTAATCCCTGACATCTAATCCATTACATCTAAAGCACATTTTCCATGTGGAAACCTATAGTTATTTGACTAATTATAAAGGAGCTTGTGACTGACCGTACTGTAGTGGTTCAGTCTCAGTATGTAATAGATTTAGATGGAATGTTCCATTAGATCAGCAGCATGTATGTAATAGATTTAGATGGAATGTTCCATTAGATCAGCAGCATGTATGTAATAGATTTAGATGGAATGTTCCATTAGATCAGCGGCATGTATTACTCTGTATGTAATAGATTTAGATGGAATGTTCCATTAGATCAGCAGCATGTATTACCCTGTATGTAATAGATTTAGATGGAATGTTCCATTAGATCAGCAGCATGTATTACCCTGTATGTAATAGATTTAGATGGAATGTTCCATTAGATCAGCAGCATGTATGTAATAGATTTAGATGGAATGTTCCATTAGATCAGCGGCATGTATTACTCTGTATGTAATAGATTTAGATGGAATGTTCCACTAGATCAGCAGCATGTTTTACTCTGTATGTAATAGATTTAGATGGAATGTTCCATTAGATCAGCAGCATGTATGTAATAGATTTAGATGGAATGTTCCATTAGATCAGCAGCATGTATTACTCTGTATGTAATAGATTTAGATGGAATGTTCCATTAGATCAGCAGCATGTATTACTCTGTATGTAATACCATGGACATTATTACTTTAGGTCCTTGGGGACTAGTTATTGGGTTAGCAGGAGTCACTATGGAATGTTGTAGGTGTTACCGTGGCAGTAGATCATGGATTGGGTTAGCAGGAGTCACTATGGAATGTTTTAGGTGTTACCGTGGCAGTAGATCATGGATTGGGTTAGCAGGAGTCACTATGGAATGTTGTAGGTGTTACCGTGGCAGTAGATCATGGATTGGGTTAGCAGGAGTCACTATGGAATGTTTTAGGTGTTACCGTGGCAGTAGATCATGGATTGGGTTAGCAGGAGTCACTATGGAATGTTTTAGGTGTTACCGTGGCAGTAGATCATGGATTGGGTTAGCAGGAGTCACTATGGAATGTTTTAGGTGTTACCGTGGCAGTAGATCATGGATTGGGTTAGCAGGAGTTACTATGGAATGTTTTAGGTGTTACCGTGGCAGTAGATCATGGATTGGGTTAGCAGGAGTCACTATGGAATGTTTTAGGTGTTATTGTGGCAGTAGATCATGGATTGGGTTAGCAGGAGTTACTATGGAATGTTTTAGGTGTTATTGTGGCAGAGTGCTGCATGTGTCTGAAGATGGTTGACTACAACACAACTAGATTGGTTCATGACAACACAGACACGGGGTCAATGCTGATAAGTCATAATTGCTTGAATTTCAGGCATTCAAGCCTATCAGATCAAATCAAATGTATTTATATAGCCCTTCGTACATCAGCTGATATCTCAAAGTGCTGTACAGAAACCCAGCCTAAAACCCCCAAAACAGCAAGCAATGCAGGTGTAGAAGCACGGTGATCCTTCATTATTAGTTCAACTTAACCAATGTTTGGAATTCAATAAAGTGGAGAAACGTTTTGCTGTGATCTTCTATCAGGAACGTTACAGGTGGATCTGGTGTCAGATGTCAGGTTAAACCTAGAAATACATTTCTCTCATGAACCTCCATGTTTTTCTGTGTTTTTATTCCAGTTGTCGGGAATGGTCACATCTCGGAGGACACGGAGACCATCGCTGACCAGATGCAGCTTCCTGTCCAGAGTGCCCTGACTGATGACTCTGAGGAACCCGTCATCATGGCCTCAGAGGCCCTGGAGACCATGGGGTCTGGATGGGAGGAGGACCAGGTCCTGGAGATGCTGGCTGCAGCCGAGCCAGAGGTTCCCCCTGAAGCCCCTGCTGAGGCTGCAGCTGTAGTTGCAGAGGTCCCTTCAGAGGCTGTGTTCTTAGTAGAGGCTGTGGTCCCAGTGGAGGTGGTGGCCCCTGTTGAGGCTGTCGTGGTTGAGGCCGCTCCTGTGGCAGAGGCTCCTGCTGAGACAGTGGTGTCTGAGGAGGCCCCTGTTGTTGAAACTGGAGCTGCAGTGGAGGTGGCTACCCTTGTCGAGGCAGCTGCACCTGTGGAAGCTGCTGCCCCAGTCGAGGTGGCTGAAACTGTCCCAGAGGCAGCTCCAGCCCCGACAGCGGAGACCCCAGCTCCGGCCCCGACAGCGGAGACCCCAGCTCCGGCCCCGACAGCGGAGACCCCAGCTCCGGCCCCGACAACGGAGACCCCAGCTCCGGCCCCGACAGCGGAGACCCCAGCTCCACCCCCGACAGCGGAGACACCAGCTCCAGCCCCAAAAGAGGAGACCAAAGATGCTCCAGCCCCTGTGGCCGCTGTCCCTGAGCCAGTAACCCCTGCTGCTGAGCCTGTGGCCGCTGTCCCAGAGGGGGCCCCCGCTGTGGAGGCCCCTGCACCCAGTGGCCCCATAACTGACCTTGTTGTTGCTGCTGAGCCTGCAGCAGAGCCAATAACCACCCCTGTGGCTGTGGAGGCCCCTGTAGCAGCCGTTGCCAATGAGCCTGTGGAGGCCCCAGGACCAGTGGAGGCCCCAGGTGAGGTGACAGCTCCAGCCCCAGAGCCTGCAGTAGAGACTCCTACCCCTGCTCCCGAAGCCGCCCCTGAGCTAACACCAGCCACCCCTGCTCCTGTGGCCCCGCCTACTCCTGCCCCAGAGCTAACACCAGCCACCCCTGCTCCTGTGGCTCCGCCTACTCCTGCTATCTCAATCCCAGAGATTGATGGTATGTACTCCTCCTTTAACGCTTCATCCTCACGGACAAAATCACTCTACATATTTAAACCGTCATCAAACGTCATCAAACGTCAACCATGTTGAAATACTTGAATACCAAAATACTTGAACATACTGTAGCTATAGTCATCACTCACTTAAGTGTGTGAAGGTCCCGCAAAAATAGAGTTTCTTGGACTATTTTGCATTTACAGTTCAAGATAAATATGATGTATTTACCAGGCTCACAAATAGTTGCATTGCGATTATGGTGTGGTCACATTTCACCTCCGTAACACAGCACCAACTGATTTGTACTGAGGGACAATTAAATTCCACAGAGCAAAATGGCTGCCATTTATTGTCCTGATTAGCCCCAAGGAGGTTATGATTGTTCTTCCAGCTCATAGATTCACTAAATTGATATGTTACCTAGAACACCTGTCTCTCCTGACCTAAATAAGGTGTGTCAGTCAGTCTGTTGTAGCCTGCCGGATCAGGCTTATCTGGAAAATGGTTGGTCCTCCCCTGCCCCAGGCACAAATAGCTGAGAAGACATCGCTGCAAACATGCATGAAATGTGGGGAGAGACGGAGAGCGTGAGATGAGATGTTGGGAGAGACGGTGAGCATGTGATGAGATGTGGGGAGAGACAGTCAGCATGTGATGAGATGTGGGGAGAGAAGGTGAGCGTGAGATGTGGGGAGAGACGGTGAGCGTGAGATGTGGGGAGAGACGGAGAGCGTGAGATGTGGGGAGAGACGGAGAGCGTGAGATGTGGGGAGAGACGGAGAGCGTGAGATGTGGGGAGAGACGGTGAGCGTGAGATGTGGGGAGAGACGGTGAGCGTGAGATGTGGGGAGAGACGGTGAGCGTGAGATGTGGGGAGAGACGGTGAGCGTGAGATGTGGGGAGAGACGGTGAGCGTGAGATGTGGGGAGAGACGGTGAGCGTGAGATGTGGGGAGAGACGGTGAGCGTGAGATGTGGGGAGAGACGGTGAGCGTGAGATGTGGGGAGAGACGGTGAGCGTGAGATGTGGGGAGAGACGGTGAGCGTGAGATGTGGGGAGAGACGGTGAGCGTGAGATGTGGGGAGAGACGGTGAGCGTGAGATGTGGGGAGAGACGGAGAGCGTGAGACAATGAGCGTGAGACGGAGAGCGTGAGATGTGGGGAGAGACGGAGAGCGTGAGATGTGGGGAGAGACGGAGAGCGTGAGATGTGGGGAGAGACGGTGAGCGTGAGATGTGGGGAGAGACGGTGAGCGTGAGATGCGGGGAGAGACGGTGAGCGTGAGATGCGGGGAGAGACGGTGAGCGTGAGATGCGGGGAGAGACGGTGAGCGTGAGACGCGGGGAGAGACGGTGAGCGTGAGACGCGGGGAGAGACGGTGAGCGTGAGACGCGGGGAGAGACGGAGAGCGTGAGATGTGATGAGATGTGGGGAGAGACGGTGAGCGTGATGATGTGGGGAGTGACGGTGAGCGTGATGATGTGGGGAGAGACGGTGAGCGTGATGATGTGGGGAGAGACGGTGAGCGTGAGATGTGGGGAGAGACGGTGAGCGTGATGATGTGGGGAGTGACGGTGAGCGTGATGATGTGGGGAGAGACGGTGAGCGGATGAAAATGGGTGGAGAGACGGTGAGCGTGAGATGTGGGGAGAGACGGTGAGCGTGAGATGTGGGGAGAGACGGTGAGCGTGAGATGTGGGGAGAGACGGTGAGCGTGAGATGTGGGGAGAGACGGTGAGCGTGAGACGCGGGGAGAGACGGTGAGCGTGAGACGCGGGGAGAGACGGTGAGCGTGAGACGCGGGGAGAGACGGTGAGCGTGAGACGCGGGGAGAGACGGTGAGCGTGAGATGTGATGAGATGTGGGGAGTGACAGTCAGCATGTGATGAGATGCGGGGAGAGACGGTGAGCGTGAGATGCGGGGAGAGACGGTGAGCGTGAGATGCGGGGAGAGACGGTGAGCGTGAGATGCGGGGAGAGACGGTGGGGAGAGACGGTGAGCGTGAGATGCGGGGAGAGACGGTGAGCGTGAGACGCGGGGAGAGACGGTGAGCGTGAGACGCGGGGAGAGACGGTGAGCGTGAGACGCGGGGAGAGACGGAGAGCGTGAGATGTGATGAGATGTGGGGAGAGACGGTGAGCGTGATGATGTGGGGAGTGACGGTGAGCGTGATGATGTGGGGAGAGACGGTGAGCGTGATGATGTGGGGAGAGACGGTGAGCGTGATGATGTGGGGAGAGACGGTGAGCGTGAGATGTGGGGAGAGACGGTGAGCGTGATGATGTGGGGAGAGACGGTGAGCGTGATGATGTGGGGAGAGACGGTGAGCGTGAGATGTGATGAGATGTGGGGAGTGACAGTCAGCATGTGATGAGATGCGGGGAGAGACGGTGAGCGTGAGATGCGGGGAGAGACGGTGAGCGTGAGATGCGGGGAGAGACGGTGGGGAGAGACGGAGAGCGTGAGATGTGGGGAGAGACGGTGAGCGTGTTCAGACCAACAGACCAGCGTATTTACTCACCCACAGAGTTGTTTGAAGACTGTTGTTTGGAGTCTATAAATAGGTGAAATGTATTCTCACAAACGTAGCATACCCCCCAAGGTCTCCATAGTCTACTTACCTCACTGGTTACCAAGAGGTATCCAACACCCTCACTGACTAGGAGGAGAAATCAGACACCATCAGACACCCTCACAGACTTGGAGGAGGTATCAGAAAAGCTCACTGACTAGGAGGAGGTATCAGACACCCTCAATGGTTACCAAGAGGTATTCAACACCCTCACTGACTAGGAGGAGAAATCAGACACCATCATACACCCTCACTGACTAGGAGGAGGTATCAGACACCCTCACTGACTAGGAGGAGGTATCAGACACCCTCCCTGACTAGGAGGAGGTATCAGACACCCTCCCTGACTAGGAGGAGGTATCAGACACCCTCCCTGACTAGGAGGTGGCATCAGACACCCTGACTGACTAGGAGGAGGTATCAGACACTGACTAGGAGGAGGTATCAGACACTGACTAGGAGGAGGTATCAGACACCCTCACTGACTAGGAGGAGGAATCAGACACCCTCACTGACTAGGAGGAGTCAGTGAGGGTGTCTGACTAGGAGGAGGTATCAGACACCCTCACTGACTAGGAAGAGGTATCAGACACCCTCACTGACTAGGAGGAGGTATCAGACACTGACTGACTAGGAGGAGGTATCAGACACTGACTGACTAGGAGGAGGTATCAGACACCCTCACTGACTAGGAGGAGGTATCAGACACCCTCACTGACTAGGAAGAGGTATCAGACACCCTCACTGACTAGGAGGAGGTATCCGACACTGACTAGGAGAAGGTATCAGACACCCTCACTGACTAGGAGGAGGAATCAGACACCCTCACTGACTAGGAGGAGTCAGTGAGGGTGTCTGACTAGGAGGAGGTATCAGACACCCTCACTGACTAGGAAGAGGTATCAGACACCCTCACTGACTAGGAGGAGGTATCAGACACTGACTGACTAGGAGGAGGTATCAGACACTGACTGACTAGGAGGAGGTATCAGACACCCTCACTGACTAGGAGGAGGTATCAGACACCCTGACTGACTAGGAGGAGGTATCAGACACCCTCACTGACTAGGAGGAGGTATCAGACACTGACTGACTAGGAGGAGGTATCAGACACTGACTGACTAGGAGGAGGTATCAGACACCCTCACTGACTAGGAGGAGGTATCAGACACCCTCACTGACTAGGAAGAGGTATCAGACACCCTCACTGACTAGGAGGAGGTATCCGACACTGACTAGGAGAAGGTATCAGACACCCTCACTGACTAGAAGGAGGTATCAGACACCCTCACTGATTTAGGAGGAGGTATCCGACACTGACTAGGAGAAGGTATCAGACACCCTCACTGACTAGGAGGAGGTATCAGACACCCTCACTGACTAGAAGGAGGTATCAGACACCCTCACTGATTTAGGAGGAGGTATCCTGACCCCAAAACTGATTTCCTGTTAACATCAGGACAGATAATGCTGCCTGTAAGACATCATGCAGTAGTCTCTACAGACATCATGCAGTAGTCTCTACAGACACCATGCAGTAGTCTCTACAGACACCATGCAGTAGTCTCTACAGACACCATGCAGTAGTCTCTACAGACACCATGCAGTAGTCTCTACAGACACCATGCAGTAGTCTCTACAGACACCATGCAGTAGTCTCTACAGACACCATGCAGTAGTCTCTACAGACACCATGCAGTGGTCTCTACAGACACCATGCAGTAGTCTCTACAGACACCATGCAGTAGTCTCTACAGACACCATGCAGTAGTCTCTACAGACACCATGCAGTAGTCTCTACAGACATCATGCAGTAGTCTCTACAGACACCATGCAGTAGTCTCTACAGACTCATTGCAGTAGTCTCTCCAGACACCATGCAGTAGTCTCTCCAGACACCATGCAGTAGTCTCTCCAGACACCATGCAGTAGTCTCCAGACACCATGCAGTAGTCTCCAGACACCATGCAGTAGTCTCTCCAGACACCATGCAGTAGTCTCTCCAGACACCATGCAGTAGTCTCTCCAGACACCATGCAGTAGTCTCTCCAGACACCATGCAGTAGTCTCTCCAGACACCATGCAGTAAGTAGTCTCTACTGAAGGACTAAAAGCTGTTCTAGTGTGTCACTTCTTCATGAGGCCCTGACCAACACAATAGCCCCAGTCACGCAGTCTGAGACACCCTCTCTCTCTTTCTCTCTCTTTCTCTCCCCCCCTCTCTCTTTCTCTCCCCCTCTCTCTTTCTCTCCCCCCTCTCTCTCTTTCTCTCCCCCCTCTCTCTCTCTCTCTCCCCCCTCTCTCTCTCTCTCTCCCCCCTCTCTCTCTCTCTCTCCCCCCTCTCTCTCTCTCTCCCCCCTCCCCCCCCCCTCTCTCTCATTGTGCTCTGTGAATTACCCAGATAAGACTTCTGCACTGTTGCCTGGGATAACATAAAACATGTTAATGTCCTCTCTCCCCACTCCTCAGTTCAGATGCAAATGTTTGTCAAGTGAACTGTACATTTTGACGTGACCGTTGGGAGAGCAGAGGATAATTGAGTCTGTCTAGTGTCTCGTAGTAGGGCATTAGGTAGATCATTCATGTTTACTCATGGCCCCTTGTCATGGAATAGTTGAGATTAGGTTATTATCCCACTGTTCTGGCCAAAGCATGTCAGAACCCCACCATAAATCTTCACAATCACAATAGAATCTTCACAATCACAATAGAATCTTCACAATCACAATAGAATCTTCACAATCACAGTAGAATCTTCGCAATCACAATAGAAGCTTCAGAATAGAATCTACACAATCACGATAGAATCTTCGCAATCACAATAGAATCTTCACAATCGCAGTATAAAATGTTCATAATCACAGTTGTAGCATGAATCAGCCCTCTTTCTTTTAGTGGAGCAGATAGTGAAATGATTCTGTGTTTAAATGAGGGTGAAGATAAGTCCAGCATGTCTGTTTGAGTTGGGGAGATTTCCCCTGAGTCACAGAGGAAAAGCCATGCTCTGTTTCAGGGCTATGTTTAGCTATAGGTAACCCCTCTATGTAGTGCTGCCCAGGAACATGTGATGAGCACAAAGTTCTGTTACCTTTATATCCACTACCAGGAAAACCACTGCTACTGTACAGCCCACTATGTGTAGGCCTACAGTCAGTTCCTGTGGTTACGGGTACTGTACGGCCCACTATGTGTTGGCCTACAGTCAGTTCCTGTGGTTACGGGTACTGTACAGCCCACTATGTGTAGGCCTACAGTCAGTTCCTGTGGTTACGGGTACTGTACAGCCCACTATGTGTAGGTCTACAGTCAGTTCCTGTGGTTACGGGTACTGTACAGCCCACTATGTGTAGGCCCATAGTCAGTTCCTATGGTTACAGGTACTGTACAGCCCACTATGTGTAGGCCTACAGTCAGTTCCTATGGTTACGGGTACTGTACAGCCCACTATGTGTAGGCCTACAGTCAGTTCCTGTGGTTACGGGTACTGTACAGCCCACTATGTGTAGGCCTACAGTCAGTTCCTGTGGTTACGGGTACTGTACAGCCCACTATGTGTAGGCCCACAGTCAGTTCCTATGGTTACAGGTACTGTACAGCCCACTATGTGTAGGCCCACAGTCAGTTCCTGTGGTTACGGGTACTGTACAGCCCACTATGTGTAGGCCTACAGTCAGTTCCTGTGGTTACGGGTACTGTACAGCCCACTATGTGTAGGCCTACAGTCAGTTCCTGTGGTTACGGGTACTGTACGGCCCACTATGTGTTGGCCTACAGTCAGTTCCTGTGGTTACGGGTACTGTACAGCCCACTATGTGTAGGCCTACAGTCAGTTCCTGTGGTTACGGGTACTGTACAGCCCACTATGTGTAGGTCTACAGTCAGTTCCTGTGGTTACGGGTACTGTACAGCCCACTATGTGTAGGCCTACAGTCAGTTCCTATGGTTACAGGTACTGTACAGCCCACTATGTGTAGGCCCACAGTCAGTTCCTGTGGTTACGGGTACTGTACAGCCCACTATGTGTAGGCCTACAGTCAGTTCCTGTGGTTACGGGTACTGTACAGCCCACTATGTGTAGGCCTACAGTCAGTTCCTGTGGTTATGGGTAGTGGTTCTCTCTCGCTCTCGACCTACCTACCTACCAGACATGCAGACTGAGTAGTAGAGCTCTCCAGTGGTTCCTAGTCTGTCCGTCTGCCCCTCCACTCTCCAAACACATAAGGAACAAACTGTCCTTTTTAGGCAGAGAGAGAGGACCCACCCCTTCAGTTGCACATGCTACTGTCAGGAGTTGCATAACTCTCTCTCTCTGTGGTGAATGCTGTTTGCATGGCTGGACACACACCCTATAACCAGGTTATTCACCAAGCCGGCTCTGCTGAACAAGATGATCTGGTAACAGAGAGAGGTTTGATTCTGGGCTCTCTGCTACTATTCACCAAGCCGGCTCTGCTGAACAAGATAATCTGGTAACAGAGAGGTTAGACTCTGGGCTCTCTGCTACTATTCACCAAGCCGGCTCTGCTGAACAAGATAATCTGGTAACAGAGAGGTTAGACTCTGGGCTCTCTGCTACTATTCACCAAGCCGGCTCTGCTGAACAAGATGATCTGGTAACAGAGAGAGGTTTGACTCTGGGCTCTCTGCTACTATTCACCAAGCCGGCTCTGCTGAACAAGATGATCTGGTAACAGAGAGAGGTTTGACTCTGGGCTCTCTGCTACTATTCACCAAGCCGGCTCTGCTGAACAAGATAATCTGCTAACAGAGAGAGGTTTGACTCTGGGCTCTCTGCTACTATTCACCAAGCCGGCTCTGCTGAACAAGATAATCTGCTAACAGAGAGGTTTGACTCTGGGCTCTCTGCTACTATTCACCAAGCCGGCTCTGCTGAACAAGATAATCTGCTAACAGAGAGAGGTTTGACTCTGGGCTCTCTGCTACTATTCACCAAGCCGGCTCTGCTGAACAAGATGATCTGGTAACAGAGAGAGGTTTGATTCTGGGCTCTCTGCTACTATTCACCAAGCCGGCTCTGCTGAACAAGATGATCTGGTAACAGAGAGAGGTTTGACTCTGGGCTCTCTGCTACTATTCACCAAGCCGGCTCTGCTGAACAAGATGATCTGGTAACAGAGAGAGGTTTGACTCTGGGCTCTCTGCTACTATTCACCAAGCCGGCTCTGCTGAACAAGATGATCTGGTAACAGAGAGAGGTTTGACTCTGGGCTCTCTGCTACTATTCACCAAGCCGGCTCTGCTGAACAAGATAATCTGCTAACAGAGAGGTTTGACTTTAGGGCTCTCTGCTCCGTCTTTGTTGTTCTATGTTAAAAGTTCAATGGCACGAAGGCCGTTCATGTTGGAATGTCACACATTAACTTCACACACACAAACACGCACACAAACACACACACACACACACACACCACCCACCAGGCGTTGATTTCCTGTGTGTGTTGTTTTCCAGGTGTTCCGGTGGTTGTGTCGGAGGTGGCACAGGAAGCAGCGGCCTTGGTGTTGGCTGGAGTGGCACAGGAAGCAGGGAAAGACAAGAAACAGAACTAAGAAGAGAGGTCAAACTGAGGAGGCCGCTGGTAAGACCCCCCAGATGATACCCAGACAGAACAGACACTCATTAAAAACATTGAACTATTCTCACAGATGGTGACATGCCACTAAGCAAATTCAATGGAAAACAACATTGTGTGAATCTTTCATTGGATATAAATTATTTTGAATTTTCCCCAATTTCAAGGACTTGATGATGTGTATATAAGGGTATAATGCTTAATGTCTATGAACAAGGAATCTAATTAACTTGATTATTGAATTATGTACTTATGTTACTCGATATACAAGCATATGTAACTAAACAATTTTTTATGTTTGTGTCTTTCAGTGGCCTGGGAAACACAACCTTCTTGGATAAAACCTCCGTTTTTACATTCAGAGACGATTTGTAGATAAGATGCACAACCCAAAGACCAGGAAGTTAAAAACACACACACTAATCTGCTACAACGATGACAGACCAGGAAGTTAAAACACACATACACTCATCTGCCACAACGATGACAGATCAGGAAGTTAAAACACACACACACTCATCTGCCACAACGATGACAGACCAGCTCAATACATATTCCTGTCAGGGTGTGTCCCAAATGGCACCTAATTCCCTGATGAGGGGATAAGGTGTAATTTCAGACGGAGAGTCTTGTCACCAAAGTGCCTTCCCATCCTGGAAATATGGATGGGTCACTTTTCTTCTTCTATTGGCAATAACATTGTTAAAGAGAACTACCATGTAACCTGGAGACACCTGGGCTTCCAACCATGTAACCTGGAGACACCTGGGCTTCCAACCATGTAACCTGGAGACACCTGGGCTTCCTACCATGTAACCTGGAGACACCTGGGCTTCCTACCATGTAGCCTGGAGACACCTGGGCTTCCTACCATGTAACCTGGAGACACCTGGGCTTCCAACCATGTAACCTGGAGACACCTGGGCTTCCAACCATGTAACCTGGAGACACCTGGGCTTCCAACCATGTAACCTGGAGACACCTGGGCTTCCAACCATGTAACCTGGAGACACCTGGGCTTCCTACCATGTAGCCTGGAGACACCTGGGCTTCCTACCATGTAGCCTGGAGACACCTGGGCTTCCTACAATGTAGCCTGGAGACACCTGGGCTTCCAACCATGTAACCTGGAGACACCTGGGCTTCCAACCATGTAGCCTGGAGACACCTGGGCTTCCAACCATGTAACCTAGAGACACCTGGGCTTCCAACCATGTAGCCTGGAGACACCTGGGCTTCCAACCATGTAACCTGGAGACACCTGGGCTTCCAACCATGTAACCTGGAGACACCTGGGCTTCCAACCATGTAGCCTGGAGACACCTGGGCTTCCAACCATGTAACCTGGAGACACCTGGGCTTCCAACCATGTAACCTGGAGACACCTGGGCTTCCAACCATGTAACCTAGAGACACCTGGGCTTCCAACCATGTAACCTGGAGACACCTGGGCTTCCAACCATGTAACCTGGAGACACCTGGGCTTCCAACCATGTAACCTGGAGACACCTGGGCTTCCAACTGAACTCTCTGACTCCCAATTACCTGGAGCCACCTGGGCTTCCACCTGAACTCTGACTCTCTCTAACAGACAGCTGTGTTGAAGCCAAACGATGCACTACTTTAGCAACAAACTGTGAAGTTGAGGTTCAGAGACAGACTACACGGTCACTTTAAGGTTGTCAATATGGAGTCAACGTTGTGTTGAACAGCTTCTCGGTGGGAGAATGTTTCATAATAAATACTACTTGACTTTTACTAGCTGCTCTGAAAGAGGAAGACAAGCCAAACAATCTAACAAACTGTTCTTCTGGACTAGACTGGACCCCGCTGATGTGGAACTCAACCTGTTCTTCTGGACTAGACTGGACCCCGCTGATGTGGAACTCAACCTAACAAACTGTTCTTCTGGACTAGACTGAACCCTGCTGATGTGGAACTCAACCTGTTCTTCTGGACTAGACTGAACCCCGCTGATGTGGAACTCAACCTGTTCTTCTGGACTAGACTGAACCCTGCTGATGTGGAACTCAACCTGTTCTTCTGGACTAGACTGAACCCCGCTGATGTGGAACTCAACCTGTTCTTCTGGACTAGACTGAACCCTGCTGATGTGGAACTCAACCTGTTCTTCTGGACTAGACTGAACCCTGCTGATGTGGAACTCAACCTGTTCTTCTGGACTAGACTGAACCCTGCTGATGTGGAACTCAACCTGTTCTTCTGGACTAGACTGAACCCTGCTGATGGGGAACTCAACCTGTTCTTCTGGACTAGACTGAACCCTGCTGATGTGGAACTCAACCTGTTCTTCTGGACTAGACTGAACCCTGCTGATGTGGAACTCAACCTGTTCTTCTGGACTAGACTGGACCCTGCTGATGTGGAACTCAACCTGTTCTTCTGGACTAGACTGAACCCTGCTGATGTGGAACTCAACCTGTTCTTCTGGACTAGACTGGACCCTGCTGATGTGGAACTCAACCTGTTCTTCTGGACTAGACTGAACCCTGCTGATGGGGAACTCAACCTGTTCTTCTGGACTAGACTGAACCCTGCTGATGTGGACTAGACTGGACTGGACTAGACTGAACCCTGCTGATGGGGGAAGTCATTAATGAATGAATGATTACTTCAATATGGTTATTTAACAGGTAGATAAGGAATACTAAGAGCTTAACAGTAGACCTGGAGTGTACAGTGAAATGTTGAGAAGAGAATTTACACTGAGTGAACAAAACATTAAGAACACCTTCCCTAATATTGAGTTGCCCTCAGAACAGCTTCAATCCGTTGGGTCATGGACTCTACAAGGTGTCGAAAGCGTTCCACAGGGATGCTGGCCCATGTTGACTCCAATGCTTCACACAGTTGTGTTAAGTTGGCTGGATGTCCTTTGGGTGGTGGACCATTCTTGATACACAGGGGAAACTGTTGAGAGTGAAACCCCCAGCAGCGTTGCAGTTCTTGACACAAACCGGGGCGCCTGGCACCTACTACCACCTACTACCATACCCCGTTCAAACCGGGGCGCCTGGCACCTACTACCACCTACTACCATACCCAGTTCAAACCGGGGCGCCTGGCACCTACTACCACCTACTACCATACCCCGTTCAAACCGGGGCGCCTGGCACCTACTACCACCTACTACCATACCCCTGTTCAAACCGGGGCGCCTGGCACCTACTACCACCTACTACCATACCCCTGTTCAAACCGGGGCGCCTGGCACCTACTACCACCTACTACCATACCCCTGTTCAAACCGGGGCGCCTGGCACCTACTACCATACCCAGTTCAACGGCTCTTAAAGCCACACACAATCCATGTCTCAACTGTCGAAAAGCTTATAAATCCTTCTTTAACCGGTCTCCTCCCCCTTCATCTACACTGATTTTAACCTGTCTCCTCCCCCTTCATCTACACTGATTTTAACCTGTCTCTTCCCCTTCATCTACACTGATTTTAACCTGTCTCTTCCCCTTCATCTACACTGATTTTAACCTGTCTCTTCCTCTTCATCTACACTGATTTTAACCTGTCTCTTCCTCTTCATCTACACTGATTTTAACCGGTCTCTTCCTCTTCATCTACACTGATTTTAAAGTGGATTTAACAAGTGATCATAGCGTTTACCTGGTCAGTCTGTTTAGTTCTCCTCTTTCTCACCTTGTTTGTTTCAAAATGTCACTATATATAGATTCATGATGAGTCTGTCTGTTTGAGGTGTCCTCCTGATCTCGATGCAGTAGGACGTGATGTCACTATATATAGATTCATGATGAGTCTGTCTGTTTGAAGAGGAGTCCTGATCTCGATGCAGTAGGACATGATGTCACTATATATAGATTCATGATGAGTCTGTCTGTTTGAGGAGGAGTCCTGATCTCGATGCAGTAGGACATGAGGTACCAAATCGAGTGTAAATGAACCATTCAGTGTGAAAAACACTCAATGGTTAAAAAAATAAAATAAAGTTATTTAAACTTTGATTTCTACCTTTGTTATTTATAATAACATGGAGCCGTCACTTGTAGGTTTCTACCTTTTACCTGTCCTCTCTTCACCTGGGAATAACCTGTTACCTTCAGACACAGTCCTGAGCCAACACACACTACAGCTCCTCTCCCTTCATACACAGACCTGAGCCAACACACACTACAGCTCCTCTACCTTCTACAACCACCTCCGGCTGGAATGCAAAAGATTAAACAAAGGTCTTGGTATTAGATAAGACAGCCACAGGAGTCTGGTTCATCCTGAACAACAACTTTGGAGTCTCTTAATACCTAGCTGGCATTTCCCAAAAGGTTCAATCTGTCAACCTCCCCCCTGAACTTATCAATGGCTCTGCATGCCATTGTAGAGAGACTGTGATTTTTAGTAGGTGTGTTGGGCAAGAGGATTAAAGAGGTTTGATGTTATTTTCTATGCCAGACCTTGAAACAGTGTTATATATTCATTCTGATAAGAGCTTTCTGTGTTCTGCACTAAACTGTCTGGACAGTCGAAATAAAGCTTTGTCTACTAATACCTAGACTGAGTTTGGTTTGGAGCTGGAGAGGGGAAGGGTTTGGTTTGGAGAGAGAGAGGGGAAGGGTTTGGTTTGGAGAGAGAGAGGGGAAGGGTTTGGTTTGGAGCTGGAGAGATAGAGGGGTATCAGGCTATAATGCCATTGCAAGCAGCACCCAGGTTGGATTCCTGTCAGACTACGCTGCTAACCCACGTCAGATCTTACAAATGCCTGGATATCAGCTACCCCACATCATATGATACCTGGATAGGTAGTTAATGTATCAGCTACCCCACATCATATGATACCTGGATAGGTAGTTAATGTATCACCTGATACCTGGATAGGTAGTTAACATATCAGCTAACCCACATCATATGATACCTGGATAGGTAGTTAATGTATCAGCTAACACACATCACCTGATACCTGGATAGGTAGTTAACATATCAGCTAACCCACATCATCTGATGACCGACTGCACAGTTGATGTGGTGAGCAACCGTTGTCAGTCAGGAAGTACCAGAACCATTACCTCATCACGTAGGTCCTCAGCAGCCAATAAGAATGATGCTGTAGAACCTGCAACAGTCTTCTACAAAATGTCACAGATTTATTCACCAATAAACTCACTCAGTGCTTTAAATCATTTGGAAAATAGCTACATACATTCTATTCATTTGTTTTGACTTTATTTTTAAACAGGAAGTGATGTTTCATTGGACCATCTTAACCAATGGAAATGATTCACTATACGCTGGTATTGTGATGGCACGTCATTTTATGGGACATGGGAGTTGTTGATTTTTTTTCCTGTTCTGTCGCTGACGTTTAGGCTACATCAAGAGACCTCAGTCAGAGGGCCCAGAACAGCAACAGCTTCAATCTCTACAAGCCCACCCTGAGAGAGAGACACAAAGAGAGAGAGAGAGACACAGAGAGAGAGAGAGAGACAGAGACACACAGAGAGACCGAGACAAAAATAGCATTCAAGTACTTCTCAGGTTTGTTGTCAGTAACATCACATGGTTAGGTTCTGTATCGCCATGGAAACAGTGTAAGGAGACGAAGCGTCAGATCCTCACCCTGGGCAGAGCAGCGACCTGGTAGGCAGCCCTAGCTGGGAAGCTACTGCTGAAAACTAAAAGAGGAACACAAACATGGTTACATACTGTAGATCTGATACAAGACATAATTAACGTCTTTTTATCTATTAAAAAAAAAAAAAAAATTGCCTGTTTTCTCCCCAATTTCGTGGTATCCAATTGTTTTGTCTCATCGCTACAACTCCCGTACGGGCTCGGGAGAGACGAAGGTTAAAGGTCATGCGTCCTCCGATACACAACCCAACCAAGCCGCACTGCTTCTTAACACAGCGCGCATCCAACCCGGAAGCCAGCCGCACCAATGTGTCGGAGGAAACACCGTGCACCTGGCGACCTTGGTTAGCGCGCTCTGCGCCCCGGCCCGCCACAGGAGTCGCTGGTGCGCGATGAGACAAGGAGATCCCTACCGACCAATCCCTCCCTAACCCGGGCGACGCTAGGCCAATTGTGCGTCGCCCCACGGACCTCCCGGTCGCGGCCGATTACGACAGAGCCTGGTCGCGAACCCAGAGTCTCTGGTGGCACAGCTGGCGCTGCAGTACAGAGCCCTTAACCAACATGCAGTCCAAGTTGTTAGGGACTCATCTTACGTAGACAGACACGGCTTGTCAATCAGGTCAGTGAGGTTTAGATGCTGACTGAATCTGTATGAAGGTAGGTACCTTTAACTCCAGTCACTGTCATGGCAGTGCTCAAACCTACTCAAGGGAAGTGCCACAAAATGATCATCCCTACCTCCCTTACATACCATACTCAGTCTCTTGGGAAACAGTGACACCTTGTGGACACTATGAAGTGTGCCTCCCTTACATACCATACTCAGTCTCTTGGAAAGTGACACCTTGTGGACACTATGTGAAGTGCCAGATAACCTTCAGAATACTTCTAATACATATCAGCATAACAAAACAAGGAGGATCCCAACAATATGGATATTTAGAGGATTCAACAAGAAGGATCCCAACAACATGAATATTCAGAGAATCCAACAGGAAGGATCCCAACAACATGAATATTCAACAGGAAGGATCCCAACAACATGAATATTCAACAGGAAGGATCCCAACAACATGAATATTCAACAGGAAGGATCCCAACAACAGAGAAACTTACATGTTTTATAGACATCATTCACACTGACGAAGTCATTCATGTCAGCCAAAAGAACCGTGGTTTTCACGACTGAGGGAAAAGAAAATCAGGAAATTCATGGTTTTGCTAGATACAGTTTATAAACATCTAATATAAGTTTTTATAAAAACATCATAACGTACCACTGTCATATCCACACCCTGCTTCCTTCAGGATCTCCCCCATGTTTACCAGAGCCTGTATGGGATAGAAATAGAGGGAAAGGGAATGCATTCAACTGAAATGTGTCTTCCGCATTTAACTGCCACAATCGACTTCCACGGCGCCCGGGGAACAATGGGTTAACTGCCTTGTTCAGGGGAACAGTGGGTTAACTGCCTCTTTCAGGGGAACAGTGGGTTAACTGTCTCGTTCAGGGGAACAGTGGGTTAACTGCCTTGTTCAGGGGAACAGTGGGTTAACTGCCTTGTTCAGGGGAACAGTGGGTTAACTGCCTTGTTCAGGGGAACAGTGGGTTAACTGCCTTGTTCAGGGGAACAGTGGGTTAACTGCCTTGTTCAGGGGAACAGTGGGTTAACTGCCTTGTTCAGGGGAACAGTGGGTTAACTGCCTTGTTCAGGGGAACAGTGGGTTAACTGCCTTGTTCAGGGGAACAGTGGGTTAACTGTCTTGTTCAGGGGAACAGTGGGTTAACTGTCTTGTTCAGGGGAAACAGTGGGTTAACTGTCTTGTTCAGGGGAAACAGTGGGTTAACTGCCTTGTTCAGGGGAAACAGTGGGTTAACTGCCTTGTTCAGGGGAAACAGTGGGTTAACTGCCTTGTTCAGGGGAAACAGTGGGTTAACTGCCTTGTTCAGGGGAACAGTGGGTTAACTGCCTTGTTCAGGGGAAACAGTGGGTTAACTGCCTTGTTCAGGGGAAACAGTGGGTTAACTGCCTTGTTCAGGGGAACAGTGGGTTAACTGCCTTGTTCAGGGGAAACAGTGGGTTAACTGCCTTGTTCAGGGGAACAGTGGGTTAACTGTCTTGTTCAGGGGAAACAGTGGGTTAACTGCCTTGTTCAGGGGAAACAGTGGGTTAACTGCCTTGTTCAGGGGAAACAGTGGGTTAACTGCCTTGTTCAGGGGAAACAGTGGGTTAACTGCCTTGTTCAGGGGAACAGTGGGTTAACTGTCTTGTTCAGGGGAACAGTGGGTTAACTGTCTTGTTCAGGGGAACAGTGGGTTAACTGCCTTGTTCAGGGGAACAGTGGGTTAACTGTCTTGTTCAGGGGAACAGTGGGGTTAACTGCCTTGTTCAGGGGAACAGTGGGGTTAACTGCCTTGTTCAGGGGAACAGTGGGGTTAACTGCCTTGTTCAGGGGAACAGTGGGGTTAACTGCCTTGTTCAGGGGAACAGTGGGGTTAACTGCCTTGTTCAGGGGAACAGTGGGGTTAACTGCCTTGTTCAGGGGAACAGTGGGTTAACTGCCTTGTTCAGGGGAACAGTGGGTTAACTGCCTTGTTCAGGGGAACAGTGGGTTAACTGCCTTGTTCAGGGGAACAGTGGGTTAACTGCCTTGTTCAGGGGAAACAGTGGGTTAACTGCCTTGTTCAGGGGAAACAGTGGGTTAACTGCCTTGTTCAGGGGAAACAGTGGGTTAACTGTCTTGTTCAGGGGAACAGTGGGGTTAACTGTCTTGTTCAGGGGAACAGTGGGGTTAACTGTCTTGTTCAGGGGAACAGTGGGGTTAACTGTCTTGTTCAGGGGAACAGTGGGTTAACTGCCTTGTTCAGGGGAACAGTGGGGTTAACTGTCTTGTTCAGGGGAACAGTGGGGTTAACTGCCTTGTTCAGGGGAACAGTGGGGTTAACTGCCTTGTTCAGGGGAACAGTGGGGTTAACTGCCTTGTTCAGGGGAACAGTGGGGTTAACTGTCTTGTTCAAGGGAACAGTGGGTTAACTGTCTTGTTCAGGGGAACAGTGGGTTAACTGCCTTGTTCAGGGGAACAGTGGGTTAACTGTCTTGTTCAGGAGAACAGTGGGTTAACTGTCTTGTTCAGGGGAACAGTGGGTTAACTGCCTTGTTCAGGGGAACAGTGGGTTAACTGCCTTGTTCAGGGGAACAGTGGGTTAACTGCCTTGTTCAGGGGAACAGTGGGTTAACTGCCTTGTTCAGGGGAACAGTGGGTTAACTGCCTTGTTCAGGGGAACAGTGGGTTAACTGCCTTGTTCAGGGGAACAGTGGGTTAACTGCCTTGTTCAGGGGAACAGTGGGTTAACTTCCTTGTTCAGGGGAACAGTGGGTTAACTGTCTTGTTCAGGGGAACAGTGGGTTAACTGCCTTGTTCAGGGGAACAGTGGGTTAACTGCCTTGTTCAGGGGAACAGTGGGTTAACTGCCTTGTTCAGGGGAACAGTGGGTTAACTGCCTTGTTCAGGGGAACAGTGGGTTAACTGCCTTGTTCAGGGGAACAGTGGGTTAACTGCCTTGTTCAGGGGAACAGTGGGTTAACTGCCTTGTTCAGGGGAACAGTGGGTTAACTGTCTTGTTCAGGGGAACAGTGGGTTAACTGCCTTGTTCAGGGGAACAGTGGGTTAACTGTCTTGTTCAGGGGAACAGTGGGTTAACTGTCTTGTTCGGGGGAACAGTGGGTTAACTGCCTTGTTCGGGGGAACAGTGGGTTAACTGTCTTGTTCAGGGGAACAGTGGGTTAACTGTCTTGTTCAGGGGCAGAACAACAGATTTTGTACCTTGTCAGCTCAGGGATTCGATCAAATCAGGGATTCGATCCAGCAACCTTTCGGTTACTGGCCCAACGTTCTAACCACTTGTCTACCTGCAGCGCAAGTGGAAACACTTCAGTAGATGAGTGAGTTTCACAGATTTCCCCCCTCCCTCCATCGGCAACATCCCTGTTCTATGTCCTGTGGTTGTAACTGAGAAGGGGGGGGGGGGGGGGGGGGGGTTAAAAGCTTCACCTCACCTGTTTGGTCTGAGCCTGGACCCCTCCCTCCACCAGCTGACCAGAGGCAGGGTCCATCCCCAGCTGGCCTGACACGTACATGGTCCTGTCCACCACCACCGCCTGGCTGGGAGACAGAACAACGAATATGAACACAGGACTGGACAGCTGATAAGATATGTACCAACATGGGGCATGTGAAATGTTGTTCTCTGTCACAGTCAAGATATTATAGACACTACGACTACTACTACTACCTAAATGAAGCAAACAAATAAAATGTCCTTAGTCTTTTCCATCCAGAACACAATTAACGTTGTTGTTTGACTTTCCAGGTATCTAAATTGATACGTTACTGCCACCTACTGGTTAAACTGAGCAACCATACTGGGGACTGTTTCTGAATGTCATGTAATACAATATAGTGTGTAATACAGTAGGCGTTTAAGGGAACGTGGAGTGCGCAACGACAGTGCCAGTCCACAGAATGCTCCATTCCAACACATACCCTCTGTGCCAACTCTGCCAGTCACAGGCCTTCAGTCAAAAAGCACTTTACCCTGAAATAAAACTTAAAGCTCTCTCTCTAGTTTACAGCAGCGCCACAGCTCCACCTCCCACGATTATTGGGTAAAAAGGGGTGACACCCCCTACCGTAACAGACCGCGAATGTCCCTTCACAGACGGAACAGAAATGCCAATACCGCATGTGAGATTCATAGTGCCCTGCGCAGACACACGAACAATGTTTAAAATAGTTGCTTACTGAATGAATGCAAACAAGAATATACTATTCTTATATATACATAAATACTCCGGACTCCGACATTGCTCGTCCTAATATTTCTATATTCCATTATTTAACATCGTGCTCCTGCACTGTTAGATACTATAGCGCCGTTGAAGATAGGAACACAAGCGTTTCGCTACAACCACAATAGCATCTTGCTAAATATGTGTATGCGAACAATTTGATTTGATTTGATTTTAAAAAAAAAATAATAGTTCGACACCTTCAGATCAACAGTGTGATAAAGGCTGCACAGACCACCTACCTGTACGGCCCGATAGCTGCTGGCGCTTTAGTGGTGTTGATTATCTTCCTGATGATCGAAGACATGATTAGAATTGGACACAAAAAAGTCTTCACTTAAAACAAAGAAGTTCCTGCTTTGAAGCCCGTGGAGGTCTGAAATGACAGATCAGCTGGTAGAGCGCGTCTACTACCGTAAAGTCTCAACTAAACGGGCCTAGAAGTTTCATTAGACCCACAACTTATATCATTGTAATCGTTGTGGGTATTGGCAGGGTACTGATTCTTGCCCAAAAACCAAAATGACGCTAAATTCAGAAAGTGTAATTTATTTTCTGACAATTTTGCCATATTTTATTGACGCGACTAAATATATCTACTACATAAATAAAGTTTAAATAACATTTTCAAAATATCTACTATATACTACGTTTCCCATGAACACAATTTAACCGGAACAAGATATACGTCATATTTATGCGGAAGAGCTGTAGACATAAATGTGAGCTTACGGCGTGGTTTTGAAATATCACTGTTCCTCCATTCAGGATTTGAAAGTGAATATATTTTCAGTTACCTTTACAAATACACTGTGGTGTGATGGAAGTGGGTAACTTCATAACTCGTTAGCATAGCCTGTTTGTGTCATGCAAAGTAGTCGCATGATGTCCCAATGTGTATCAAGCTTGCTAAGTAGCTAATTTAGCTATTAGCTATTCTGCTGAGGTGGAGATTGATTCAAAGGTTTGCTGACAATAACATACGATCAGTGACTGTGCAATTCTCTCTTAAATAGTTGCTAGTAGCCTGCTCGTGTCCCACGATAGGATCATTTTTGACAGCACCACTAGCCTTATTATCAATGAGTCATGTTTATTTTCTGCAGAGCTATCAAAAATGTCTACAGCCAAGCACAGGATGCGCGATAAGAAGATGAGGAACCAGCCGACCAACGTCACCTATTCCTCCCAGGGCAGCTCACACTGGAGGAACGGAGGGGACACTCCTACAGGTCGAGGCCGTGATCTGTCTCCACATCCATGGGGCCAGGGGTCCTCCCACTCTGGCCATGCCCAGGGAGGGGGTTGGGTCCGGGGCCACCAGAGAGAAGGACACGGGGGATACCCGCAGGCTCTGCCCACACACATCACTGGTAAGAACACCTTCCTCTGCACACAGTTGTCAAATGTATTTTAAAAGGATGCTCACGTCTTGATGGGTTTTTAAACTGATACAGGTTCTAACTGAGCACTTCTGCTTGTCGATGTTGAACCAGCTGTAAATCAACAGCTTTTATTACATTCAATTCAAATGGCATTTAGAATAAGTAAATATAATGTCTGATGCTCCAACCCATTGACTCCCAGCCAGTCTTTTGTGATGTGTGGTGCTGTGCTGTGCCTCCTCTCCTCAGCCTCAGCGTTTGCCAAGGCCCGGGCTGCAGAGGTGAACGCCATGTTGATGGCCGTCACCAAGACAACAGGCAGCTCCCATGTGTTTGGAGCTCTTCCTAAACACATGAGGAGGAGGGCCATGAGCCATAACACCAAGAGACTGCCCTGCAGGCTGAGAGACATGGCCAACAACATGGTGGGTTTGTCTAAGTAACACACTTAGGCGCACACACACACGCTCCCAGTCACACATTCAGTCACACACACTTTTTTATTTTATTTTTTATTTCACCTTTATTTAACCAGGTAGGCAAGTTGAGAACACCTTTATTTAACCAGGTAGGCAAGTTGAGAACACCTTTATTTAACCAGGTAGGCAAGTTGAGAACACCTTTATTTAACCAGGTAGGCAAGTTGAGAACACCTTTATTTAACCAGGTAGGCAAGTTGAGAACACCTTTATTTAACCAGGTAGGCCAGTTGAGAACACCTTTATTTAACCAGGTAGGCAAGTTGAGAACACCTTTATTTAACCAGGTAGGCAAGTTGAGAACAAGTTCTCATTTACAATTGCGACCTGGCCAAGATAAAGCAAAGCAGTTTGACAGATACAACGACACAGAGTTACACATGGAGTAAAACAAACATACAGTCAATAATAAAGTATAAACAAGTCTATATACAATGTGAGCAAATGAGGTGAGAAGGGAGGTAAAGGCAAAAAAAAGCCTTGGTGGCAAGGTAAATACAATATAGCAAGTAAAACACTGGAATGGTAGTTTTGCAATGGAAGAATGTGCAAAGTAGAAATAAAAATAATGGGGTGCAAAGGAGCAAAATAAATAAATAAATAAAATACAGTTGGGAAAGAGGTAGTTGATAGGGCTAAATTATAGGTGGGCTATGTACAGGTGCAGTAATCTGTGAGCTGCTCTGACAGTTGGTGCTTAAAGCTAGTGAGGGAGATAAGTGTTTCCAGTTTCAGTTTCACACTCTGTCACAGTGAAACGCGGCCTTTCTCTCTCTTGACTTTAAAGCATGGTCCCAGATCTGTCTCTGTTATTGTCATGTCCATACATGGAGGAAGGACCGGTCACACCTAGAGCCAGACTAGCCACACCTAGAGCCGGACTAATATAAACATCCTGTGTGTTTCCTCTCTGGTCCAGTTGGAGAAGAGTCAGAAGGCTGGTCAGAAGGTGAAGAAGGAACAGTCCAAGAGCAAGAGCCGTAAAGCCCGGCGTCGCCACGGCAACATGCTTCTGGAATTCAACCGTCGCCAGCGGAAGAACCTGTGGCTGGAGACGCACATCTGGCACGCCAAGCGCTTCCACATGGTCAAGAGATGGGGCTACTGTCTGGGAGACAGGCCAACCTACAAGTGTTACAGAGCCTGCTACAGAGCCATGAGCTCCCACTGTCTACTACAGGTTAGTGTCTATACCCACCGAGGCTTTTTGAGGCTGGATATCTGGGAAGCACTTTGGGACAACTGATAGGAAATACATTTTGATTTGATTGACTGATTTTATAGGGTCCTGTTCGAATTACTGTTCAGTAAGGTTAGGAGTTCTCCAGACCTGGGAAAACTCTAGTTTTAAATTACGGCTCAATAAGGTTAGGAGTTCTCCAGACCTGGGAAAACTCTAGTTTTAAATTACGGCTCAATAAGGTTAGGAGTTCTCCAGACCTGGGAAAACTCTAGTTTTAAATTACTGCTCAATAAGGTTAGGAGTTCTCCAGACCTGGGAAAACTCTAGTTTTAAATTACTGCTCAATAAGGTTAGGAGTTCTCCAGACCTGGGAAAACTCTAGTTTTAAATATTTTAAAACATTTCTGGGGGACTATTTTCAATACACATCCCCAACAGTGGGGGATATGAATCACCTTAACATTGAGCTAGATCTAGGTAACACTGGGGGAGATGAATCACCTTAACATTGAGCTAGATCTAGGTAACACTGGGGGAGATGAATCACCTTAACATTGAGCTAGATCTAGGTAACACTGGGGGAGATGAATCACCTTAACATTGAGCTAGATCTAGGTAACACTGGGGGAGATGAATCACCTTAACATTGAGCTAGATCTAGGTAACACTGGGGGAGATGAATCACCTTAACATTGAGCTAGATCTAGGTGACAGTGGGGGACATGAATCATCTTAACATTGAGCTAGATCTAGACAACAGTGGGGGACATGAATCATCTTAACATTGAGCTAGATCTAGACAACAGTGGGGGACATGAATCATCTTAACATTGAGCTAGATCTAGACAACAGTGGGGGACATGAATCATCTTAACATTGAGCTAGATCTAGGTGACAGTGGGGGACATGGACTCATCTTAACATTCAAAGTACAACAGTTTCAGAATGACTAAAATACAGGCATAATATAATACAGTAACACTTGACGTTCTTCTAATAGGTTTACTGTGGGATCTCTACAATAGTAGTCTCCGTAACAGTTCTAATAGGTTTACTGTGGGATCTCTACAATAGTAGTCTCTGTAACAGTTCTAATAGGTTTACTGTGGGATCTCTACAATAGTAGTCTCTGTAACAGTTCCAATAGGTTTACTGTGGGATCTCTACAATAGTAGTCTCTGTAACAGTTCTAATAGGTTTACTGTGGGATCTCTACAATAGTAGTCTCTGTAACAGTTCTAATAGGTTTACTGTGGGATCTCTACAATAGTAGTCTCTGTAACAGTTCTAATAGGTTTACTGTGGGATCTCTACAATAGTAGTCTCCGTAACAGTTCTAATAGGTTTACTGTGGGATCTCTACAATAGTAGTCTCTGTAACAGCTCTAATAGGTTTACTGTGGGATCTCTACAATAGTAGTCTCTGTAACAGTTCTAATAGGTTTACTGTGGGATCTCTACAATAGTAGTCTCTGTAACAGTTCTAATAGGTTTACTGTGGGATCTCTACAATAGTAGTCTCTGTAACAGCTCTAATAGGTTTACTGTGGGATCTCTACAATAGTAGTCTCTGTAACAGCTCTAATAGGTTTACTGTGGGATCTCTACAATAGTAGTCTCTGTAACAGTTCTAATAGGTTTACTGTGGGATCTCTACAATAGTAGTCTCTGTAACAGCTCTAATATGTTTACTGTGGGATCTCTACAATAGTAGTCTCTGTAACAGTTCTAATAGGTTTACTGTGGGATCTCTACAGTAGTAGTCTCTGTAATAGGTTTACTGTGGGATCTCTACAATAGTAGTCTCTGTAATAGGTTTACTGTGGGATCTCTACAATAGTAGTCTCTGTAACAGTTCTAATAGGTTTACTGTGGGATCTCTACAATAGTAGTCTCTGTAACAGTTCTAATAGGTTTACTGTGGGATCTCTACAGTAGTAGTCTATGTAATAGGTTTACTGTGGGATCTCTACAATAGTAGTCTCTGTAACAGCTCTAATAGGTTTACTGTGGGATCTCTACAATAGTAGTCTCTGTAACAGTTCTAATAGGTTTACTGTGGGATCTCTACAATAGTAGTCTCTGTAACAGTTCTAATAGGTTTACTGTGGGATCTCTACAATAGTAGTCTCTGTAACAGCTCTAATAGGTTTACTGTGGGATCTCTACAATAGTAGTCTCTGTAACAGCTCTAATAGGTTTACTGTGGGATCTCTACAATAGTAGTCTCTGTAACAGTTCTAATAGGTTTACTGTGGGATCTCTACAATAGTAGTCTCTGTAACAGCTCTAATATGTTTACTGTGGGATCTCTACAATAGTAGTCTCTGTAACAGTTCTAATAGGTTTACTGTGGGATCTCTACAGTAGTAGTCTCTGTAATAGGTTTACTGTGGGATCTCTACAATAGTAGTCTCTGTAATAGGTTTACTGTGGGATCTCTACAATAGTAGTCTCTGTAACAGTTCTAATAGGTTTACTGTGGGATCTCTACAATAGTAGTCTCTGTAACAGTTCTAATAGGTTTACTGTGGGATCTCTACAGTAGTAGTCTATGTAATAGGTTTACTGTGGGATCTCTACAATAGTAGTCTCTGTAACAGTTCTAATAGGTTTACTGTGGGATCTCTACAATAGTAGTCTCTGTAACAGTTCTAATAGGTTTACTGTGGGATCTCTACAGTAGTAGTCTCTGTAATAGGTTTACTGTGGGATCTCTACAATAGTAGTCTCTGTAATAGGTTTACTGTGGGATCTCTACAATAGTAGTCTCTGTAACAGTTCTAATAGGTTTACTGTGGGATCTCTACAATAGTAGTCTCTGTAACAGTTCTAATAGGTTTACTGTGGGATCTCTACAATAGTAGTCTCTGTAACAGCTCTAATAGGTTTACTGTGGGATCTCTACAATAGTAGTCTCTGTAACAGTTCTAATAGGTTTACTGTGGGATCTCTACAATAGTAGTCTCTGTAATAGGTTTATTGTGGGATCTCTACAATAGTAGTCTCTGTAATAGGTTTACTGTGGGATCTCTACAATAGTAGTCTCTGTAATAGTTCTAATAGGTTTACTGTGGGATCTCTACAATAGTAGTCTCTGTAATAGGTTTACTGTGGGATCTCTACAATAGTAGTCTCTGTAACAGTTCTAATAGGTTTACTGTGGGATCTCTACAATAGTAGTCTCTGTAACAGTTCTAATAGGTTTACTGTGGGATCTCTACAATAGTAGTCTCTGTAATAGGTTTACTGTGGGATCTCTACAATAGTAGTCTCTGTAACAGTTCTAATAGGTTTACTGTGGGATCTCTACAATAGTAGTCTCTGTAACAGTTCTAATAGGTTTACTGTGGGATCTCTACAATAGTAGTCTCTGTAACAGTTCTAATAGGTTTACTGTGGGATCTCTACAGTAGTAGTCTCTGTAACAGTTCTAATAGGTTTACTGTGGGATCTCTACAATAGTAGTCTCTGTAACAGTTCTAATAGGTTTACTGTGGGATCTCTACAATAGTAGTCTCTGTAATAGGTTTACTGTGGGATCTCTACAATAGTAGTCTCTGTAACAGTTCTAATAGGTTTACTGTGGGATCTCTACAATAGTAGTCTCTGTAACAGTTCTAATAGGTTTACTGTGGGATCTCTACAATAGTAGTCTCTGTAACAGTTATAATAGGTTTACTGTGGGATCTCTACAATAGTAGTCTCTATAATAGGTTTAATGTGGGATCTCTACAATAGTAGTCTCTGTAATAGTTCTAATAGGTTTACTGTGGGATCTCTACAGTAGTAGTCAATGTAATAGGTTTACTGTGGGATCTCTACAATAGTAGTCTCTGTAACAGTTCTAATAGGTTTACTGTGGGATCTCTACAGTAGTAGTCTATGTAACAGTTCTAATAGGTTTACTGTGGGATCTCTACAATAGTAGTCTCTGTAACAGTTCTAATAGGTTTACTGTGGGATCTCTACAGTAGTAGTCTCTGTAACAGCTCTAATAGGTTTACTGTGGGATCTCTACAATAGTAGTCTCTGTAACAGCTCTAATAGGTTTACTGTGGGATCTCTACAGTAGTAGTCTCTGTAAAGTTTATAATAATTAACTGTTCTCTACTCAGGTCTGGTGTTCACACGGTATGAACATGAGCGACAACCACTTTAAATGTTTGCTGTGTGATCAGATATGAATACAGCATTTTGGTAAATTTGTCTTTTGGCGGTTTCCAAACTGTAAAATGATATTTTGAAGTGTTAGAGGATTCACTTTGGGTTACATACTGTCCCCCCCCCCCACCCAGGACATGTCGTACTACTGCTGTGTGGAGTTACAGGGGCCAGGGGAACAGCTGTTAGCTGCTCTGTCTAAGCTGACCAGCAAGGAAACTGGTAAGTACTTGCTTTCGTGTTTTCCCTCCTCAACAAACAAACAACCAAACACAATTGTCAATCATGCTGCATTTTAGATGGTACGAGGTAGACGGCATGCTGCGTTTTAGATGGTACGAGGTAGACTGCATGCTGCGCTTTAGATGGTACGAGGTAGACGGCATGCTGCGTTTTAGATGGTACGAGGTAGACGGTACGAGGTAGACGTCATGCTGCGTTTTAGATGGTACGAGGTAGACGGCATGCTGCGCTTTAGATGGTACGAGGTAGACGGCATGCTGCGTTTTAGATGGTACGAGGTAGACGGCATGCTGCGCTTTAGATGGTACGAGGTAGACGGCATGCTGCTCTTTAGATGGTACGAGGTAGACGGCATGCTGCGTTTTAGATGGTACGAGGTAGACGTCCATGCTCCGTTTTAGATGGTACGAGGTAGACGGCATGCTGCGTTTTAGATGGTACGAGGTAGACGGCATGCTGCGCTTTAGATGGTACGAGGTAGACGGCATGCTGCGCTTTAGGTGGTACGAGGTAGACGGTACGAGGTAGACATCATGCTGCGCTTTAGATGGTACGAGGTAGATGGTACGAGGTAGACATCATGCTGCGCTTTAGATGGTACGAGGTAGACATCATGCTGCGCTTTAGATGGTACGAGGTAGACGGCATGCTGCGTTTTAGATGGTACGAGGTAGACGGCATGCTGCGTTTTAGATGGTACGAGGTAGACGGCATGCTGCGTTTTAGATGGTACGAGGTAGACGGCATGCTGCGCTTTAGATGGTACGAGGTAGACGGCATGCTGCGCTTTAGATGGTACGAGGTAGACGGCATGCTGCGCTTTAGATGGTACGAGGTAGACATCATGCTGCGCTTTAGATGGTACGAGGTAGACGGCATGCTGCGTTTTAGATGGTACGAGGTAGACGGCATGCTGCGTTTTAGATGGTACGAGGTAGACGGCATGCTGCGCTTTAGATGGTACGAGGTAGACGGCATGCTGCGCTTTAGATGGTACGAGGTAGACGGCATGCTGCGCTTTAGATGGTACGAGGTAGACGGCATGCTGCGTTTTAGATGGTACGAGGTAGACGGCATGCTGCGCTTTAGATGGTACGAGGTAGACGGCATGCTGCGTTTTAGATGGTACGAGGTAGACGGCATGCTGCGTTTTAGATGGTACGAGGTAGACGGCATGCTGCGCTTTAGATGGTACGAGGTAGACGGCATGCTGCGCTTTGGATGGTACGAGGTAGACGGCATGCTGCGTTTTAGATGGTACGAGGTAGACGGCATGCTGCGTTTTAGATGGTACGAGGTAGACGGCATGCTGCGTTTTAGATGGTACGAGGTAGACGGCATGCTGCGTTTTAGATGGTACGAGGTAGACGGCATGCTGCGCTTTAGATGGTACGAGGTAGACGGCATGCTGCGCTTTAGATGGTACGAGGTAGACGGCATGCTGCGCTTTAGATGGTACGAGGTAGACGGCATGCTGCGTTTTAGATGGTACGAGGTAGACGGCATGCTGCGTTTTAGATGGTACGAGGTAGACGGCATGCTGCGCTTTAGATGGCACGAGGTAGACGGCATGCTGCGTTTTAGATGGTACGAGGTAGACGGCATGCTGCGCTTTAGATGGTACGAGGTAGACGGCAAACAAAGATGTCCGTTGTTTTCAACGAGAGCGCAACGGTAAACGCCGTTGAGGCACGGCGGTGAATGCCATCAGCCACCACGGTAGACGGGACTTGGCAACCAGAGTTTAAAAAAAAATATTTCAACCAGAGTTTAAAAAAAAAAATTCAACTTTTACCATCTGTGTTGTTTTCTACCTGATGTTGATTTGGACTGTTTGGTGAAATCACCATAGCAACGGCGTGCCGTCGTGCCGGCTTGTTTTTGCCGCCAGCCTCTTCCTTGCTTTCTTGTCCCGCTCTGCCGACTGGTATGACTGATCTTTATGTCCCTCGTCTAAACGCAGCATCGCTCTGCCGACTGGTATGACTGATCTTTATGTCCCTCGTCTAAACGCAGCATCGCTCTGCCGACTGGTATGACTGATCTTTATGTCCCTCGTCTAAACGCAGCATTAGTCTCGAAATATATACAAGTGTTTCAGTATAAAGTTTAGATGTGTTGGATTCTAGCTTGAAATACACTTATTCGTGTTGCCATATTAGATCGTATTGATGACTTAACATGTATAATGGATGTCTGTGTTGGGGTCAGTGGAGGATGGATGAGAACCAAGTGTACGGAAAGTGACTGAGTGTGGGATTGTTTTGAGTCGGGTGGTCTAACAAATATGTGACTCGCTGCTTTACGGTATTATTGACGATGACGTGTGTTGTACCTGCAGGGCCTACGTTTGCAGCAGCCATGTGTGTGTCAGGCAGGAGACAGGGCAGTGTGATGGTGTACAGAGCAGGACAGTACCCTCTCCAGCCCCTGGGGCCTGTCACATTCCTCTGGAGACCCACAACGCAGGGCCGGGGGGGCCAGGAGGACCAGGGCTCCCAGGGATCAACACACAGACAGCTGTGGATCTGGGCTCACCCCACCATGAAAACGGTCAGAGGGACTAATATGCAGAATCAATCAGTTGTAGAAGTGTTGAACAACCATTTAACTATTCATTGATGGTGTAATGACTTTATTGTTGTCTATAATCTGGTGAACTCAGATGTCCCCTTTGGGATCGGTAAAGGTACTATCCAATCAGATGTCCCCTTAGGGATCGGTAAAGTACTATCCAATCAGATGTCCCCTTAGGGATCGGTAAAGTACTATCCAATCAAATGTCCTGTTTGGGATCGGTAAGGTACTATCCAATCAATGTCCCCTTTGGGATCGGGAAAGTACTATTCATTCTGACTGTGTGACTGTGCTCTGTGTCAGGACCTCCTCCCAGAGCTGCAGGCTGTCTGTCAGTGCCCCGTGTCGTGACTGTGCTCTGTGTCGTGACTGTGCTCTGTGTCGTGACTGTGCTCTGTGTCGTGACTGTGCTCTGTGTCGTGACTGTGCCCTGTGTCGTGACTGTGCTCTGTGTCGTGACTGTGCTCTGTGTCGTGACTGTGCTCTGTGTCGTGACTGTGCCCTGTGTCGTGACTGTGCCCTGTGCTCTGTGTCAGGACCTCCTCCCAGAGCTGCAGGCTGTCTGTCAGTGTTCTGAGGCTGTCCTTCCACCTGCTCCAGTGGACCTCCCTGTCCCACAGCCAGCCCCTACCCCCACCTTGGCCCCCGGTCCTGGGGCTGGTCCTGAGGCGGCGCAGGCCTCTGGTTCTGGTTCTAAGAGGAAGTGGTCCTCCAGGGAGCCTGAGGCTGCTGGGCCACCAGCCAAGAAGCTCCTGGGATACAGTACCATTTCTGCTACCACACCCGTAACCTGGAGGTCCAGTACCACTGGTATAGTCATCAGGTGGGTTCTGACTGGTACCACTGGTATAATCATCAGGTGGGTTCTGACTGGTACCACTGGTATAGTCATCAGGCGGGTTCTGACTGGTACCACTGGTATAGTCATCAGGTGGGTTCTGACTGGTACCACTGGTATAGTCATCAGGTGGGTTCTGACTGGTACCACTGGTATAGTCATCAGGTGGGTTCTGACTGGTACCACTGGTATAGTCATCAGGTGGGTTCTGACTGGTATAGTCATCAGGTGGGTTCTGACTGGTACCGTCATCAGGTGGGTTCTGACTGGTACCACTGGTATAGTCATCAGGTGGGTTCTGACTGGTACCACTGGTATAGTCATCAGGTGGGTTCTGACTGGTACCACTGGTATAGTCATCAGGTGGGTTCTGACTGGTACCACTGGTATAGTCATCAGGTGGGTTCTGACTGGTATAGTCATCAGGTGGGTTCTGACTGGTACCGTCATCAGGTGGGTTCTGACTGGTACCACTGGTATAGTCATCAGGTGGGTTCTGACTGGTATAGTCATCAGGTGGGTTCTGACTGGTACCACTGGTATAGTCATCAGGTGGGTTCTGACTGCTTTGATTTAGTCATATTTAGAGTTTTCTGTCAATTTTATAAACCCCTCCCTTTATAAAAACCCCTCCCTTTATAAAACCCCTCCCTTTATAAAACCCCTCCCTTTATAAACCCCTCCCTTTATAAACCCCTCCCTTTATAAAACCCCTCCGTTTATAAACCCCTCCCTTTATAAAACCCCTCCCTTTATAAACCCCCCTTTATAAACCCCTCCCTTTATAAACCCCTCCCTTTATAAACCCCTCCCTTTATAAACCCCCTCCCTTTATAAACCCCTCCCTTTATAAACCCCCTCCCTTTATAAACCCCTCCCTTTATAAACCCCATCCCTTTATAAACCCCCTCCCTTTATAAACCCCCTCCCTTTATAAACCCCATCCCTTTATAAACCCCCTCCCTTTATAAACCCCCTCCCTTTATAAACCCCATCCCTTTATAAACCCCATCCCTTTATAAACCCCCTCCCTTTATAAACCCCCTCCCTTTATAAACCCCATCCCTTTATAAACCCCATCCCTTTATAAAACCCCTCCCTTTATAAAACCCCTCCCTTTATAAACCCCCTCCCTTTATAAACCCCATCCCTTTATAAACCCCATCCCTTTATAAACCCCCTCCCTTTATAAACCCCCTCCCTTTATAAACCCCTCCCTTTATTCTCAACCATGTGGACTTCCTGAATGTTGTTGTTTACTGTTTTGCAGTGACCTCACCATGGAGATGGTGCGGTATCGTCTGATTGGACCTCTATCACATTCCGTTCTGACTGAAACCCTGGCCCCTGCCACATACTGTGATGTAAGAACCTGGGATGATTTATCTAGGGGCCAGCTAATCACCTGAGATGATTTGTCTGGAGGCCAGCTAATCACCTGAGATGATTTGTCTGGAGGCCAGCTAATCACCTGAGATGATTTGTCTGGAGGCCAGCTAATCACCTGAGATGATTTGTCTGGAGCCAGCTAATCACCTGAGATGATTTGTCTGGAGGCCAGCTAATCACCTGGGATGATTTGTCTGGAGGCCAGCTAATCACCTGGGATGATTTGTCTGGAGGCCAGCTAATCACCTGGGATGATTTGTCTGGAGGCCAGCTAATCACCTGGGATGATTTGTCTGGAGGCCAGCTAATCACCTGGGATGATTTGTCTGGAGGCCAGCTAATCACCTGGGATGATTTGTCTGGAGACCAGCTAATCACCAGGGAGGATTTATCTAGAGCCCAGCTAATCACTTGAGATGATTTATCTAGGGACCAGCTAATACCCTATCACCTGGGATGATTTGTCTGGAGACCAGCTAATCACCAGGGATGATTTGTCTGGAGACCAGCTAATCACCTGGGATGATTTGTCTGGAGGCCAGCTAATCACCTGGGATGATTTGTCTGGAGACGACATCCTGTTTGTTCCAGTGTAAGATGTTTTATCTAGACTACATCCTGTTTGTTCCAGTGTAAGGTGTTTTATCTAGATACTACATCCTGTTTGTTCCAGTATAAGATGTTTTATCTAGACTACATCCTGTTTGTTCCAGTGTAAAGTGTTTTATCTAGATACTACATCCTGTTTGTTCCAGTGTAAGGTGTTTTATCTAGATACTACATCCTGTTTGTTCCAGTGTAAGGTGTTTTATCTAGATACTACATCCTGTTTGTTCCAGTGTAAGGTGTTTTATCTAGATACTACATCCTGTTTGTTCCAGTGTAAGGTGTTTAGTCAGGTGTTTTATCTAGATACTACATCCTGTTTGTTCCAGTGTAAGGTGTTTTATCTAGATACTACATCCTGTTTGTTCCAGTGTAAGGTGTTTTATCTAGACTACATCCTGTTTGTTCCAGTGTAAGGTGTTTTATCTAGATACTACATCCTGTTTGTTCCAGTGTAAGGTGTTTTATCTAGATACTACATCCTGTTTGTTCCAGTGTAAGGTGTTTTATCTAGATACTACATCCTGTTTGTTCCAGTGTAAGGTGTTTTATCTAGATACTACATCCTGTTTGTTCCAGTGTAAGGTGTTTTATCTAGATACTACATCCTGTTTGTTCCAGTGTAAGGTGTTTTATCTAGATACTACATCCTGTTTGTTCCAGTGTAAGGTGTTTTATCTAGATACTACATCCTGTTTGTTCCAGTGTAAGGTGTTTTATCTAGATACTACATCCTGTTTGTTCCAGTGTAAGGTGTTTTATCTAGATACTACATCCTGTTTGTTCCAGTGTAAGGTGTTTTATCTAGATACTACATCCTGTTTGTTCCAGTGTAAGGTGTTTTATCTAGATACTACATCCTGTTTGTTCCAGTGTAAGGTGTTTTATCTAGATACTACATCCTGTTTGTTCCAGTGTAAGGTGTTTTATCTAGATACTACATCCTGTTTGTTCCAGTGTAAGGTGTTTTATCTAGATACTACATCCTGTTTGTTCCAGTGTAAGGTGTTTTATCTAGAGACTACATCCTGTTTGTTCCAGTGTAAGGTGTTTTATCTAGATACTACATCCTGTTTGTTCCAGTGTAAGGTGTTTTATCTAGATACTACATCCTGTTTGTTCCAGTGTAAGGTGTTTTATCTAGATACTACATCCTGTTTGTTCCAGTGTAAGGTGTTTTATCTAGATACTACATCCTGTTTGTTCCAGTGTAAGGTGTTTTATCTAGATACTACATCCTGTTTGTTCCAGTGTAAGGTGTTTTATCTAGATACTACATCCTGTTTGTTCCAGTGTAAGGTGTTTTATCTAGATACTACATCCTGTTTGTTCCAGTGTAAGGTGTTTTATCTAGATACTACATCCTGTTTGTTCCAGTGTAAGGTGTTTTATCTAGATACTACATCCTGTTTGTTCCAGTGTAAGGTGTTTTATCTAGATACTACATCCTGTTTGTTCCAGTGTAAGGTGTTTTATCTAGATACTACATCCTGTTTGTTCCAGTGTAAGGTGTTTTATCTAGATACTACATCCTGTTTGTTCCAGTGTAAGGTGTTTTATCTAGATACTACATCCTGTTTGTTCCAGTGTAAGGTGTTTTATCTAGACTACATCCTGTTTGTTCCAGTGTAAGGTGTTTTATCTAGATACTACATCCTGTTTGTTCCAGTGTAAGGTGTTTTATCTAGATACTACATCCTGTTTGTTCCAGTGTAAGGTGTTTTATCTAGATACTACATCCTGTTTGTTCCAGTGTAAGGTGTTTTATCTAGATACTACATCCTGTTTGTTCCAGTGTAAGGTGTTTTATCTAGATACTACATCCTGTTTGTTCCAGTGTAAGGTGTTTTATCTAGATACTACATCCTGTTTGTTCCAGTGTAAGGTGTTTTATCTAGATACTACATCCTGTTTGTTCCAGTGTAAGGTGTTTAGTCAGGTGTTTTATCTGTATTCCAGGCTACAGGTAAATCCAGACCATCTCCCTTCTGGTGGCCAGATCACTGCAGAGACGACTGTAACATGTCTCTTCATCAACAACAAGCTGGTGTCTTCAACATGCTCAAAGGTGAGTTCCTCACAACTACATTCCTCATTCATTACCTACATTCATCAGATTAGATCAGGGCTCTCCGACCCTGTTCCTGGAGAGATATCCTCCTGGAGGTTTTAACTCCAACCCTGTTCCTGGAGAGAAACCCTCCTGTAGGTTTTAACTCCAACCCTGTTCCTGGAGAGAGACCCTCCTGTAGGTTTTAACTCCAACCCTGTTCCTGGAGAGACACCCTCCTGTAGGTTTTAACTCCAACCCTGTTCCTGGAGAGAAACCCTCCTGTAGGTTTTAACTCCGACCCTGTTCCTGGAGAGATATCCTCCTGGAGGTTTTAACTCAAACCCTGTTCCTGGAGAGAAACCCTCCTGTAAGGTTTTAACTCCGACCCTGTTCCTGGAGAGAGACCCTCCTGTAGGTTTTAACTCCAACCCCAGTTGTAACTAACCTGATTCAGCTTATCAACCAGCTAATCATTAGAATCAGGTGCGCTAGATTGGGGTTGGAGTTAAACCCTACAGGAGGGTCTCTCTCCAGGAACAGGGTTGGAGTTAAAACCTACAGGAGGGTCTCTCTCCAGGAACAGGGTTGGAGTTAAAACCTCATGTATATGTCCTGTCTCCTCCCCTCCAAAGCGTACCTCATATCTGTCCTGTCTCTCCTCCCCTCCAAAGCGTACCTCATATCTGTCCTGTCTCTCCTCCCATCCAAAGCGTACCTCATATCTGTCCTGTCTCTCCTCCCCTCCAAAGCGTACCTCATATCTGTCCTGTCTCTCCTCCCATCCAAAGCGTACCTCATATCTGTCCTGTCTCTCCTCCCCTCCAAAGCGTACCTCATATCTGTCCTGTCTCTCCTCCCATCCAAAGCGTACCTCATATCTGTCCTGTCTCTCCTCCCCTCCAAAGCGTACCTCATATCTGTCCTGTCTCTCCTCCCATCCAAAGCGTACCTCATGTCTCTCCTCCCCTCCAAAGCGTACCTCATATCTGTCCTGTCTCTCCTCCCATCCAAAGCGTACCTCATGTCTCTCCTCCCCTCCAAAGCGTACCTCATATCTGTCCTGTCTCTCCTCCCATCCAAAGCGTACCTCATGTCTCTCCTCCCCTCCAAAGCGTACCTCATGTCTGTCCTGTCTCTCCTCCCCTCCAAAGCGTACCTCATGTCTGTCCTGTCTCTCCTCCCCTCCAAAGCGTACCTCATGTCTGTCCTGTCTCCCCTCCAAAGCGTACCTCATGTCTGTCCTGTCTCCCCTCCAAAGCGTACCTCATGTCTGTCCTGTCTCTCCTCCAAAGCGTACCCTCATGTATGTCCTGTCTCTCCTCCCCTCCAAAGCGTACCTCATGTCTGTCCTGTCTCTCCTCCCCTCCAAAGCGTACCTCATGTCTGTCCTGTCTCTCCTCCCCTCCAAAGCGTACCTCATGTCTGTCCTGTCTCCTCTCCTCAGGTGTGTACTCCACAGCGGAGGTCCCAGCCGGCTCAGTTCTGGGTCTGACGGTGGATGACCCCAGATTGACCTTACCAAACAAGAGAAGCAAGGCCGTGTCCGACATCAGGAAGGCACAAGGTAACCTCTGAGCCAGTAGCCATGGTAACCCCTGAGCCAGTAGCCAGGGTGGGGTGGTTCAGACAGGTCCGATATAGTTTACATTACATCATTAGTTCTCCTTTAGGGTGATTCTATGGCAACCTCTGAGCCAGTAGCCATGGTAACCTCTGAGCCAGTAGCCATGGTAACCTCTGAGCCAGGAGACAGGGTGGGGTGGTTCAGACAGGTCCGATATAGTTTACATTACATCATTAGTTCTCCTTTAGGGTGATTCTACCTGGGCCTTGTTCAGAACACAACCTTTTCAATCAGAGTGAAACTGTGACGTAGCCGACTATTCAAATGAGAACGCATCCAAGAAAATGTCAGAGATTTGTTCCCTGCTGAACAGGACCCTGTGTTTGTGAATGTGATAGGTCCTGAGGCTTTGTGGGTAGGGAGGTTCTGTGGGTCATTCTCTGGTCCTGTGCTCCTGGGGAGCCTCTGCTCGTCCATGCAGATGTCCCAGGTTCGAATCCTGGCAGGACCCTGTGCTCAGACCACGCCCTCAGAGGTTCACACCCACTTCCTTATTTATCTTTTTAGTACCTGGCTGGGGATTGCATCACCCACTTCCTTATTGACCTTTTAGTACCTGGCTGGGGGTTGCATCACCCACTTCCTTATTGACCTTTTTAGTACCTGGCTGGGGGTTGCATCACCCACTTCCTTATTGACCTTTTAGTACCTGGCTGGGGGTTGCATCACCCACTTCCTTATTGACCTTTTAGTACCTGGCTGGGGGTTGCATCACCCACTTCCTTATTGACCTTTTAGTACCTGGCTGGGGGTTGCATCACCCACTTCCTTATTTAGTGGATGTAGGCCCTATAGAGCTACTCGGTGATGCTGTAGATGTTGCCAACTAGTTGTGTGCTTCCTCTGGCCTACTCAACACAGTTTGGTGACTCTCCTGAGTACCTGGTCATACGGCACTATGCCCTCTGTTGTTTCAGGAGTGAACGAGGAGAGGAGGAGGGAACTGATGTTGAAGGGGATCCCTGAACCCCTCAGCCAGAGTTCCCTGTGGGACCGGTCTGTCCGCGACAACGTCACACACAACAAGATGACAGACCAGGTACTGAACCATAGCACCATGTCTGTTTAATATATCATTACTAAATGTATGAAGACTCTACCCAGGGTATGTCCCATAGGAAGAAGAGTCACTAAATGTATGTCCTCCTTGGGTTGAGTCTCCAGGAGAAGAGTCACTAAATGTATGTCCTCCTGGAGACTCAACCCAAGGAAGAAGAGTCACTAAATGTATGTCCTCCTGGAGACTCAACCCAGGGAGAAGAGTCACTAAATGTATGTCCTCCTTGGGTTGAGTCTCCAGGAGAAGAGTCACTAAATGTATGTCCTCCTGGAGACTCAACCCAGGGAGAAGAGTCACTAAATGTATGTCCTCCTGGAGACTCAACCCAGGAAGAAGAGTCACTAAATGTATGTCCTCCTGGAGACTCAACCCAGGAAGAAGAGTCACTAAATGTATGTCCTCCTGGAGACTCAACCCAGGAAGAAGAGTCACTAAATGTATGAAGCATTCTCTCTAGACGTTCTGGAGCATTCTCTCTCGACAACAGTTCACTGGCAGGTTCTGGAGCATTCTCTCTAGACGTTCTGGAGCATTCTCTCTCGACAACAGTTCACTGACAGGTTCTGGAGAATACTCTCTAGACGTTCTGGAGCATTCTCCCTAGACAACAGTTCACTGGCAGGTTCTGGAGCATTCTCTCTAGACGTTCTGGAGCATTCTCTCTAGACAACAGTTCACTGTCAGGTTCTGGAACATTCTCCCTAGACAACAGTTCACTGACAGGTTCTGGAGAATTCTCCCGGTTTACCACGTCGTAGTACAACGTAGCATATCATGGCCTGACATAATACATTTTTACCAACAAAATAAACATGTCTAAGGAACATTTTTCTGTTGACGATTTGTGAAATTGTATCACACCTGTGGTGATTTATTTCCATACGGTGTAACTTGCATAAAAACGTTGTATGGAAAAGTGGTTTGTCTCCAATATCCAGTCTTCTCTCTGTCTACAGGAAGTAAACAGACTGCGTAATGATGTTCTGGTCCCAGGCTCCAGACTCCCCACCCCCCTGCAGGGTAGAGTACCCGTCCTACTGGTGCAGCAGTCTGGGAAGAGCCAGGGCACAGAGATGGGGTCCTGGGGGGCGGGATGGGACCTGCTGCTACCCAAGGCCTGGGGCATGGCCTTCTGGGTCCCTCTGGTATGGACCACCCTATTCCCTATATAGTGCACTTCTCTAGACCAGGACCAAATGGCACCCTATTCCCTATATAGTGCACTACTTTAGACCAGGACCCACCCTATTCCCTATATAGTGCACTACTCTAGACCAGGACCCACCCTATTCCCTATATAGTGCACTACTTTAGACCAGGACCCAATGGCACCCTATTCCCTATATAGTGCACTACTATAGACCAGGACCCACCCTATTCCCTATATAGTACACTTCTCTAGACCAGGACCAAATGGCACCCTATTCCCTATATAGTGCACTACTCTAGACCAGGACTCACCCTATTCCCTATATAGTGCACTACTATAGACCAGGACCCACACTATTCCCTATATAGTGCACTACTCTAGACCAGGACTCACCCTATTCCCTATATAGTGCACTACTCTAGACCAGGACTCACCCTATTCCCTATATAGTGCACTACTCTAGACCAGGACGCACCCTATTCCTTATATAGTGCACTACTCTAGATCAGGACCCACACTATTCCTTATATAGTGCACTACTCTAGATCAGGACCCACTCTATTCCTTATATAGTGCACTACTCTAGATCAGGACCCACTCTATTCCTTATATAGTGCACTACTCTAGACGAGGACCCAAATGGCACCCTGTTCTCTATATAGTGCACTACTCTAGATCAATGGCCTTAGAATATTTGGAGAAGCCCCTTTAAGTAGACAAATGACTAATTACTACAAATATGTCAGATCAACCTCCTCTCCTCGACAGGTAGGTAGAGGAGAGGTAACTAAAGTAGTAACCCTCTCCTCTCCAGGTAGATAGAGGAGAGGTAACTAAAGTAGTAACCCTCTCCTCTCCAGGTAGATAGAGGAGAGGTAACTAAAGTAGTAACCCTCTCCTCTCCAGGTAGATAGAGGAGAGGTAACTAAAGTAGTAACCCTCTCCTCTCCAGGTAGATAGAGGAGAGGTAACTAAAGTAGTAACCCTCTCCTCTCCAGGTAGATAGTGGAGAGGTAACTAAAGTAGGAACCCTCTCTCCTTCAGGTTTATAGAGGAGTACGTATCGGAGGGCTGAGGATGAGTCTGAAACACGCCCAGAATAAAGGAGAGCCTCACTTTCCCCACGACTACCCAGACTGCCCTGCAGGAGCACGCTTCCAGGAAGAGCAGGAGGCTGAGCTGCTGGCCAAGTTCAGGAGGTGAGGAGAGTGTCGGTTTCACCTGATGGAGCTCCAGGTGTGCTGGTATAACCTGATGTAACTCCAGGTGTGTTGGTATCACCTGATGTAACTCCAGGTGTGTTGGTATCACCTGATGTAACTCCATGTGTGTTGGTATCACCTGATGTAACTCCAGGTGTGTTGGTATCACCTGATGTAACTCCAGGTGTGTTGGTATTACCTGATGTAACTCCAGGTGTGTTGGTATCACCTGATGTAACTCCAGGTGTGTTGAGGAGAGGGTCAGTATCACCTGATGTAACTCCAGGTGTGTTGGTATCACCTGATGTAACTCCAGGTGTGTTGGTGTCACCTGATGTAACTCCAGGTGTGTTGGTATCACCTGATGTAACTCCAGGTGTGTTGGTATCACCTGATGTAACTCCAGGTGTGTTGGTATCACCTGATGTAACTCCAGGTGTGTTGGTATCACCTGATGTAACTCCAGGTGTGTTGGTATCACCTGATGTAACTCCAGGTGTGTTGGTGTCACCTGATGTAACTCCGGGTGTGTTGGTATCACCTGATGTAACTCCGGGTGTGTTGGTATCACCTGATGTAACTCCGGGTGTGTTGGTATCACCTGATGTAACTCCAGGTGTGTTGAGGAGAGGGTTGGTATCACCTGATGTGACCTCAGGTGTGTTGAGGAGAGGGTTGGTGTCACCTGATGTAACTCCACGTGTGTTGGTATCACCTGATGTAACTCCAGGTGTGTTGGTATCACCTGATGTAACTCCAGGTGTGTTGGTATCACCTGATGTAACTCCAGGTGTGTTGGTATCACCTGATGTAACTCCGGGTGTGTTGGTATTACCTGATGTAACTCCAGGTGTGTTGGTATCACCTGATGTAACTCCAGGTGTGTTGGTGTCACCTGATGTAACTCCAGGTGTGTTGGTGTCACCTGATGTAACTCCAGGTGTGTTGGTATCACCTGATGTAACTCCAGGTGTGTTGAGGAGAGGGTCAGTATCACCTGATGTAACTCCAGGTGTGTTGGTGTCACCTGATGTAACTCCAGGTGTGTTGGTATCACCTGATGTAACTCCAGGTGTGTTGGTATCACCTGATGTAACTCCGGGTGTGTTGGTATCACCTGATGTAACTCCAGGTGTGTTGGTGTCACCTGATGTAACTCCAGGTGTGTTGGTATCACCTGATGTAACTCCAGGTGTGTTGGTATCACCTGATGTAACTCCAGGTGTGTTGGTATCACCTGATGTAACTCCAGGTGTGTTGGTATCACCTGATGTAACTCCAGGTGTGTTGGTGTCACCTGATGTAACTCCGGGTGTGTTGGTATCACCTGATGTAACTCCGGGTGTGTTGGTATCACCTGATGTAACTCCGGGTGTGTTGGTATCACCTGATGTAACTCCAGGTGTGTTGAGGAGAGGGTTGGTATCACCTGATGTGACCTCAGGTGTGTTGAGGAGAGGGTTGGTGTCACCTGATGTAACTCCAGGTGTGTTGGTATCACCTGATGTAACTCCAGGTGTGTTGGTATCACCTGATGTAACTCCAGGTGTGTTGGTATCACCTGATGTAACTCCAGGTGTGTTGGTATCACCTGATGTAACTCCAGGTGTGTTGGTATCACCTGATGTAACTCCAGGTGTGTTGGTATTACCTGATGTAACTCCAGGTGTGTTGGTATCACCTGATGTAACTCCAGGTGTGTTGGTGTCACCTGATGTAACTCCAGGTGTGTTGGTATCACCTGATGTAACTCCAGGTGTGTTGGTATCACCTGATGTAACTCCGGGTGTGTTGGTATCACCTGATGTAACTCCAGGTGTATTGGTGTCACCTGATGTAACTCCAGGTGTGTTGGTGTCACCTGATGTAACTCCAGGTGTGTTGGTATTACCTGATGTAACTCCAGGTGTGTTGGTATCACCTGATGTAACTCCAGGTGTGTTGAGGAGAGGGTCAGTATCACCTGATGTAACTCCAGGTGTGTTGGTGTCACCTGATGTAACTCCAGGTGTGTTGGTATCACCTGATGTAACTCCGGGTGTGTTGGTATCACCTGATGTAACTCCAGGTGTATTGGTGTCACCTGATGTAACTCCAGGTGTGTTGGTGTCACCTGATGTAACTCCAGGTGTGTTGGTATTACCTGATGTAACTCCAGGTGTGTTGGTATCACCTGATGTAACTCCAGGTGTGTTGAGGAGAGGGTCAGTATCACCTGATGTAACTCCATGTGTGTTGGTATCACCTGATGTAACTCCAGGTGTGTTGGTATCACCTGATGTAACTCCAGGTGTGTTGGTATTACCTGATGTAACTCCAGGTGTGTTGGTATCACCTGATGTAACTCCAGGTGTGTTGAGGAGAGGGTCAGTATCACCTGATGTAACTCCAGGTGTGTTGGTGTCACCTGATGTAACTCCAGGTGTGTTGGTATCACCTGATGTAACTCCGGGTGTGTTGGTATCACCTGATGTAACTCCAGGTGTGTTGGTATCACCTGATGTAACTCCAGGTGTGTTGGTGTCACCTGATGTAACTCCAGGTGTGTTGGTATCACCTGATGTAACTCCAGGTGTGTTGGTATCACCTGATGTAACTCCAGGTGTGTTGGTATCACCTGATGTAACTCCAGGTGTGTTGGTATCACCTGATGTAACTCCAGGTGTGTTGGTATCACCTGATGTAACTCCAGGTGTGTTGGTGTCACCTGATGTAACTCCGGGTGTGTTGGTATCACCTGATGTAACTCCGGGTGTGTTGGTATCACCTGATGTAACTCCGGGTGTGTTGGTATCACCTGATGTAACTCCAGGTGTGTTGAGGAGAGGGTTGGTATCACCTGATGTGACCTCAGGTGTGTTGAGGAGAGGGTTGGTGTCACCTGATGTAACTCCACGTGTGTTGGTATCACCTGATGTAACTCCAGGTGTGTTGGTATCACCTGATGTAACTCCAGGTGTGTTGGTATCACCTGATGTAACTCCAGGTGTGTTGGTATCACCTGATGTAACTCCGGGTGTGTTGGTATTACCTGATGTAACTCCAGGTGTGTTGGTATCACCTGATGTAACTCCAGGTGTGTTGGTGTCACCTGATGTAACTCCAGGTGTGTTGGTGTCACCTGATGTAACTCCAGGTGTGTTGGTATCACCTGATGTAACTCCAGGTGTGTTGAGGAGAGGGTCAGTATCACCTGATGTAACTCCAGGTGTGTTGGTGTCACCTGATGTAACTCCAGGTGTGTTGGTATCACCTGATGTAACTCCAGGTGTGTTGGTATCACCTGATGTAACTCCGGGTGTGTTGGTATCACCTGATGTAACTCCAGGTGTGTTGGTGTCACCTGATGTAACTCCAGGTGTGTTGGTATCACCTGATGTAACTCCAGGTGTGTTGGTATCACCTGATGTAACTCCAGGTGTGTTGGTATCACCTGATGTAACTCCAGGTGTGTTGGTATCACCTGATGTAACTCCAGGTGTGTTGGTGTCACCTGATGTAACTCCGGGTGTGTTGGTATCACCTGATGTAACTCCGGGTGTGTTGGTATCACCTGATGTAACTCCGGGTGTGTTGGTATCACCTGATGTAACTCCAGGTGTGTTGAGGAGAGGGTTGGTATCACCTGATGTGACCTCAGGTGTGTTGAGGAGAGGGTTGGTGTCACCTGATGTAACTCCAGGTGTGTTGGTATCACCTGATGTAACTCCAGGTGTGTTGGTATCACCTGATGTAACTCCAGGTGTGTTGGTATCACCTGATGTAACTCCAGGTGTGTTGGTATCACCTGATGTAACTCCAGGTGTGTTGGTATTACCTGATGTAACTCCAGGTGTGTTGGTATCACCTGATGTAACTCCAGGTGTGTTGGTGTCACCTGATGTAACTCCAGGTGTGTTGGTATCACCTGATGTAACTCCAGGTGTGTTGGTATCACCTGATGTAACTCCAGGTGTATTGGTATCACCTGATGTAACTCCAGGTGTGTTGGTATCACCTGATGTAACTCCAGGTGTGTTGGTATCACCTGATGTAACTCCAGGTGTGTTGGTATCACCTGATGTAACTCCAGGTGTGTTGAGGAGAGGGTTGGTATCACCTGATGTGACCTCAGGTGTGTTGAGGAGAGGGTTGGTGTCACCTGATGTAACTCCACGTGTGTTGGTATCACCTGATGTAACTCCAGGTGTGTTGGTATCACCTGATGTAACTCCAGGTGTGTTGGTATCACCTGATGTAACTCCAGGTGTGTTGGTATCACCTGATGTAACTCCGGGTGTGTTGGTATTACCTGATGTAACTCCAGGTGTGTTGGTATCACCTGATGTAACTCCAGGTGTGTTGGTGTCACCTGATGTAACTCCAGGTGTGTTGGTGTCACCTGATGTAACTCCAGGTGTGTTGGTATCACCTGATGTAACTCCAGGTGTGTTGAGGAGAGGGTCAGTATCACCTGATGTAACTCCAGGTGTGTTGGTGTCACCTGATGTAACTCCAGGTGTGTTGGTATCACCTGATGTAACTCCAGGTGTGTTGGTATCACCTGATGTAACTCCGGGTGTGTTGGTATCACCTGATGTAACTCCGGGTGTGTTGGTATCACCTGATGTAACTCCAGGTGTGTTGGTGTCACCTGATGTAACTCCAGGTGTGTTGGTATCACCTGATGTAACTCCAGGTGTGTTGAGGAGAGGGTCAGTATCACCTGATGTAACTCCAGGTGTGTTGGTGTCACCTGATGTAACTCCAGGTGTGTTGGTATCACCTGATGTAACTCCAGGTGTGTTGGTATCACCTGATGTAACTCCGGGTGTGTTGGTATCACCTGATGTAACTCCAGGTGTGTTGGTGTCACCTGATGTAACTCCAGGTGTGTTGGTATCACCTGATGTAACTCCAGGTGTGTTGGTATCACCTGATGTAACTCCAGGTGTGTTGGTATCACCTGATGTAACTCCAGGTGTGTTGGTATCACCTGATGTAACTCCAGGTGTGTTGGTGTCACCTGATGTAACTCCGGGTGTGTTGGTATCACCTGATGTAACTCCGGGTGTGTTGGTATCACCTGATGTAACTCCGGGTGTGTTGGTATCACCTGATGTAACTCCAGGTGTGTTGAGGAGAGGGTTGGTATCACCTGATGTGACCTCAGGTGTGTTGAGGAGAGGGTTGGTGTCACCTGATGTAACTCCAGGTGTGTTGGTATCACCTGATGTAACTCCAGGTGTGTTGGTATCACCTGATGTAACTCCAGGTGTGTTGGTATCACCTGATGTAACTCCAGGTGTGTTGGTATCACCTGATGTAACTCCAGGTGTGTTGGTATTACCTGATGTAACTCCAGGTGTGTTGGTATCACCTGATGTAACTCCAGGTGTGTTGGTGTCACCTGATGTAACTCCAGGTGTGTTGGTATCACCTGATGTAACTCCAGGTGTGTTGGTATCACCTGATGTAACTCCAGGTGTATTGGTATCACCTGATGTAACTCCAGGTGTGTTGGTATCACCTGATGTAACTCCAGGTGTGTTGGTATCACCTGATGTAACTCCAGGTGTGTTGGTATCACCTGATGTAACTCCAGGTGTGTTGAGGAGAGGGTTGGTATCACCTGATGTGACCTCAGGTGTGTTGAGGAGAGGGTTGGTGTCACCTGATGTAACTCCACGTGTGTTGGTATCACCTGATGTAACTCCAGGTGTGTTGGTATCACCTGATGTAACTCCAGGTGTGTTGGTATCACCTGATGTAACTCCAGGTGTGTTGGTATCACCTGATGTAACTCCGGGTGTGTTGGTATTACCTGATGTAACTCCAGGTGTGTTGGTATCACCTGATGTAACTCCAGGTGTGTTGGTGTCACCTGATGTAACTCCAGGTGTGTTGGTGTCACCTGATGTAACTCCAGGTGTGTTGGTATCACCTGATGTAACTCCAGGTGTGTTGAGGAGAGGGTCAGTATCACCTGATGTAACTCCAGGTGTGTTGGTGTCACCTGATGTAACTCCAGGTGTGTTGGTATCACCTGATGTAACTCCAGGTGTGTTGGTATCACCTGATGTAACTCCGGGTGTGTTGGTATCACCTGATGTAACTCCGGGTGTGTTGGTATCACCTGATGTAACTCCAGGTGTGTTGGTGTCACCTGATGTAACTCCAGGTGTGTTGGTATCACCTGATGTAACTCCAGGTGTGTTGGTATCACCTGATGTAACTCCAGGTGTGTTGGTATCACCTGATGTAACTCCAGGTGTGTTGGTATCACCTGATGTAACTCCAGGTGTGTTGGTGTCACCTGATGTAACTCCGGGTGTGTTGGTATCACCTGATGTAACTCCGGGTGTGTTGGTATCACCTGATGTAACTCCGGGTGTGTTGGTATCACCTGATGTAACTCCAGGTGTGTTGAGGAGAGGGTTGGTATCACCTGATGTGACCTCAGGTGTGTTGAGGAGAGGGTTGGTGTCACCTGATGTAACTCCAGGTGTGTTGGTATCACCTGATGTAACTCCAGGTGTGTTGGTATCACCTGATGTAACTCCAGGTGTGTTGGTATCACCTGATGTAACTCCAGGTGTGTTGGTATCACCTGATGTAACTCCAGGTGTGTTGGTATTACCTGATGTAACTCCAGGTGTGTTGGTATCACCTGATGTAACTCCAGGTGTGTTGGTGTCACCTGATGTAACTCCAGGTGTGTTGGTATCACCTGATGTAACTCCAGGTGTGTTGGTATCACCTGATGTAACTCCGGGTGTGTTGGTATCACCTGATGTAACTCCAGGTGTATTGGTGTCACCTGATGTAACTCCAGGTGTGTTGGTGTCACCTGATGTAACTCCAGGTGTGTTGGTATCACCTGATGTAACTCCAGGTGTGTTGGTATCACCTGATGTAACTCCAGGTGTGTTGGTATCACCTGATGTAACTCCAGGTGTGTTGGTATCACCTGATGTAACTCCAGGTGTGTTGGTATCACCTGATGTAACTCCAGGTGTGTTGGTGTCACCTGATGTAACTCCAGGTGTATTGGTATCACCTGATGTAACTCCAGGTGTGTTGGTATCACCTGATGTAACTCCAGGTGTGTTGGTATCAAATCAAATCAAATTTATTTTATATAGCCCTTCGTACATCAGCTGATATCTCAAAGTGCTGTACAGAAACCCAGCCTAAAACCCCAAACAGCAAGCAATGCAGGTGAAGAAGCACGGTGGCTAGGAAAAACTCCCTAGAAAGGCCAAAACCTAGGAAGAAACCTAGAGAGGAACCAGGCTATGTTGGGTGGCCAGTCCTCTTCTGGCTGTGCCGGGTGGAGATTATAACAAAACATGGTCAAGATGTTCAAATGTTCATAAATGACCAGCATGGTCGAATAATAATAAGGCAGAATAGTTGAAACTGGAGCAGCAGCACAGTCAGGTGGACTGGGGACAGCAAGGAGTCATCATGTCAGGTATTCCTGGGGCATGGTCCTAGGGCTCAGGTCCTCCGAGAGAGAGAAAGAAAGAGAGAATTAGAGAGAGCATATGTGGGATGGCCAGTCCTCTTCTGGCTGTGCCGGGTGGAGATTATAACAGAACATGGCCAAGATGTTCAAATGTTCATAAATGATCAGCATGGTCGAATAATAATAAGGCAGAACAGTTGAAACTGGAGCAGCAGCACAGCCAGGTATCACCTGATGTAACTCCAGGTGTGTTGGTATCACCTGATGTAACTCCGGGTGTGTTGGTATCACCTGATGTAACTCCGGGTGTGTTGGTATCACCTGATGTAACTCCAGGTGTGTTGGTGTCACCTGATGTAACTCCAGGTGTGTTGGTGTCACCTGATGTAACTCCAGGTGTGTTGGTGTCACCTGATGTAACTCCAGGTGTGTTGGTATCACCTGATGTAACTCCAGGTGTGTTGGTGTCACCTGATGTAACTCCAGGTGTGTTGGTATCACCTGATGTAACTCCAGGTGTGTTGGTGTCACCTGATGTAACTCCAGGTGTGTTGGTATCACCTGATGTAACTCCAGGTGTGTTGGTATCACCTGATGTAACTCCAGGTGTGTTGGTGTCACCTGATGTAACTCCATGTGTTGGTGTCACCTGATGTAACTCCATGTGTGTTGGTATCACCTGATGTAACTCCAGGTGTGTTGGTATCACCTGATGTAACTCCAGGTGTGTTGGTATCACCTGATGTAACTCCAGGTGTGTTGGTATCACCTGATGTAACTCCAGGTGTGTTGGTGTCACCTGATGTAACTCCATGTGTTGGTGTCACCTGATCTAACTCCATGTGTTGGTGTCACCTGATGTAACTCCAGGTGTGCTGGTGTCACCTGATGTAACTCCAGGTGTGTTGGTGTCACCTGATGTAACTCCAGGTGTGCTGGTATCACCTGATGTAACTCCGGGTGTGTTGGTATCACCTGATGTAACTCCAAGTGTGTTGGTATCACCTGATGTAACTCCAGGTGTGTTGGTATCACCTGATGTAACTCCAGGTGTGTTGGTATCACCTGATGTAACTCCAGGTGTGTTGGTATCACCTGATGTAACTCCAGGTGTGTTGGTGTCACCTGATGTAACTCCAGGTGTGTTGGTATCACCTGATGTAACTCCAGGTGTGTTGGTATCACCTGATGTAACTCCAGGTGTGTTGGTGTCACCTGATGTAACTCCATGTGTGTTGGTATCACCTGATGTAACTCCAGGTGTGTTGGTATCACCTGATGTAACTCCAGGTGTGTTGGTGTCACCTGATGTAACTCCATGTGTGTTGGTATCACCTGATGTAACTCCAGGTGTGTTGGTGTCACCTGATGTAACTCCAGGTGTGTTGGTGTCACCTGATGTAACTCCAGGTGTGCTGGTATCACCTGATGTAACTCCGGGTGTGTTAGTATCACCTGATGTAACTCCGGGTGTGTTGGTATCACCTGATGTAACTCCGGGTGTGTTGGTATCACCTGATGTAACTCCAGGTGTGTTGAGGAGAGGGTTGGTATCACCTGATGTAACTCCAGGTGTGTTGAGGAGAGGGTTGGTATCACCTGATGTAACTCCGGGTGTGTTGGTATCACCTGATGTAACTCCGGGTGTGTTGGTATCACCTGATGTAACTCCAGGTGTGTTGGTATCACCTGATGTAACTCCAGGTGTGTTGGTGTCACCTGATGTAACTCCATGTGTTGGTGTCACCTGATGTAACTCCATGTGTTGGTGTCACCTGATGTAACTCCATGTGTTGGTGTCACCTGATGTAACTCCAGGTGTGCTGGTGTCACCTGATGTAACTCCAGGTGTGTTGGTGTCACCTGATGTAACTCCAGGTGTGCTGGTATCACCTGATGTAACTCCGGGTGTGTTGGTATCACCTGATGTAACTCCAAGTGTGTTGGTATCACCTGATGTAACTCCAGGTGTGTTGGTATCACCTGATGTAACTCCAGGTGTGTTGGTATCACCTGATGTAACTCCAGGTGTGTTGGTATCACCTGATGTAACTCCAGGTGTGTTGGTGTCACCTGATGTAACTCCAGGTGTGTTGGTATCACCTGATGTAACTCCAGGTGTGTTGGTATCACCTGATGTAACTCCAGGTGTGTTGGTGTCACCTGATGTAACTCCATGTGTGTTGGTATCACCTGATGTAACTCCAGGTGTGTTGGTATCACCTGATGTAACTCCAGGTGTGTTGGTGTCACCTGATGTAACTCCATGTGTGTTGGTATCACCTGATGTAACTCCAGGTGTGTTGGTGTCACCTGATGTAACTCCAGGTGTGTTGGTGTCACCTGATGTAACTCCAGGTGTGCTGGTATCACCTGATGTAACTCCGGGTGTGTTAGTATCACCTGATGTAACTCCGGGTGTGTTGGTATCACCTGATGTAACTCCGGGTGTGTTGGTATCACCTGATGTAACTCCAGGTGTGTTGAGGAGAGGGTTGGTATCACCTGATGTAACTCCAGGTGTGTTGAGGAGAGGGTTGGTATCACCTGATGTAACTCCGGGTGTGTTGGTATCACCTGATGTAACTCCGGGTGTGTTGGTATCACCTGATGTAACTCCAGGTGTGTTGGTATCACCTGATGTAACTCCAGGTGTGTTGGTGTCACCTGATGTAACTCCATGTGTTGGTGTCACCTGATGTAACTCCATGTGTTGGTGTCACCTGATGTAACTCCATGTGTTGGTGTCACCTGATGTAACTCCAGGTGTGCTGGTGTCACCTGATGTAACTCCAGGTGTGCTGGTATCACCTGATGTAACTCCAGGTGTGCTGGTGTCACCTGATGTAACTCCGGGTGTGCTGGTATCACCTGATGTAACTCCGGGTGTGTTGAGGAGAGGGTCAGTATCACCTGATGTAACTCCAGGTGTGTTGAGGAGAGGGTCAGTATCACCTGATGTAACTCCAGGTGTGTTGGTATCACCTGATGTAACTCCGGGTGTGTTGGTATCACCTGATGTAACTCCAGGTGTGTTGGTATCACCTGATGTAACTCCGGGTGTGTTGGTATCACCTGATGTAACTCCAGGTGTGTTGAGGAGAGGGTTGGTATCACCTGATGTAACTCCAGGTGTGTTGGTGTCACCTGATGTAACTCCAGGTGTGTTGGTGTCACCTGATGTAACTCCAGGTGTGTTGGTGTCACCTGATGTAACTCCAGGTGTGTTGGTATCACCTGATGTAACTCCAGGTGTGTTGGTATCACCTGATGTAACTCCAGGTGTGTTGGTATCACCTGATGTAACTCCAGGTGTGTTGAGGAGAGGGTCAGTATCACCTGATGTAACTCCAGGTGTGTTGGTGTCACCTGATGTAACTCCAGGTGTGTTGGTATCACCTGATGTAACTCCAGGTGTGTTGGTATCACCTGATGTAACTCCGGGTGTGTTGGTATCACCTGATGTAACTCCAGGTGTGTTGGTGTCACCTGATGTAACTCCAGGTGTGTTGGTATCACCTGATGTAACTCCAGGTGTGTTGGTGTCACCTGATGTAACTCCATGTGTTGGTGTCACCTGATGTAACTCCATGTGTTGGTGTCACCTGATGTAACTCCATGTGTTGGTGTCACCTGATGTAACTCCAGGTGTGCTGGTGTCACCTGATGTAACTCCAGGTGTGTTGGTGTCACCTGATGTAACTCCAGGTGTGCTGGTATCACCTGATGTAACTCCGGGTGTGTTGGTATCACCTGATGTAACTCCAGGTGTGTTGGTATCACCTGATGTAACTCCAGGTGTGTTGGTGTCACCTGATGTAACTCCAGGTGTGCTGGTATCACCTGATGTAACTCCGGGTGTGTTGGTATCACCTGATGTAACTCCAAGTGTGTTGGTATCACCTGATGTAACTCCAGGTGTGTTGGTATCACCTGATGTAACTCCAGGTGTGTTGGTATCACCTGATGTAACTCCAGGTGTGTTGGTATCACCTGATGTAACTCCAGGTGTGTTGGTGTCACCTGATGTAACTCCAGGTGTGTTGGTATCACCTGATGTAACTCCAGGTGTGTTGGTATCACCTGATGTAACTCCAGGTGTGTTGGTGTCACCTGATGTAACTCCATGTGTGTTGGTATCACCTGATGTAACTCCAGGTGTGTTGGTATCACCTGATGTAACTCCAGGTGTGTTGGTGTCACCTGATGTAACTCCATGTGTGTTGGTATCACCTGATGTAACTCCAGGTGTGTTGGTGTCACCTGATGTAACTCCATGTGTTGGTGTCACCTGATGTAACTCCATGTGTTGGTGTCACCTGATGTAACTCCAGGTGTGTTGGTGTCACCTGATGTAACTCCAGGTGTGCTGGTGTCACCTGATGTAACTCCAGGTGTGCTGGTGTCACCTGATGTAACTCCAGGTGTGTTGGTGTCACCTGATGTAACTCCGGGTGTGTTGGTATCACCTGATGTAACTCCGGGTGTGTTGGTATCACCTGATGTAACTCCAGGTGTGTTGAGGAGAGGGTTGGTATCACCTGATGTAACTCCAGGTGTGTTGAGGAGAGGGTTGGTATCACCTGATGTAACTCCGGTTGTGTTGGTATCACCTGATGTAACTCCGGGTGTGTTGGTATCACCTGATGTAACTCCAGGTGTGTTGGTATCACCTGATGTAACTCCAGGTGTGTTGGTATCACCTGATGTAACTCCAGGTGTGTTGGTGTCACCTGATGTAACTCCATGTGTTGGTGTCACCTGATGTAACTCCATGTGTTGGTGTCACCTGATGTAACTCCATGTGTTGGTGTCACCTGATGTAACTCCAGGTGTGCTGGTGTCACCTGATGTAACTCCAGGTGTGCTGGTGTCACCTGATGTAACTCCAGGTGTGCTGGTGTCACCTGATGTAACTCCGGGTGTGCTGGTATCACCTGATGTAACTCCGGGTGTGTTGAGGAGAGGGTCAGTATCACCTGATGTAACTCCAGGTGTGTTGAGGAGAGGGTCAGTATCACCTGATGTAACTCCAGGTGTGTTGGTATCACCTGATGTAACTCCGGGTGTGTTGGTATCACCTGATGTAACTCCAGGTGTGTTGGTATCACCTGATGTAACTCCGGGTGTGTTGGTATCACCTGATGTAACTCCAGGTGTGTTGAGGAGAGGGTTGGTATCACCTGATGTAACTCCAGGTGTGTTGGTGTCACCTGATGTAACTCCAGGTGTGTTGGTGTCACCTGATGTAACTCCAGGTGTGTTGGTGTCACCTGATGTAACTCCAGGTGTGTTGGTATCACCTGATGTAACTCCAGGTGTGTTGGTATCACCTGATGTAACTCCAGGTGTGTTGGTATCACCTGATGTAACTCCAGGTGTGTTGAGGAGAGGGTCAGTATCACCTGATGTAACTCCAGGTGTGTTGGTGTCACCTGATGTAACTCCAGGTGTGTTGGTATCACCTGATGTAACTCCAGGTGTGTTGGTATCACCTGATGTAACTCCGGGTGTGTTGGTATCACCTGATGTAACTCCAGGTGTGTTGGTGTCACCTGATGTAACTCCAGGTGTGTTGGTATCACCTGATGTAACTCCAGGTGTGTTGGTGTCACCTGATGTAACTCCATGTGTTGGTGTCACCTGATGTAACTCCATGTGTTGGTGTCACCTGATGTAACTCCATGTGTTGGTGTCACCTGATGTAACTCCAGGTGTGCTGGTGTCACCTGATGTAACTCCAGGTGTGTTGGTGTCACCTGATGTAACTCCAGGTGTGCTGGTATCACCTGATGTAACTCCGGGTGTGTTGGTATCACCTGATGTAACTCCAGGTGTGTTGGTATCACCTGATGTAACTCCAGGTGTGTTGGTATCACCTGATGTAACTCCAGGTGTGTTGGTATCACCTGATGTAACTCCAGGTGTGTTGGTATCACCTGATGTAACTCCAGGTGTGTTGGTTTCACCTGATGTAACTCCAGGTGTGTTGGTATCACCTGATGTAACTCCATGTGTGTTGGTATCACCTGATGTAACTCCAGGTGTGTTGGTGTCACCTGATGTAACTCCATGTGTGTTGGTATCACCTGATGTAACTCCAGGTGTGTTGGTGTCAGCTGATGTAACTCCAGGTGTGTTGGTATCACCTGATGTAACTCCAGGTGTGTTGGTATCACCTGATGTAACTCCAGGTGTGTTGGTGTCACCTGATGTAACTCCATGTGTTGGTGTCACCTGATGTAACTCCATGTGTGTTGGTATCACCTGATGTAACTCCAGGTGTGTTGGTATCACCTGATGTAACTCCAGGTGTGTTGGTATCACCTGATGTAACTCCAGGTGTGTTGGTATCACCTGATGTAACTCCAGGTGTGTTGGTGTCACCTGATGTAACTCCATGTGTTGGTGTCACCTGATCTAACTCCATGTGTTGGTGTCACCTGATGTAACTGCAGGTGTGCTGGTGTCACCTGATGTAACTCCAGGTGTGTTGGTGTCACCTGATGTAACTCCGGGTGTGTTGGTATCACCTGATGTAACTCCAAGTGTGTTGGTATCACCTGATGTAACTCCAGGTGTGTTGGTATCACCTGATGTAACTCCAGGTGTGTTGGTATCACCTGATGTAACTCCAGGTGTGTTGGTATCACCTGATGTAACTCCAGGTGTGTTGGTGTCACCTGATGTAACTCCAGGTGTGTTGGTATCACCTGATGTAACTCCAGGTGTGTTGGTATCACCTGATGTAACTCCAGGTGTGTTGGTGTCACCTGATGTAACTCCATGTGTTGGTGTCACCTGATCTAACTCCATGTGTTGGTGTCACCTGATGTAACTCCATGTGTTGGTGTCACCTGATGTAACTCCATGTGTTGGTGTCACCTGATGTAACTCCAGGTGTGCTGGTGTCACCTGATGTAACTCCAGGTGTGCTGGTGTCACCTGATGTAACTCCAGGTGTGTTGGTGTCACCTGATGTAACTCCAGGTGTGCTGGTATCACCTGATGTAACTCTGGGTGTGTTAGTATCACCTGATGTAACTCCGGGTGTGTTGGTATCACCTGATGTAACTCCGGGTGTGTTGGTATCACCTGATGTAACTCCAGGTGTGTTGAGGAGAGGGTTGGTATCACCTGATGTAACTCCAGGTGTGTTGAGGAGAGGGTTGGTATCACCTGATGTAACTCCGGGTGTGTTGGTATCACCTGATGTAACTCCGGGTGTGTTGGTATCACCTGATGTAACTCCAGGTGTGTTGGTATCACCTGATGTAACTCCAGGTGTGTTGGTGTCACCTGATGTAACTCCATGTGTTGGTGTCACCTGATGTAACTCCATGTGTTGGTGTCACCTGATGTAACTCCATGTGTTGGTGTCACCTGATGTAACTCCAGGTGTGCTGGTGTCACCTGATGTAACTCCAGGTGTGCTGGTGTCACCTGATGTAACTCCAGGTGTGCTGGTGTCACCTGATGTAACTCCGGGTGTGCTGGTATCACCTGATGTAACTCCGGGTGTGTTGAGGAGAGGGTCAGTATCACCTGATGTAACTCCAGGTGTGTTGAGGAGAGGGTCAGTATCACCTGATGTAACTCCAGGTGTGTTGGTATCACCTGATGTAACTCCGGGTGTGTTGGTATCACCTGATGTAACTCCAGGTGTGTTGAGGAGAGGGTTGGTATCACCTGATGTAACTCCAGGTGTGTTGGTGTCACCTGATGTAACTCCAGGTGTGTTGGTGTCACCTGATGTAACTCCAGGTGTGTTGGTGTCACCTGATGTAACTCCAGGTGTGTTGGTATCACCTGATGTAACTCCAGGTGTGTTGGTATCACCTGATGTAACTCCAGGTGTGTTGGTATCACCTGATGTAACTCCAGGTGTGTTGGTATCACCTGATGTAACTCCAGGTGTGTTGAGGAGAGGGTCAGTATCACCTGATGTAACTCCAGGTGTGTTGGTGTCACCTGATGTAACTCCAGGTGTGTTGGTATCACCTGATGTAACTCCAGGTGTGTTGGTATCACCTGATGTAACTCCGGGTGTGTTGGTATCACCTGATGTAACTCCAGGTGTGTTGGTGTCACCTGATGTAACTCCAGGTGTGTTGGTATCACCTGATGTAACTCCAGGTGTGTTGGTGTCACCTGATGTAACTCCATGTGTTGGTGTCACCTGATGTAACTCCATGTGTTGGTGTCACCTGATGTAACTCCAGGTGTGCTGGTGTCACCTGATGTAACTCCAGGTGTGTTGGTGTCACCTGATGTAACTCCAGGTGTGCTGGTATCACCTGATGTAACTCCGGGTGTGTTGGTATCACCTGATGTAACTCCAGGTGTGTTGGTATCACCTGATGTAACTCCAGGTGTGTTGGTATCACCTGATGTAACTCCAGGTGTGTTGGTATCACCTGATGTAACTCCAGGTGTGTTGGTATCACCTGATGTAACTCCAGGTGTGTTGGTTTCACCTGATGTAACTCCAGGTGTGTTGGTATCACCTGATGTAACTCCATGTGTGTTGGTATCACCTGATGTAACTCCAGGTGTGTTGGTGTCACCTGATGTAACTCCATGTGTGTTGGTATCACCTGATGTAACTCCAGGTGTGTTGGTATCACCTGATGTAACTCCAGGTGTGTTGGTATCACCTGATGTAACTCCAGGTGTGTTGGTATCACCTGATGTAACTCCAGGTGTGTTGGTGTCACCTGATGTAACTCCATGTGTTGGTGTCACCTGATGTAACTCCATGTGTTGGTGTCACCTGATGTAACTCCAGGTGTGCTGGTGTCACCTGATGTAACTCCAGGTGTGTTGGTGTCACCTGATGTAACTCCAGGTGTGCTGGTATCACCTGATGTAACTCCGGGTGTGTTGGTATCACCTGATGTAACTCCAAGTGTGTTGGTATCACCTGATGTAACTCCAGGTGTGTTGGTATCACCTGATGTAACTCCAGGTGTGTTGGTATCACCTGATGTAACTCCAGGTGTGTTGGTATCACCTGATGTAACTCCAGGTGTGTTGGTGTCACCTGATGTAACTCCAGGTGTGTTGGTGTCACCTGATGTAACTCCAGGTGTGTTGGTATCACCTGATGTAACTCCATGTGTGTTGGTATCACCTGATGTAACTCCAGGTGTGTTGGTGTCACCTGATGTAACTCCATGTGTGTTGGTATCACCTGATGTAACTCCAGGTGTGTTGGTATCACCTGATGTAACTCCAGGTGTGTTGGTGTCACCTGATGTAACTCCAGGTGTGTTGGTATCACCTGATGTAACTCCAGGTGTGTTGGTATCACCTGATGTAACTCCAGGTGTGTTGGTGTCACCTGATGTAACTCCATGTGTGTTGGTATCACCTGATGTAACTCCAGGTGTGTTGGTATCACCTGATGTAACTCCAGGTGTGTTGGTGTCACCTGATGTAACTCCATGTGTGTGTGTCACCTGATGTAACTCCATGTGTTGGTGTCACCTGATGTAACTCCATGTGTTGGTGTCACCTGATGTAACTCCAGGTGTGCTGGTGTCACCTGATGTAACTCCAGGTGTGTTGGTGTCACCTGATGTAACTCCAGGTGTGCTGGTATCACCTGATGTAACTCCGGGTGTGTTGGTATCACCTGATGTAACTCCAAGTGTGTTGGTATCACCTGATGTAACTCCAGGTGTGTTGGTATCACCTGATGTAACTCCAGGTGTGTTGGTATCACCTGATGTAACTCCAGGTGTGTTGGTATCACCTGATGTAACTCCAGGTGTGTTGGTGTCACCTGATGTAACTCCAGGTGTGTTGGTGTCACCTGATGTAACTCCAGGTGTGTTGGTATCACCTGATGTAACTCCAGGTGTGTTGGTGTCACCTGATGTAACTCCATGTGTGTTGGTATCACCTGATGTAACTCCAGGTGTGTTGGTATCACCTGATGTAACTCCAGGTGTGTTGGTGTCACCTGATGTAACTCCATGTGTTGGTGTCACCTGATGTAACTCCATGTGTTGGTGTCACCTGATGTAACTCCATGTGCTGGTGTCACCTGATGTAACTCCATGTGCTGGTGTCACCTGATGTAACTCCAGGTGTGCTGGTGTCACCTGATGTAACTCCAGGTGTGTTGGTGTCACCTGATGTAACTCCAGGTGTGCTGGTATCACCTGATGTAACTCCGGGTGTGTTGGTATCACCTGATGTAACTCCGGGTGTGTTGGTATCACCTGATGTAACTCCAGGTGTGTTGAGGAGAGGGTTGGTATCACCTGATGTAACTCCAGGTGTGTTGGTATCACCTGATGTAACTCCAGGTGTGTTGGTGTCACCTGATGTAACTCCATGTGTTGGTGTCACCTGATGTAACTCCATGTGTTGGTGTCACCTGATGTAACTCCATGTGTTGGTGTCACCTGATGTAACTCCAGGTGTGCTGGTGTCACCTGATGTAACTCCAGGTGTGCTGGTGTCACCTGATGTAACTCCAGGTGTGCTGGTGTCACCTGATGTAACTCCAGGTGTGCTGGTGTCACCTGATGTAACTCCGGGTGTGCTGGTATCACCTGATGTAACTCCGGGTGTGTTGAGGAGAGGGTCAGTATCACCTGATGTAACTCCAGGTGTGTTGAGGAGAGGGTCAATATCACCTGATGTAACTCCAGGTGTGTTGGTATCACCTGATGTAACTCCAGGTGTGTTGGTGTCACCTGATGTAACTCCAGGTGTGTTGGTGTCACCTGATGTAACTCCAGGTGTGTTGGTATCACCTGATGTAACTCCATGTGTGTTGGTATCACCTGATGTAACTCCAGGTGTGTTGGTGTCACCTGATGTAACTCCATGTGTGTTGGTATCACCTGATGTAACTCCAGGTGTGTTGGTATCACCTGATGTAACTCCAGGTGTGTTGGTGTCACCTGATGTAACTCCAGGTGTGTTGGTATCACCTGATGTAACTCCAGGTGTGTTGGTATCACCTGATGTAACTCCAGGTGTGTTGGTGTCACCTGATGTAACTCCATGTGTGTTGGTATCACCTGATGTAACTCCAGGTGTGTTGGTATCACCTGATGTAACTCCAGGTGTGTTGGTGTCACCTGATGTAACTCCATGTGTGTGTGTCACCTGATGTAACTCCATGTGTTGGTGTCACCTGATGTAACTCCATGTGTTGGTGTCACCTGATGTAACTCCAGGTGTGCTGGTGTCACCTGATGTAACTCCAGGTGTGTTGGTGTCACCTGATGTAACTCCAGGTGTGCTGGTATCACCTGATGTAACTCCGGGTGTGTTGGTATCACCTGATGTAACTCCAAGTGTGTTGGTATCACCTGATGTAACTCCAGGTGTGTTGGTATCACCTGATGTAACTCCAGGTGTGTTGGTATCACCTGATGTAACTCCAGGTGTGTTGGTATCACCTGATGTAACTCCAGGTGTGTTGGTGTCACCTGATGTAACTCCAGGTGTGTTGGTGTCACCTGATGTAACTCCAGGTGTGTTGGTATCACCTGATGTAACTCCAGGTGTGTTGGTGTCACCTGATGTAACTCCATGTGTGTTGGTATCACCTGATGTAACTCCAGGTGTGTTGGTATCACCTGATGTAACTCCAGGTGTGTTGGTGTCACCTGATGTAACTCCATGTGTTGGTGTCACCTGATGTAACTCCATGTGTTGGTGTCACCTGATGTAACTCCATGTGCTGGTGTCACCTGATGTAACTCCATGTGCTGGTGTCACCTGATGTAACTCCAGGTGTGCTGGTGTCACCTGATGTAACTCCAGGTGTGTTGGTGTCACCTGATGTAACTCCAGGTGTGCTGGTATCACCTGATGTAACTCCGGGTGTGTTGGTATCACCTGATGTAACTCCGGGTGTGTTGGTATCACCTGATGTAACTCCAGGTGTGTTGAGGAGAGGGTTGGTATCACCTGATGTAACTCCAGGTGTGTTGGTATCACCTGATGTAACTCCAGGTGTGTTGGTGTCACCTGATGTAACTCCATGTGTTGGTGTCACCTGATGTAACTCCATGTGTTGGTGTCACCTGATGTAACTCCATGTGTTGGTGTCACCTGATGTAACTCCAGGTGTGCTGGTGTCACCTGATGTAACTCCAGGTGTGCTGGTGTCACCTGATGTAACTCCAGGTGTGCTGGTGTCACCTGATGTAACTCCAGGTGTGCTGGTGTCACCTGATGTAACTCCGGGTGTGCTGGTATCACCTGATGTAACTCCGGGTGTGTTGAGGAGAGGGTCAGTATCACCTGATGTAACTCCAGGTGTGTTGAGGAGAGGGTCAATATCACCTGATGTAACTCCAGGTGTGTTGGTATCACCTGATGTATCTCCGGGTGTGTTGGTATCACCTGATGTAACTCCAGGTGTGTTGGTATCACCTGATGTAACTCCGGGTGTGTTGGTATCACCTGATGTAACTCCAGGTGTGTTGAGGAGAGGGTTGGTATCACCTGATGTAACTCCAGGTGTGTTGGTGTCACCTGATGTAACTCCAGGTGTGTTGGTGTCACCTGATGTAACTCCAGGTGTGTTGGTGTCACCTGATGTAACTCCAGGTGTGTTGGTATCACCTGATGTAACTCCGGGTGTGTTGGTATCACCTGATGTAACTCCAGGTGTGTTGGTGTCACCTGATGTAACTCCAGGTGTGTTGGTGTCACCTGATGTAACTCCAGGTGTGTTGGTATCACCTGATGTAACTCCAGGTGTGCTGGTATCACCTGATGTAACTCCGGGTGTGTTGGTATCACCTGATGTAACTCCAGGTGTGTTGGTATCACCTGATGTAACTCCAGGTGTGTTGGTATCACCTGATGTAACTCCAGGTGTGTTGAGGAGAGGGTCAGTATTACCTGATGTAACTCCAGGTGTGTTGGTGTCACCTGATGTAACTCCAGGTGTGTTGGTATCACCTGATGTAACTCCAGGTGTGTTGGTATCACCTGATGTAACTCCAGGTGTGTTGGTATCACCTGATGTAACTCCAGGTGTGTTGGTATCACCTTATGTAACTCCGGGTGTGTTGGTGTCACCTGATGTAACTCCAGGTGTGTTGGTATCACCTGATGTAACTCCGGGTGTGTTGGTATCACCTGATGTAACTCCGGGTGTGTTGGTGTCACCTGATGTAACTCCATGTGTTGGTGTCACCTGATGTAACTCCATGTGTTGGTATCACCTGATGTAACTCCAGGTGTGTTGAGGAGAGGGTTGGTATCACCTGATGTAACTCCAGGTGTGTTGGTATCACCTGATGTAACTCCAGGTGTGTTGGTATCACCTGATGTAACTCCGGGTGTGTTGGTATCACCTGATGTAACTCCAGGTGTGTTGAGGAGAGGGTTGGTATCACCTGATGTAACTCCAGGTGTGTTGGTATCACCTGATGTAACTCCAGGTGTGTTGGTGTCACCTGATGTAACTCCAGGTGTGTTGGTATCACCTGATGTAACTCCAGGTGTGTTGGTATCACCTGATGTAACTCCGGGTGTGTTGGTATCACCTGATGTAATTCCGGGTGTGTTGGTATCACCTGATGTAACTCCAGGTGTGTTGAGGAGAGGGCTGGTATTACCTGATGTAACTCCAGGTGTGTTGAGAAGAGGGTCAGTATTACCTGATGTAACTCCAGGTGTGTTGGGGAGAGGGTCAGTATTACCTGATGTAACTCCAGGTGTGTTGAGGAGAGGGTCAGTATTACCTGATGTAACTCCAGGTGTGTTGGTATCACCTGATGTAACTCCAGGTGTGTTGGTGTCACCTGATGTAACTCCAGGTGTGTTGGTGTCACCTGATGTAACTCCAGGTGTGTTGGTGTCACCGGATGTAACTCCAGGTGTGTTGGTGTCACCTGATGTAACTCCAGGTGTGTTGGTGTCACCTGATGTAACTCCAGGTGTGTTGGTGTCACCTGATGTAACTCCAGGTGTGTTGGTGTCACCTGATGTAACTCCAGGTGTGTTGGTGTCACCTGATGTAACTCCAGGTGTGTTGGTATCACCTGATGTAACTCCAGGTGTGTTGGTATCACCTGATGTAACTCCAGGTGTGTTGAGGAGAGGGTCAGTATCACCTGATGTAACTCCAGGTGTGTTGGTATCACCTGATGTAACTCCAGGTGTGTTGAGGAGATGGTCGGTGTCACCTGTAACTCCAGGCAAAATGGGGTGTCTGGTAGTGTTTGATAAAGTCTAACTCACTGGTATTCTGGATGTTTCATACTGTACTGGCTCTCAAACCAACATATTGATACAGGATCTGTGTTAACACTGTTAAGATTCAAGTCAGATTACCGGTGAGAGTTTAATATAAACTATCCTTTTGAGTTTGATATTTCAACTGAGCTCATTTCATCAAGTGGAGGCTAATGACTGGGTTATATATCATCGTTACCTAAACGACTGGGCTCCCCCTCCTGCCCTGAAACAGTTTGACTAGAGCATGACCCCCTGACCTCTGTATAGGCGCCCACCAGCCAAACGGACCAATTACATCAAACATGGCTGCCTGGCTCCGTTCCGTTGTCCCTGGCAACAGCTGGTCGAGGAGTGGGAGCTGATCGTGAAGGAGGAAGGAGGAGGAGAGGAGGCAGTCGCATCAATGGAACAGGAAGTGACACCACCACAGAGTAACTTCACAGTCTTGAGGTAGATGCCACTTCTGGATGATTCTGAATATAATATAATATATCTGTTGACAACAGTCGACGCCAACCCCATCTGTTTTGACCTATAGTCACACACACGCGCGTCTGTTTTGTTGAATACTCCATTCTGATTGGGTAGAAGGGCATTCTAGAGTGTGAATACACTTCAGACAGTTGGACACCTCTGAAATAGTTCCAACAATACATTTATTTATTTTACCTTTTATTTAACCAGGCAAGTCAGTTAAGAACAAATTCTTATTTTCAATGACGGCCTAGGAACAGTTAACCCCACTGTTCCTAGACCAGTTAACCCCACTGTTCCTAGACCAGTTAACCCACTGTTCCTAGACCAGTTAACCCCACTGTTCCTAGACCAGTTAACCCCACTGTTCCTAGACCAGTTAACCCACTGTTCCTAGACCAGTTAACCCACTGTTCCTAGACCAGTTAACCCCACTGTTCCTAGACCAGTTAACCCCACTGTTCCTAGACCAGTTAACCCACTGTTCCTAGACCAGTTAACCCCACTGTTCCTAGACCAGTTAACCCACTGTTCCTAGACCAGTTAACCCCACTGTTCCTAGACCAGTTAACCCCACTGTTCCTAGACCAGTTAACCCACTGTTCCTAGACCAGTTAACCCACTGTTCCTAGACCAGTTAACCCACTGTTCCTAGACCAGTTAACCCACTGTTCCTAGACCAGTTAACCCACTGTTCCTAGACCAGTTAACCCCACTGTTCCTAGACCAGTTAACCCACTGTTCCTAGACCAGTTAACCCACTGTTCCTAGACCAGTTAACCCACTGTTCCTAGACCAGTTAACCCACTGTTCCTAGACCAGTTAACCCACTGTTCCTAGACCAGTTAACCCACTGTTCCTAGACCAGTTAACCCACTGTTCCTAGACCAGTTAACCCACTGTTCCTAGACCAGTTAACCCACTGTTCCTAGACCAGTTAACCCACTGTTCCTAGACCAGTTAACCCACTGTTCCTAGACCAGTTAACCCACTGTTCCTAGACCAGTTAACCCCACTGTTCCTAGACCAGTTAACCCCACTGTTCCTAGACCAGTTAACCCACTGTTCCTAGACCAGTTAACCCCACTGTTCCTAGACCAGTTAACCCCACTGTTCCTAGACCAGTTAACCCCACTGTTCCTAGACCAGTTAACCCCACTGTTCCTAGACCAGTTAACCCCACTGTTCCTAGACCAGTTAACCCACTGTTCCTAGACCAGTTAACCCCACTGTTCCTAGACCAGTTAACCCCACTGTTCCTAGACCAGTTAACCCCACTGTTCCTAGACCAGTTAACCCCACTGTTCCTAGACCAGTTAACCCCACTGTTCCTAGACCAGTTAACCCCACTGTTCCTAGACCAGTTAACCCACTGTTCCTAGACCAGTTAACCCACTGTTCCTAGACCAGTTAACCCCACTGTTCCTAGACCAGTTAACCCCACTGTTCCTAGACCAGTTAACCCCACTGTTCCTAGACCAGTTAACCCACTGTTCCTAGACCAGTTAACCCACTGTTCCTAGACCAGTTAACCCCACTGTTCCTAGACCAGTTAACCCACTGTTCCTAGACCAGTTAACCCCACTGTTCCTAGACCAGTTAACCCACTGTTCCTAGACCAGTTAACCCCACTGTTCCTAGGCCGTCATTGTAAATAATAATTTGTTCTTAACTGACTGTATATGCTGGGGAGGGGTTAAATAAAGGTAAAATAAAATTTGACATCAGTCAAAACACCTCCTGGTGTCAAGAACAAGATAACGAGCTGAAACGAGTCCCACAAGGCAGCTTCTTGTCATTGTTGTTGTCTGACCAACCAGAATCATTACAACACACGGCCTTGCCTCATTGAAGTGACGTTGTCAGCTAACCCGTCTAGAAGACTTATCTCAACTATCTTATAGTAAGTATCCTGCTTAGCCCATGTTTTCACAAATGACTGGTACTTGTGTTGGTCCTCCTGCAATGATATGTTTTGTTAAGGAAAGTTCCTAAGTCAAACATCCTCCTTATATCCTGTTAGGCCTCTATTCAAGCCTCCTTATATCCTGTTAGGCCTCTATTCAATCCTCCTTATATCCTGTTAGGCCTCTATTCAAACCTCCTTATATCCTGTTAGGCCTCTATTCAATCATCCTTATATCCTGTTAGGCCTCTATTCAATCCTCCTTATATCCTGTTAGGCCTCTATTCAATCCTCCTTATATCCTGTTAGGCCTCTATTCAATCCTCCTTATATCCTGTTAGGCCTCTATTCAATCCTCCTTATATCCTGTTAGGCCTCTATTCAATCCTCCTTATATCCTGTTAGGCCTCTATTCAATCCTCCTTATATCCTGTTAGGCCTCTATTCAATCCGTATCACGGTAGTTCAGTGTTACAGCGTGATTTGACATTTAAAGGTGATGTTACCGCGGAAGTGGAGACTGCATTCACGGTAAACGTGGCATATGTCGGCTCAATGGGAAATTATCTTTCAATTTCTATAGCGGAATCTGTAGCGCTTCAGCCTTAGACTGAATAGAGTCCTGAATCTGTAGGGCTTCAGCCTTAGACCGAATAGAGTCCTGAATCTGTAGCGCTTCAGCCTTAGACTGAATAGAGTCCTGAATCTGTAGCGCTTCAGCCTTAGACCAAATAGAGTCCTGAATCTGTAGCGCTTCAGCCTTAGACCGAATAGAGTCCTGAATCTCACTAGAAAGTGTTTTTCATTACCTCTAATATTAGTTTAATCCTCTCCTCTGCATAACTTATAGTATTCATTCATAATGTTTTAATAATTGCATTTCACATTTTATGAAACCCCTATTGTTGTTTTAATAATGACTTGTCCTTTTCCGCCCACAGTGTAGCGTAGTGTCTGACAGATCTGATGCATACCCCCTCCCAGCATACCTTTCATGATGAGAACATAACCCCTCCCCAGCATACCTTTCATGATGAGAACATAACCCCTCCCCAGCCTACCTTTCATGATGAGAACATAACCCCTCCCAGCATGCCTTTCATGATGAGAACATAACCCCTCCCCAGCATGCCTTTCATGATGAGAACATAACCCCTCCCCAGCCTACCTTACATGATGAGAACATAACCCCTCCCCAGCATACCTTTCATGATGAGAACATAACCCCTCCCCAGCCTACCTTACATGATGAGAACATAACCCCTCCCCAGCATGCCTTTCATGATGAGAACATAACCCCTCCCCAGCATACCTTTCATGATGATAACATAACCCCTTCCCAGCATACCTTTCATGATGAGAACCCTTCCCCAGCATGCCTTTCATGATGAGAACCCCTCCCCAGCATACCTTTCATGATGAGAACATACCCCCTCCCCAGCATACCTTTCATGATGAGAACATACCCCCTCCCCAGCCTACCTTTCATGATGAGAACATACCCCCTCCCCAGCATACCTTTCATGATGAGAACATAACCCCTCCCCAGCATACCTTTCATGATGAGAACATACCCCCTCCCCAGCCTACCTTTCATGATGAGAACATACCCCCTCCCCAGCATGCCTTTCATGATGAGAACATACCCCCTCCCCAGCATGCCTTTCATGATGAGAACATAACCCCTCCCCAGCATGCCTTTCATGATGAGAACATAACCCCTCCCCAGCATACCTTTCATGATGAGAACATAACCCCTCCCAGCATGCCTTTCATGATGAGAACATAACCCCTTCCCAGCATACCTTTCATGATGAGAACCCTTCCCTAGCATGCCTTTCATGATGAGAACCCTTCCCCAGCATACCTTTCATGATGGTAACATCCAGACCCAAATAACTGCAGAGAGATTATCCTCCTAAAATCAGCAGTTTGTAGAGTAATGGCTGACTTCATGAGCTCAGATTGTGTTTTTACTGCGCTTTGGCTGAATCCATTATTTTTTTTTGGTGCTGGGAATCACTGGAGGGTTTTTAAAAAACAACGGTTCATACCTTTTTAAGACCACTTTGTTGGTCCACTGAGGATAGAAAATGGTTTTCCTAGAAGTAGTGGCTGTATTTTATAAACCCTGAGCCACGATTGGGTTCCGCAGCTTAAACACTGAACCCTAATTGGTTGTCTCTGTGTTCAACAGGAACAGGAAGTCTCTAAGGCAGCTGTCCGCTTGGTGTCGCCCCACATCCTCTAAATGTCAGAGGGCACGTAACCCGGGATCAACACCACAGCTCAACCGTAACGTTGCAGCGTCTCTCCTCTCGGCACACGGTGGCAGCAGCCTGGTGTGGATCCGTCTCTCCCTCGTCACCAAGGGCCAACCGGAGCAGCACGCCCTGGTGTGTGTCCCCACCGCAGAGGACCTCCAGCTGGTACGTAAGGAGCCGGGCTGCACAGGGCCCCAGGAGCCTCTCCACACTGACCACTTCAAGAGCCGCGTCAAACGGCCACGCAAGAAGGACCACAACAAACCTGGAACCACCTCCTCTTCCTCCACCAAGCCTGAAAACAAGCAGTCTGACCCTGCCTCTACCTCGGTCCCTGGTGTCAACCCTGGTCCTGATCCTAGCTCCTCATCTAGCCTCACCAACCCTTCTTCCTCCGCCAAGCAGTCTGACCCTGCCTCTACCTCAGTCCCTAGTGTCAACCCTGGTCCTGATCCTAGCTCCTCATCCAGCCTCACCAACCCCTCTTCCTCCTGTACCTCAGCCCTGACTCTGGGTCTCTGGCCGGAGCCCCTTCCCAGCGTCACCTCCCACTGCTCCAGGGTGACTCTGGGCTGGGTGACCCAGGGGGACTTCTCCCTGTCGGCTGGCTGTGGAGAGGCTCTGGGGCTCCTCAGCCTTACTGGTCTCATACACACCCTGCTCAGACAGCCTGACGGCCAGAGAGGACTGGTGCTGCTACGGAACCCCGGGTCACTGCAGTACCGATTCGCTAAGATCAACATAGAGGTCTGAGGAGTACTGCAGGTTCAATCCCATATCACAACAGTACTGCTTCCCTAAGATCAACATAGAGGTCTGAGGAGTACTGCAGGTTCAATCCCATATCACAACAGTACCGTTTCTCTATGTAAAGCCACAGACTGTGTTCTGAATAAAACACTGTGCCTAGTGCGAGTCCCTTCACCCCAACACCTGTTAGGGGTACTAGATATGAAATAAAACACTGTGCCTAGTGTGAGTCCCTTCACCCCAACCCCCGTTAGGGGTACTAGATATGAAATAAAACACCCTGTTAGGGGTACTAGATATGAAATAAAACACCCTGTTAGGGGTACTAGATATGAAATAAAACACCCTGTTAGGGGTACTAGATATGAAATAAAACACCCTGTTAGGGGTACTAGATATGAAATAAAACACTGTGCCTAGTGTGAGTCCCTTCACCCCAACCCCTGTTAGGGGTACTAGATATGAAATAAAACACTGTGCCTAGTGTGAGTCCCTTCACCCCAACCCCCGTTAGGGGTACTAGATATGAAATAAAACACTGTGCCTAGTGTGAGTCCCTTCACCCCAACCCCTGTTAGGGGTACTAGATATGAAATGCCTGGCATGCACACACAACATTACACACATTGAATGACACATTGTTTGAGTGGAATAAATTCCCTGTAAGGTTTTCTGGGATTTTTTCATTTGAGTTGAAATGACAGTTATTTTTTTTTAGTTCAATATTGTTTTCACCGAAGGGACTGCCTTCAGATTGTCACTGGGTGTGTACCGGTTCTGTAGAGAAGACACCAGTCTGTACCGGTTCTGTAGAGAAGACACCAGTCTGTACCGGCTCTGTAGAGAAGACACCAGTCTGTACTGGTTCTGTAGAGAAGACACCAGTCTGTACCGGTTCTGTAGAGAAGACACCAGTCTGTACCGGCTCTGTAGAGAAGACACCAGTCTGTACCGGCTCTGTAGAGAAGACACCAGTCTGTACCGGTTCTGTAGAGAAGACACCAGTCTGTACCGGTTCTGTAGAGAAGACACCAGTCTGTACCGGTTCTGTAGAGAAGACACCAGTCTGTACCGGTTCTGTAGAGAAGACACCAGTCTGTACCGGTTCTGTAGAGAAGACACCAGTCTGTACCGGTTCTGTAGAGAAGACACCAGTCTGTACCGGTTCTGTAGAGAAGACACCAGTCTGTACCGGTTCTGTAGAGAAGACACCAGTCTGTACCGGCTCTGTAGAGAAGACACCAGTCTGTACCGGCTCTGTAGAGAAGACACCAGTCTGTACCGGCTCTGTAGAGAAGACACCAGTCTGTACCGGCTCTGTAGAGAAGACACCAGTCTGTACCGGTTCTGTAGAGAAGACACCAGTCTGTACCGGCTCTGTAGAGAAGACACCAGTCTGTACCGGCTCTGTAGAGAAGACACCAGTCTGTACCGGCTCTGTAGAGAAGACACCAGTCTGTACCGGCTCTGTAGAGAAGACACCAGTCTGTACCGGTTCTGTAGAGAAGACACCAGTCTGTACCGGTTCTGTAGAGAAGACACCAGTCTGTACCGGTTCTGTAGAGAAGACACCAGTCTGTACCGGTTCTGTAGAGAAGACACCAGTCTGTACCGGTTCTGTAGAGAAGACACCAGTCTGTACCGGCTCTGTAGAGAAGACACCAGTCTGTACCGGTTCTGTAGAGAAGACACCAGTCTGTACCGGTTCTGTAGAGAAGACACCAGTCTGTACCGGCTCTGTAGAGAAGACACCAGTCTGTACCGGTTCTGTAGAGAAGACACCAGTCTGTACCGGTTCTGTAGAGAAGACACCAGTCTGTACCGGCTCTGTAGAGAAGACACCAGTCTGTACCGGCTCTGTAGAGAAGACACCAGTCTGTACCGGTTCTGTAGAGAAGACACCAGTCTGTACCGGTTCTGTAGAGAAGACACCAGTCTGTACCGGTTCTGTAGAGAAGACACCAGTCTGTACCGGCTCTGTAGAGAAGACACCAGTCTGTACCGGTTCTGTAGAGAAGACACCAGTCTGTACCGGTTCTGTAGAGAAGACACCAGTCTGTACCGGTTCTGTAGAGAAGACACCAGTCTGTACCGGTTCTGTAGAGAAGACACCAGTCTGTACCGGCTCTGTAGAGAAGACACCAGTCTGTACCGGCTCTGTAGAGAAGACACCAGTCTGTACCGGCTCTGTAGAGAAGACACCAGTCTGTACCGGTTCTGTAGAGAAGACACCAGTCTGTACCGGTTCTGTAGAGAAGACACCAGTCTGTACCGGCTCTGTAGAGAAGACACCAGTCTGTACCGGTTCTGTAGAGAAGACACCAGTCTGTACCGGTTCTGTAGAGAAGACACCAGTCTGTACCGGTTCTGTAGAGAAGACACCAGTCTGTACCGGTTCTGTAGAGAAGACACCAGTCTGTACCGGTTCTGTAGAGAAGACACCAGTCTGTACCGGTTCTGTAGAGAAGACACCAGTCTGTACCGGTTCTGTAGAGAAGACACCAGTCTGTACCGGCTCTGTAGAGAAGACACCAGTCTGTACCGGCTCTGTAGAGAAGACACCAGTCTGTACCGGTTCTGTAGAGAAGACACCAGTCTGTACCGGTTCTGTAGAGAAGACACCAGTCTGTACCGGTTCTGTAGAGAAGACACCAGTCTGTACCGGCTCTGTAGAGAAGACACCAGTCTGTACCGGTTCTGTAGAGAAGACACCAGTCTGTACCGGTTCTGTAGAGAAGACACCAGTCTGTACCGGCTCTGTAGAGAAGACACCAGTCTGTACCGGCTCTGTAGAGAAGACACCAGTCTGTACCGGCTCTGTAGAGAAGACACCAGTCTGTACCGGCTCTGTAGAGAAGACACCAGTCTGTACCGGTTCTGTAGAGAAGACACCAGTCTGTACCGGCTCTGTAGAGAAGACACCAGTCTGTACCGGTTCTGTAGAGAAGACACCAGTCTGTACCGGTTCTGTAGAGAAGACACCAGTCTGTACCGGCTCTGTAGAGAAGACACCAGTCTGTACCGGTTCTGTAGAGAAGACACCAGTCTGTACCGGCTCTGTAGAGAAGACACCAGTCTGTACCGGTTCTGTAGAGAAGACACCAGTCTGTACTGGCTCTGTAGAGAAGACACCAGTCTGTACCGGTTCTGTAGAGAAGACACCAGTCTGTACCGGCTCTGTAGAGAAGACACCAGTCTGTACCGGCTCTGTAGAGAAGACACCAGTCTGTACCGGCTCTGTAGAGAAGACACCAGTCTGTACCGGTTCTGTAGAGAAGACACCAGTCTGTACCGGCTCTGTAGAGAAGACACCAGTCTGTACCGGTTCTGTAGAGAAGACACCAGTCTGTACTGGTTCTGTAGAGAAGACACCACTCATTCTTTGGTTTGCCTCGATTCCCATTTTTGTGAAAACAGATCTTTGTTTGGATTTGAGAGCTTGAGTTGAAATGGTTGACAATAAAAATCCCTCTACTCCAATCTGAGTTACCTAAAGTCTATTCCCTGTCAAACACTGTGTTAGTTACTGTATAGTGTAGCCTGGCCTGCACAGCGATCGCTACTGTTTACTGCACATGGTAGTTGTCTTGCTAACGGTGTGTAGCCTGGCCTGCACAGCGTTCGCTACTGTTTACTGCACATGGTAGTTGTCTAGCTAACGGTGTGTAGCCTGGCCTGCACAGCGTTCGCTACTGTTTACTGCACATGGTAGTTGTCTAGCTAACGGTGTGTAGCCTGGCCTGCACAGCGTTCGCTACTGTTTACTGCACATGGTAGTTGTCTTGCTAACGGTGTGTAGCCTGGCCTGCACAGCGTTCGCTACTGTTTACTGCACATGGTAGTTGTCTAGCTAACGGTGTGTAGCCTGGCCTGCACAGCGTTCGCTACTGTTTACTGCACATGGTAGTTGTCTAGCTAACGGTGTGTAGCCTGGCCTGCACAGCGTTCGCTACTGTTTACTGCACATGGTAGTTGTCTTGCTAACGGTGTGTAGCCTGGCCTGCACAGCGTTCGCTACTGTTTACTGCACATGGTAGTTGTCTTGCTAACGGTGTGTAGCCTAGCCTGCACAGCGATAGCTACTGTTTACTGCACATGGTAGTTGTCTAGCTAACGGTGTGTAGCCTAGCCTGCACAGCGATAGCTACTGTTTACTGCACATGGTAGTTGTCTAGTGAGACCTAGTTAGCTAGCTAACCGCCGTGTAGCCTAGCCTGCACAGCGATAGCTACTGTTTACTGCACATGGTAGTTGTCTAGCTAACGGTGTGTAGCCTAGCCTGCACAGCGATAGCTACTGTTTACTGCACATGGTAGTTGTCTAGTGAGACCTAGTTAGCTAGCTAACCGGCGTGTAGCCTAGCCTGCACAGCGATAGCTACTGTTTACTGCACATGGTAGTTGTCTAGTGAGACCTAGTTAGCTAGCTAACCGGTGTGTAGCCTAGCCTGCACAGCGATAGCTACTGTTTACTGCACATGGTAGCAGTAAGTGACGTGTGCCAGAACACGCCCCTTATTTTGAAATTGATGAGCTGATTTGCTATAATTTTATATATTTTTTAATATTTTTCCCCCATTTTAAATATTCAAGCATAATTTAAAATTCATTACATAGGCCTCAATTAAATATACTTAATGGTCGATATCCTGAAAGGCATCTACCAAATAAAATGTATTATTATTATTGACTATAGTTTTAGGTTCACCCCCCCCCCCCGTTCACAAAAATGGTTCGCTCCTACAGACAGTGAGTCACGTGGCCTGCTATAAAAAGCAGGCAGACCGGCCATTCAGTTACTGTTCGATTGAGCAAAACGAGTGACCCAAGCGATTTTGAGCGTGCTGTGATCGTCGGCCGGCCGGCCGGCCTCCTGGGCTATTCACGCGTGACAGTGTCTGGGGTTTACCGAGAACGCTACGACAAACAAACAACATCCAGTCAGAGGCAGTCCTGTGGGTGAAAACATCTCGGTAATGAGGTCGGCAGTCCTGTGGGTGACAACATCTCATTAATGAGAGGGAGGCAGTCCTGTGGGTGACAACATCTCATTAATGAGAGGGAGGCAGTCCTGTGGGTGACAACATCTCATTAATGAGAGGGAGGCAGTCCTGTGGGTGACAACAGCTCATTAATGAAAGGTCAGCAGTCCTGTGGGTGACAACAGCTCATTAATGAGAGGGAGGCAGTCCTGTGGGTGACAACATCTCATTAATGAGAGGGAGGCAGTCCTGTGGGTGACAACATCTCATTAATGAGAGGGAGGCAGTCCTGTGGGTGACAACATCTCGGTAATGAGAGGGAGGCAGTCCTGTGGGTGACAACATCTCGGTAATGAGAGGGAGGCAGTCCTGTGGGTGACAACAGCTCATTAATGAGGTCGGCAGTCCTGTGGGTGACAACATCTCATTAATGAGAGGGAGGCAGTCCTGTGGGTGACAACATCTCATTAATGAGAGGGAGGCAGTCCTGTGGGTGACAACATCTCATTAATGAGAGGGAGGCAGTCCTGTGGGTGACAACATCTCATTAATGAGAGGGAGGCAGTCCTGTGGGTGACAACATCTCATTAATGAGGTCGGCAGTCCTGTGGGTGACAACATCTCGGTAATGAGGTCAGCAGTCCTGTGGGTGACAACATCTCATTAATGAGAGGGAGGCAGTCCTGTGGGTGACAACATCTCATTAATGAGAGGGAGGCAGTCCTGTGGGTGACAACATCTCATTAATGAGAGGGAGGCAGTCCTGTGGGTGACAACATCTCATTAATGAGAGGGAGGCAGTCCTGTGGGTGACAACATCTCATTAATGAGAGGGAGGCAGTCCTGTGGGTGACAACATCTCATTAATGAGAGGGAGGCAGTCCTGTGGGTGACAACATCTCATTGATGAGAGGGAGGCAGTCCTGTGGGTGACAACATCTCATTGATGAGAGGGAGGCAGTCCTGTGGGTGACAACAGCTCATTAATGAGAGGGAGGCAGTCCTGTGGGTGACAACATCTCATTAATGAGAGGGAGGCAGTCCTGTGGGTGACAACATCTCATTAATGAGGTCGGCAGTTCTGTGGGTGAAAACAGCTCATTAATGAGGTCAGCAGTCCTGTGGGTGACAACATCTCGGTAATGAGGTCGGCAGTCCTGTGGGTGAAACATCTCGGTAATGAGGTCGGCAGTCCTGTGGGTGAAAACATCTCGGTAATGAGAGGTCAGCAGTCCTGTGGGTGACAACATCTCGGTAATGAGAGGTCAGCAGTCCTGTGGGTGAAACATCTCGGTAATGAGGTCGGCAGTCCTGTGGGTGAAAACATCTCGGTAATGAGGTCGGCAGTTCTGTGGGTGACAGCAGCAGTCCTGTGGGTGACAACATCTCGGTAATGAGGTCGGCAGTCCTGTGGGTGACAACATCTCGGTAATGAGGTCGGCAGTTCTGTGGGTGACAACAGCAGTCCTGTGGGTGACAACATCTCGGTAATGTGGGTGACAACATCTCGGTAATGAGGTCGGCAGTTCTGTGGGTGAAAACAGCTCATTAATGAGAGGTCAGCAGTCCTGTGGGTGACAACATCTCGGTAATGAGGTCGGCAGTCCTGTGGGTGACAACATCTCATTAATGAGAGGTCGGCAGTCCTGTGGGTGACAACATCTCGGTAATGAGAGGGAGGCAGTCCTGTGGGTGACAACATCTCGGTAATGAGGTCGGCAGTTCTGTGGGTGAAAACAGCTCATTGATGAGAGGTCAGCAGTCCTGTGGGTGACAACATCTCGGTAATGAGGTCGGCAGTTCTGTGGGTGAAAACAGATCATTGATGAGAGGTCGGCAGTTCTGTGGGTGAAAACAGCTCATTGATGAGAGGTCAGCAGTCCTGTGGGTGAAAACAGCTCATTAATGAGAGGTCGGCAGTCCTGTGGGTGAAACAGCTCATTAATGAGAGGTCGGCAGTCCTGTGTGTGAAAACAGCTCATTAATGAGAGGTCGGCAGTCCTGTGGGTGACAACAGCTCGGTGATGAGAGGTCGGCAGTCCTGTGGGTGACAACAGCTCATTGATGAGAGGCTGGACAGTCCTGTGGGTGACAACAGCTTGGTGATGAGAGGTCCAAGGAGAAAGGCAAGAATCGTGCAAGCGGATGAGGTGGGACCGCTCGCCACGGAGGTTGCTCGACCTTCCGTTCGTGCACTCAACGTAGCGGTGGCCCACCTCCGGGCACTTCATGCAGACGACCTTCTGACAGACGTCTGCAAGGTGGCCATGTTCACCACACTTACGGCACAGCTTGGGCTGGTCCTGGTAGTGAACATGGCCCCTGTTCTCTCCGAGGACTATGGTGGATGGGATGGCTTTCAACCCACCATAGCCCCCAGGGTCCTCCCTTTGCTGGACAGTGACCCTCCAGGCCCCTGTCCAGATCCCATCGAGGTCTTTTACCTGGATCAGAAGACCCTTCACGTTGCAGTACCTGCCCAGCCATACTGCAACGTCCTCCGGCTGTACGGTTTCATTGTACATACGGACAATAACGGTTTTAATGCTATTATCCGTCAGCTTGGTCACCTCAAACATCGCTGTGAGGGACCCCTGGGTGTTCAGGGCGTTCTGGAGTTTCCCCCAGAACTCCCTCAGGAAGCTGGCGTTGGCAAAGCTGACATCGATTAAATGTGGTTAATGTAGGGCTCATTAAATGTGGTTAATGTAGGGATCATTAAATGTGGTTAATGTAGGGCTCATTAAATGTGGTTAATGTAGGGCTCATTCAATGTGGTTAATGTAGGGCTCATTCAATGTGGTTAATGTAGGGCTCATTAAATGTGGAAACTACCAGGTTATTTATTATCCTATAATACAGGGGAAATATTCAACTTTAATGCGCATACAGGTTGATTCACAAGACACCAATCAAGTAACTTACATATATTGTATCTTCATTAGGCCTAATGGCATTTTATGAAGTTAGTTATAGTGACTGAGTAAGTCTAAAAAAGAGAGGCTATTTTTATTGGTCACGTTATTTTCGTTGACGATGTCTTGAAGTCAAGGGGTTCAATATTGAAATGCATTTTTCTGTACCACACAGGACAACCACAGGACAACTAGGAAAAAGCGACGGTCGGTGGAACTCTGGCACCACCAAGTGGACAATTGCTTCAGTTCGTTTGTGGCAGCAACGCTACCAGATATACTTGATACAAGATTAAATGTTACGTCAACATTATTATCTCCAAATTGCCCCCCCCCCCCCCCCACCCCACACACACGTAATAAATTATTATTCCAATTTAGCTGTTGATCTGGTTTTAACTTAACAACTCTTTCTCTCATTTCTGATTGGAGGGCGGACGACCACGTGTTCTTAGAACCTACAAATGTGTTACATTGTAACAGTCAAACGTGGTCATTCCTGGCGTTGATCAACTCCCCCTCCATGTCACCATTTATTGAAAGCATTCTATTTTTTATGGAAAACAAAAAGCATACAGAGCTCATTGTGACGTAAACATATTCGAATTTGACGTGTCGGAGAACGGCGACTTCGTCCCGAAACCATTGTGGGTATCGCTTCTCGGCCTTTTGGCTAAGATCAAGTGTAGTATCTGTTCTTATCAGTTTAATATCTGATACGTCCCCTATCTGGGGACCATATATTAAATTGATTTTTGGAATAGGGAGATGGAATAGGGGCTTGCTCCGTCCACTCCACGCATCGACCTGGTATTGCAGTACCTCCAGGAACGGTGCACCCCCTTTCATTGTAAAGAGAAATCATTTCGTTGATATATATTGGATTTTCACATTGAGCAACTTCATTTCAATGTCAGTGTGCTACATAGTGCTGGTCAAATCGGTCACCGTTTTACTGACTACGATAGCTGTTGGGAATGGGGTGCGTTCATCTTATAATCAGGCTGTTCTGGAGGCAGAGGTACTCACTTTGTTTATATGCAGAAACTCTGTAATACTGTTGAGATACTATTATAGAAGAGGAACAGGAACTCCAATACTGTTGAGATAATATTCTAGAAGAGGAACAGGAACTCTGTAATACTGTTGAGATAATATTCTAGAAGAGGAACAGGAACTCTGTAATACTGTTGAGATAATATTCTAGAAGAGGAACAGGAACTCTGTAATACTGTTGAGATAATACGGGGTATTATCAGGTGCCAGGAGCACCTGTTTGAATGTGTCAAGAACTGCAACGGTGCTGGGTTTTTCCCCGCTCAACAGTCATTGAAGTCATTGGAGTCAACATGGGCCAGCATCTTCGTGGAACGCTGTCGACACCTAGAGTCCATGCCCCGACCGTCAAGAGTGTCTGTTTTGTACACTGTGTCCATTGTGTCATTCACATTTAAGTCATTTAGCGTCGTACTGGTCCCCCGTTGGGAATCGAACCACGGCAAGGCAAGTGCCCTGCTCTACCAACTGAGCCACACAGGACCCCCATTCCTCTCTACATCACACCTGCTGTTACTAGACTATTATATTGTGCCTTCCTGTATTCTACTGATGCTAAAATGTTTCCTATTCTACCGAGACTTTTACGTTATTCTCCTATTTGTATCTATTATTGTTGTTGTGAAGTAGGAGCCTGCAGTAAGCATTTCAGTGGACGATATATCCCGTACATACGACTAATAAAACTCAGCTGGCTTTCTACTCTCATGTGTTTTTATTTTTTTTATTACCAAGATAAATTCTCTAACATTGACAGATCATTTTTACTTTTAAGTCAAAATAAAACGAGTGTTTTTCTTACCGATATACCTTTGCTTAAGTTCATTGTCATAAAATGGAGGTGAGGGGTTGAAGACGTTAGCTCAGCCTTACCTGTCAGTTGAACTGTATTACACCACTGCTCTTTAAAATGCAAGTCAGAAAACGACGTTTTGATTTGAAAAAAGGGTGAAGCTGTAGTTGTCATATTAAAATGTCTGTGGAGTCCTGAGGCCATCCTCCCCGAAGCCTGGTCCGTATTCATTAGCTTAAAACAAAGAACGTCTGACGTTTATTAAAAAACACCTCACATTTAAATGGTAATTCTTGTCGCGACCAGTAGAGTGCGCTGGTGCACCTCCTTTACCAGCCAGGAGTTTCTTGGGAGCTCGAGAAACACTTTAAATATCACATTCCAGTTTATTAACAAATCAATGATTGAAACCATCTCATCAGAAATTCGATCCAACAGTTGCGTTCGTATTAACAGAGAATATCAGGTGGTTCCTCCAGACAGCCACCTCCTTGAGAATTAAATTACGTTTTATTTGTGTCTGTAGTGCATTTGGGTTCGATCCTGAGACGTCTCCTCAGTATCTGTAGCACCTGAGTTCAATTCCCTGACAATTGTAACTTTCCCAAAGATGTCCAGGTTTTTCCCAGAAATCCTGCTTCTGGCAAGTCTCCTGGAATCAGGAGCGAGTTAGAAGATACTAGGATTTCTGGAAAATCTGGGGAATTTTTTGCTAATGGAGACAGTGCTCTCACTTTGTCCCTGTAGTCAGTCAGTCTGGCAACCCAGGAGAGAGATGTGTAGTGTTGACACAGGTAGTCTCTGTACACAGACAGACAGGTGTGGCTGATATTAGGAGTCGTCCTGTGGGCCAGGTTTGTTACACATGAGTTTAGCTGCCAGAGATCCGTACGCGTTGCTTTTAGCCTCCGGCTGGACCTTGTCTTTACATTTTCTCCCTGTAGCAGAGACAAGAGACATATAGATCATTAGAGAGGTGGTCTACATTCACCACGTTGTTCTGTTACTGGGGATAATGCACATTCATGTTCTGTTGCTGGGGATAATGCACATTCACCATGTTATTCTGTTGCTGGGGGTAATGCACATTCACCATGTTATTCTGTTGCTGGGGGTAATGTACATTCACCATGTTATTCTGCTGCTGGGGATAATGGACATTCACCATGTTATTCTACAGCTGGGGATAATGTACATTCATGTTCTGTTGCTGGGGATAATGTACATTCACCATGTTATTCTACTGCTGGGGATAATGTACATTCACCATGTTATTCTACTGCTGGGGATAATGGACATTCACCATGTTATTCTGTTGCTGGGGATAATGCACATTCACCATGTTATTCTACAGCTGGGGATAATGGACATTCATGTTATTCTGTTGCTGGGGATAATGGACATTCACCATGTTATTCTGCTGCTGGGGATAATGTACATTCATCATGTTATTCTACTGCTGGGGATAATGGACATTCACCATGTTATTCTGTTGCTGGGGATAATGGACATTCACCATGTTATTCTACAGCTGGGGATAATGGACATTCACCATGTTATTCTACAGCTGGGGATAATGTACATTCATCATGTTATTCTACTGCTGGGGATAATGGACATTCACCATGTTATTCTGCTGCTGGGGATAATGGACATTCATCATGTTATTCTGCTGCTGGGGATAATGGACATTCACCATGTTATTCTACAGCTGGGGATAATGTACATTCATGTTCTGTTGCTGGGGATAATGTACATTCACCATGTTATTCTACTGCTGGGGATAATGTACATTCATGTTCTGTTGCTGGGGATAATGTACATTCACCATGTTATTCTACTGATGGGGATAATGCACATTCACCATGTTATTCTACTGATGGGGTTAATGGACATTCATGTTATTCTGTTGCTGGGGATAATGCACATTCACCATGTTATTCTACAGCTGGGGATAATGCACATTCACCATGTTATTCTACTGCTGGGGATAATGGACATTCACCATGTTATTCTGTTGCTGGGGATAATGCACATTCACCGTGTTATTCTGCTGCTGGGGATAATGTACATTCACCATGTTATTCTGCTGCTGGGGATAATGTACATTCATCATGTTATTCTGCTGCTGGGGATAATGTACATTCATGTTCTGTTGCTGGGGCTAATGTACATTCACCATGTTATTCTGCTGCTGGGGATAATGTACATTCACCATGTTATTCTGCTGCTGGGGATAATGTACATTCATCATGTTATTCTGCTGCTGGGGATAATGTACATTCATGTTCTGTTGCTGGGGATAATGTACATTCACCATGTTATTCTGCTGCTGGGGATAATGTACATTCACCATGTTATTCTACTGCTGGGGATAATGCACATTCACCATGTTATTCTGCTGCTGGGGATAATGTACATTCACCATGTTATTCTGCTGCTGGGGATAATGCACATTCACCATGTTATTCTACAGCTGGGGATAATGTACATTCACCATGTTATTCTACAGCTGGGGATAATGCACATTCATGTTATTCTGCTGCTGGGGATAATGCACATTCACCGTGTTATTCTGTTACCGGGATTATGCACATTCACCACGGTGTTTCTGGTACCCCTGCTACGTGTGGTTAGCTGAGGCCAAACCAGTAATACCATGTTAAAATATCACAGAGAATTACCTGCTTCAAATGCAACTTGTTTAGGCAAAAAAAGATGGTTGATTTGTGTTTCCTTGTAGAAATCTAGTCTTGGATATTAAATCAAGATGTTTCAAATGCTCTCATCCATTTCTATTTGTTGCAGGAGTATATAGTTACCTGGTATTTTCCCCATGGCTATGAAGGTTATGTTTTCAGTCTTGATCTTGGGTCTGTCTCTGGCTATCAGGAAGACTCCAATGAATGAGAGCAGGCAGCTGGAAGAGTTCAGAGAGAAGGTTATGTTCAGATATCACTCTAAAATCAAGGAGTTGGAATCACAGTGTTTACAATTTTGGTGTCATCTGAACCCTCAAGAGTGATACGGTCTCTGGAGTTCATTGGGACGGTGTACTAAACTCCACTAAGAGTTCATTGGGACGGTGTACTAAACTCCACTGAGAGTTCATTGGGACGGTGTACTAAACTCCACTAAGAGTAACCAGATACAGGGACTGAAAAGAGTATCCACAGCCCCTACTCAAGGCCCCTACTCTGAGCGTCAAGGCCCTTACTCTGAGCGTCAAGGCCCCTACTCTGAGCGTCAAGGCCCCTACTCTGAGCGTCAAGGCCCCTACTCTGAGCGTCAAGGCCCCTACTCTGAGCGTCAAGGCCCCTACTCTGAGCGTCAAGGCCCCTACTCTGAGCGTCAAGGCCCCTACTCTGAGCGTCAAGGCCCCTACTCTGAGCGTCAAGGCCCCTACTCTGAGCGTCAAGGCCCCTACTCTGAGCGTCAAGGCCCCTACTCTGAGCGTCAAGGCCCCTACTCTGAGCGTCAAGGCCCCTACTCTGAGCGTCAAGGCCCCTACTCTGAGCGTCAAGGCCCCTACTCTGAGCGTCAAGGCCCCTACTCTGAGAGTCAAGGCCCCTACTCTGAGCGCCAAGGCCCCTACTCTGAGCGCCAAGGCCCCTACTCTGAGCGCCAAGGCCCCTACTCTGAGCGCCAAGGCCCCTACTCTGAGCGCCAAGGCCCCTACTCTGAGCGCCAAGGCCCCTACTCTGAGCGCCAAGGCCCCTACTCTGAGCGCCAAGGCCCCTACTCTGAGCGCCAAGGCCCCTACTCTGAGCGCCAAGGCCCCTACTCTGAGCGCCAAGGCCCCTACTCTGAGCGCCAAGGCCCCTACTCTGAGCGCCAAGGCCCCTACTCTGAGCGCCAAGGCCCCTACTCTGAGCGCCAAGGCCCCTACTCAGAGGGAACGTCAAGGCCTGTATTCAGGTGGAACGTCATGGCCTGTATTCTTAAAAAGACAGTACTAATGGGGTTTTGCATACTACTTACCCAAAGAGAAACATTAAAATATTGAGCAAAGCCAAGCCCTGGAATTCCTGGTAAAATACTATTCCTGCAAAAGAAAAGTAGTTTAACACCAAGCCAAAACAACAACAACAACAACAACAACAACAACAACACAGAGAGAGAGAGGCAGAGGGAGAGATGCAGAGAGGCAGAGGGAGAGATGCAGAGGGAGAGAGAGAGAGATGCAGAGGGAGGCAGAGGGAGGGAGGGAGAGGGAGGGAGAGGGAGGGAGAGGGAGGGAGGCAGGGAGAGGGAGAGGCAGAGGGAGGCAGAGAGAGGGAGAGGCAGAGAGAGGGAGAGGGAGGCAGAGGGAGAGGGAGGCAGAGGGAGGGAGGGGGAGGCAGAGGGAGGGAGGGAGAGGGAGAGAGAGGCAGAGGGAGGCAGAGGGAGGGAGGGAGAGGGAGGGAGAGGGAGAGAGAGGGAGGGAGAGGCAGAGGGAGGCAGAGAGAGGGAGAGGCAGAGAGAGGGAGAGGGAGGCAGAGGGAGGGAGGGGGAGGGAGGGAGAGGGAGAGAGAGGGAGAGGCAGAGGGAGGCAGAGGGAGGGAGGGAGAGGGAGGGAGAGGGAGAGGCAGAGGGAGGCAGAGGGAGGCAGAGAGAGGGAGAGGCAGAGAGAGGGAGAGGCAGAGGGAGGCAGAGGGAGGGAGAGGGAGGGAGAGGGAGAGAGAGGCAGGGAGAGGGAGAGAGAGGCAGGGAGAGGGAGAGAGAGGCAGAGAGAGGCAGAGGGACAGGGAGGCAGCTGTCCATATCTGGAGGATAAACTAATTAGTATGGAGCACCAGACCATGAAACATTTTGGGATGCGTCCCCAAATGCCATCCGTGTCTTTATTTAGTGCCCTACTTTTGACCAGGACCCATAGGAAGTAGTGTACTAGCTAGGGAATAGGGTGTCATTTGGCATGCAAGTCTCTGGCTCTTTTAGGTTTTCAGTGGAGTTGCACGGAGTTAGCCTGGCAGAGTCACAGAACAACAAAAATAAGTCCTCCTAGAGCGCCATGAGCCAAGTAAAGCCCCCTCCCGGCCAAACCCTCCCCTAACCCCGGACGACGCTGGGCCAAACCCTTCCTTAACCCCGGACGACGCTGGGCCAAACCCTCCCGTAACCAGGACGACGCTGGGCCAAACCCTCCCCTAACCCCGGACGACGCTGGGCCAAACCCTCCCGTAACCAGGACGACGCTGGGCCAAACCCTCCCCTAACCCCGGACGACGCTGGGCCAAACCCTCCCCTAACCCGGACGACGCTGGGCCAAACCCTCCCGTAACCAGGACGACGCTGGGCCAAACCCTCCCCTAACCCCGGACGACGCTGGGCCAAACCCTCCCCTAACCCCGGACGACGCTGGGCCAAACCCTCCCGTAACCAGGACGACGCTGGGCCAAACCCTCCCCTAACCCCGGACGACGCTGGGCCAAACCCTCCCCTAACCCCGGACGACGCTGGGCCAAACTCTCCCCTAACCAGGACGACGCTGGGCCAAACTCTCCCCTAACCCCGGACGACGCTGGGCCAAACCCTCCCCTAACCCCGGACGACGCTGGGCCAAACCCTCCCCTAACCCGGACGACGCTGGGCCAAACCCTCCCCTAAGCCAGACGACGCTGGGCCAAACCCTCCCCTAACCCGGACGACGCTGGGCCAAACCCTCCCCTAACCCCGGACGACGCTGGGCCAAACCCTCCCCTAAGCCAGACGACGCTGGGCCAAACCCTCCCCTAACCCGGACGACGCTGGGCCAAACCCTCCCCTAACCCCGGACGACGCTGGGCCAAACCCTCCCCTAACCCCGGACGACGCTGGGCCAAACCCTCCCCTAACCCCGGACGACACTGGGCCAAACCCTCCCCTAACCCGGACGACGCTGGGCCAAACCCTCCCGTAACCAGGACGACGCTGGGCCAAACCCTCCCCTAACCCCGGACGACGCTGGGCCAAACCCTCCCCTAACCCCGGACGACGCTGGGCCAAACCCTCCCGTAACCAGGACGACGCTGGGCCAAACCCTCCCGTAACCAGGACGACGCTGGGCCAAACCCTCCCCTAACCCCGGACGACGCTGGGCCAAACCCTCCCCTAACCCCGGACTACGCTGGGCCAAACCCTCCCCTAACCCCGGACTACGCTGGGCCAAACTCTCCCCTAACCAGGACGACGCTGGGCCAAACTCTCCCCTAACCCCGGACGACGCTGGGCCAAACCCTCCCCTAACCCCGGACGACGCTGGGCCAAACTCTCCCCTAACCAGGACGACGCTGGGCCAAACTCTCCCCTAACCCCGGACGACGCTGGGCCAAACCCTCCCCTAACCCCGGACGACGCTGGGCCAAACCCTCCCCTAACCCCGGACGACGCTGGGCCAAACCCTCCCCTAACCCCGGACGACGCTGGGCCAATTGTGTGCCGCCATATGGGACTCCCGGTCACGGCCAGTTGTTAAACAGCCTGGGATCGAACCCCAGGCTGTAGTGACGCTGTGCCACTCGGGAGGCCGCAAGACTGAGTGATTCTGTTGGACCTTTTTGAAGAGACAGCAGTGATTCTAGAGTCCCCAGAGAGAAAGAGGAATGGATAGAGACAGTGAGAGGGAGAAAGGGGGATGGAGAGAGACAGAAAGGAGGGGCAGAGACAGTGAGAAAGGAAAAAGCAGACAAAGAAATGGTTCCCTAGTTCACGTCAGTGAGTCACCAACACTGAGCGTGTTACCCATAGACTTCTGATGTTATCCCAGCAGAGCTATAGGAACCAAAACATTTATTTTATTTTTTCCAACAGAGCTCATCTCAACTGGAATAGTCACAGAGGGAAATCTGAGCTGGAATAGTCACAGAGGGAAATCTGAGCTGGAATAGTCCCAGAGGGAAATCTGAGCTGGAATAGTCCCAGAGGGAAATCTGAGCTGGAATAGTCCCAGAGGGAAATCTGAGCTGGAATAGTCCCAGAGGGAAATCTGAGCTGGAATAGTCCCAGAGGGAAATCTGAGCTGGAATAGTCACAGAGGGAAATCTGAGCTGGAATAGTCCCAGAGGGAAATCTGAGCTGGAATAGTCACAGAGGGAAATCTGAGCTGGAATAGTCCCAGATGGGAGAGATGGATGGGTGATAACAGTCAATGCTGGTGTCTGTTGATAGATGATAACAATGGAATAATGTCAAGCTCAGGGATCCCCCTAGATCTCCTTGGGCGTCCCAAATGGCACCCTATTCCCTATATAGTGCACTATTTTTAACAAGGGCCCCATAAGGCTCTGGTCGAGAGTAGTTGGCCATTTCCATCCAAAACAATTAATTGAAAGCCACGCCCCCACTAAGCCACACCTCCAATATAATTTCCTTTTCGAGTGAATTGTAGAGTTGGTTGTTGAACTCGTTAATTTTAAGTCCTGTGGACTTCAAGTGAGTTCCTAGGTGTAGAATATAATTGGAATTAAATTAACTCTTTAGGACAATTACATTATATATATCATAAGGCCTTAGTTTTATCCTAACACAGCGGTGTTAGGAAACTCCTGGTTTACAAGTCACATGATGCTGGCTTGATGTGTAATTCCTATTGGAATCCAGCCAGAGTTAGGTTGTTAATGAAGCGCTAGGTAACACTGGCAGATTAACACTGGGTAACACTGGCAGATTAACACTGGGTAACACTGGCCAATTAGCTGTAAATGGCAGAGTAACACTGGCCAATTAGCTGTAAATGGAAGATTAACACTGGGTAACACTGGCCAATTAGCTGTAAATGGCAGAGTAACACTGGCCAATTAGCTGTAAATGGAAGATTAACACTGGGTAACACTGACCAATTAGCTGTAAATGGCAGATTAACACTGGCCAATTAGCTGTAAATGGCAGATTAACACTGGGTAACACTGGCCAATTAGTGCTGCTCAGAGTTCTGGTTAAACAACGTACCTGCGGTAATGGCACTGGCCAATTAGCTGAGTTCTGGTTAAACAACGTACCTGCGGTAATGGCACTGGCAGTGAAGAACACAAAGTTGATGGGGACGACCTCCGTGGCAGCAAACACCTTCATGGCTTGATTAAGGAACCTGAGAACAGCGAAGGTTAAAGAGAGGCCTCTGAGGGCCATGTGAATGATATGACCATCATACTACCGGAGCATCATCCCATCACACAGTGGATTCATCCATCACACGGTGGATTCATCCATCACACGGTGGATTCATCCATCACACGGTGGATTCATCCATCACACGGTGGACTCATCCATCATACTACTGGAGCATTATCCCATCACACGGTGGATTCATCCATCACACGGTGGATTCATCCATCACACGGTGGATTCATCCATCACACGGTGGATTCATCCATCACACGGTGGATTCATCCATCATAATACCGTGGATTCATCCGTCATACTACCGGAGCATCATCCCATCACACAGTGGATTCATCCACCATACTACCGGAGCTTCATCCGATCACACAGTGGATTCATCCACCATAATACCGTGGATTCATCCCATCACACAGTGGATTCATCCATCACACGGTGGACTCATCCATCATACTACCGGAGCATCATCCCATCACACAGTGGATTCATCCATCATAATACCGGAGCTTCATCCCATCACACAGTGGATTCATCCATCACACGGTGGATTCATCCATCATACTACCGGCGCTTCATCCCATAACACAGTGGAATCATCCATCACACGGTGGATTCATCCATCATACTACCGGAGCATCATCCCATCACACGGTGGACTCATCCATCATACTACCAGAGCATCATCCCATCACACAGTGGATTCATCCACCATACTACCGGAGCTTCATCCATCATAATACCGTGGATTCATCCATCATACTACCGGAGCATCATCCCATCACACAGTGGATTCATCCACCATACTACCGGAGCTTCATCCATCATAATACCGTGGATTCATCCATCATACTACCGGAGCATCATCCCATCACACAGTGGATTCATCCATCATAATACCGGAGCATCATCCCATCACACCGTGGGTTCATCCATCATAATACCGGAGCTTCATCCCATCACACAGTGGATTCATCCATCACACGGTGGATTCATCCATCATACTACCGGCGCTTCATCCCATAACACAGTGGAATCATCCATCACACGGTGGATTCATCCATCATACTACCGGCGCTTCATCCCATAACACAGTGGATTCATCCATCATACTACCGGAGCATCATCCCATAACACAGTGGAATCATCCATCATACTACCGGAGCTTCATCCCATCACACCGTGGATTCATCCATCATAATACCGGAGCTTCATCCCATCACACAGTGGGTTCATCCATCATACTACCGGAGCTTCATCCCATCACACAGTGGGTTCATCCATCACACTACCGGAGCTTCATCCCATCACACCGTGGATTCATCCATCATACTACTGGAGCTTCACCCCATCACAGTTCTGCTCTGACAAGATCACAACGTCCAATACATTTTTACACTTCACATTTACTTCAATACTCTGTAGAAATGAATCTGCTGTCAGGGGAAGTGGAGAAACATTGGACTTACTTTATCTGGAAGGCACAGGAGGCCACCATGACCACCACCATGACGTAGAAGATGGGGTAGGTGAGCTGGAGATCTCCCTTTATGGACTCCGTGATCATCCCAGACACAGCTTTGACGGAGATCACCGTCAGCGAGGCTAAAACAACAGGGACAACGTGACTATTTCCTGGAGTAATGCATCCCATTCTGAAACGTGATAACCATGATCCCCCATAGAGTCTGTCAGAGTTCTTACCCAGCAGAGCCACCAGCAGCATCACTATGGTTATGTGCTTGATACCCACCCATAGAGTCTGTCAGAGTTCTTACCCAGCAGAGCCACCAGCAGCATCACTATGGTTATATGCTTGATATTCCTCCTCTTGTACAAATAGAGCAGGATAGAAAACACTATGACCTCTAGAAACTGGAGAGAGCGAGAGGGAAGGAGAGAGAGAGGGAAGGAGAGAGAAGGAGAGAGGGAAGGAGAGAGAGAAGGAGAGAGGGAAGGAGAGAGGGAAGGAGAGGGAAGGAGAGAAGAGAGTGGGAAGGAGAGAAGGAGAGAGTGGGAAGGAGAGAAGGAGAGAGAGGGAAGGAGAGAAGGAGAGAGAGGGAAGGAGAGAAGGAGAGAGAGGGAAGGAGAGAAGGAGAGAGAGGGAAGGAGAGAGAGGGAAGGAGAGAGAGGGAAGGAGAGAAGGAGAGAGAGGGAAGGAGAGAGAGGGAAGGAGAGAGAGGGAGATGATAAAAAACGTCAACATCAATAATACTGAACTGGTTTCCATAAACAGTCCATCTCAAAGCTTCACAGTGATAACCTCCCCTCCCCCTCTCTCCCCCCCTCTCCCTCCCCCCTACCCCTCTCTCTCTCCCTCCCCCCTACCCCTCTCGCTCTCCCTCCCCCCTACCCCTCTCGCTCCCCCTCCCCTACCCCTCTCGCTCTCCCTCCCCTACCCCTCTCGCTCCCCTACCCCTCTCGCTCTCCCTCCCCTCCCCCTCTCCCTCCCCTCCCCCTCTCCCTCCCCTCCCCCTCTCTCCCCCCTACCCCCCTCTCCCTCCCCCCTCCCCCTCTCTCCCTCCCCCCTACCCCCCTCTCCCTCCCCTACCCCTCCCCCTCTCGCTCTCCCTCCCCTACCCCCCTCTCCCTCCCCTACCCCCCTCTCCCTCTCCTACCCCCCTCTCTCCCTCCCCTACCCCTCTCGCTCTCCCTCCCCTACCCCTCTCGCTCTCCTACCCCTCTCTCCCCTACCCCTCTCTCTCCCTCCCCCTCTATTCCAGACCTGAGCCATTCATTTACAACACTGATGTCTACCACATCTGTTCCAGTAAAGAGCTCAGCCAAACACACATCTCAGACAGGTATCTGATCTCAGTAACTGAGTCCTCAGCCAGCAGCAGCACGGGTATCTGACCGCAGTAACAGAGTCCTCAGCCAGCAGCAGCACGGGTATCTGATCGCAGTAACAGAGTCCTCAGCCAGCAGCACAGATATCTGATCGCAGTAACAGAGTCCTCAGCCAGCAGCAGCACGGGTATCTGATCGCAGTAACAGAGTCCTCAGCCAGCAGCACGGATATCTGATCGCAGTAACAGAGTCCTCAGCCAGCAGCACAGATATCTGATCGCAGTAACAGAGTCCTCAGCCAGCAGCAGCACGGGTATCTGATCGCAGTAACAGAGTCCTCAGCCAGCAGCACGGGTATCTGATCGCAGTAACAGAGTCCTCAGCCAGCAGCACAGATATCTGATCGCAGTAACAGAGTCCTCAGCCAGCAGCAGCACGGGTATCTGATCGCAGTAACAGAGTCCTCAGCCAGCAGCAGCACGGGTATCTGATCGCAGTAACAGAGTCCTCAGCCAGCAGCACAGATATCTGATCGCAGTAACAGAGTCCTCAGCCAGCAGCACAGATATCTGATCGCAGTAACAGAGTACTCAGCCAGCAGCACGGATATCTGATCGCAGTAACAGAGTCCTCAGCCAGCAGCACAGATATCTGATCGCAGTAACAGAGTCCTCAGCCAGCAGCACGGGTATCTGATCGCAGTAACAGAGTCCTCAGCCAGCAGCACAGATATCTGATCGCAGTAACAGAGTCCTCAGCCAGCAGCAGAGATATCTGATCGCAGTAACAGAGTCCTCAGCCAGCAGCAGCACGGATATCTGATCGCAGTAACAGAGTCCTCAGCCAGCAGCACAGGTATCTGATCGCAGTAACAGAGTCCTCAGCCAGCAGCAGCACGGGTATCTGATCGCAGTAACAGAGTCCTCAGCCAGCAGCACAGATATCTGATCGCAGTAACAGAGTCCTCAGCCAGCAGCACGGGTATCTGATCGCAGTAACAGAGTTCTCAGCCAGCAGCACGGATATCTGATCGCAGTAACAGAGTCCTCAGCCAGCAGCACGGATATCTGATCGCAGTAACAGAGTCCTCAGCCAGCAGCACGGATATCTGATCGCAGTAACAGAGTCCTCAGCCAGCAGCACAGATATCTGATCACAGTAACAGAGTCCTCAGCCAGCAGCACGGATATCTGATCGCAGTAACAGAGTCCTCAGCCAGCAGCACGGGTATCTGATCGCAGTAACAGAGTCCTCAGCCAGCAGCACAGATATCTGATCGCAGTAACAGAGTCCTCAGCCAGCAGCACAGATATCTGATCGCAGTAACAGAGTTCTCAGCCAGCAGCAGCACAGATATCTGATCGCAGTAACAGAGTCCTCAGCCAGCAGCAGCACGGGTATCTGATCGCAGTAACAGAGTCCTCAGCCAGCAGCACGGATATCTGATCGCAGTAACAGAGTCCTCAGCCAGCAGCACGGATATCTGATCGCAGTAACAGAGTACTCAGCCAGCAGCACGGATATCTGATCGCAGTAACAGAGTCCTCAGCCAGCAGCACAGATATCTGATCGCAGTAACAGAGTCCTCAGCCAGCAGCAGGGGTATCTGATCGCAGTAACAGAGTCCTCAGCCAGCAGCACAGATATCTGATCGCAGTAACAGAGTCCTCAGCCAGCAGCAGCACGGGTATCTGATCGCAGTAACAGAGTCCTCAGCCAGCAGCACAGATATCTGATCGCAGTAACAGAGTCCTCAGCCAGCAGCACAGATATCTGATCGCAGTAACAGAGTACTCAGCCAGCAGCACGGATATCTGATCGCAGTAACAGAGTCCTCAGCCAGCAGCACAGATATCTGATCGCAGTAACAGAGTCCTCAGCCAGCAGCACGGGTATCTGATCGCAGTAACAGAGTCCTCAGCCAGCAGCACGGATATCTGATCGCAGTTACAGAGTCCTCAGCCAGCAGCACGGATATCTGATCGCAGTAACAGAGTCCTCAGCCAGCAGCACAGATATCTGATCACAGTAACAGAGTCCTCAGCCAGCAGCACGGGTATCTGATCGCAGTAAGAGTCCTCAGCCAGCAGCACAGATATCTGATCGCAGTAACAGAGTCCTCAGCCAGCAGCACAGATATCTGATCGCAGTAACAGAGTTCTCAGCCAGCAGCAGCACAGATATCTGATCGCAGTAACAGAGTCCTCAGCCAGCATTAGCACGGGTATCTGATCGCAGTAACAGAGTCCTCAGCCAGCAGCACAGATATCTGATCGCAGTAACAGAGTCCTCAGCCAGCAGCACAGATATCTGATTGCAGTAACAGAGTCCTCAGCCAGCAGCACGGGTATCTGATCGCAGTAACAGAGTCCTCAGCCAGCAGCACAGATATCTGATCGCAGTAACAGAGTCCTCAGCCAGCAGCACGGGTATCTGATCGCAGTAACAGAGTCCTCAGCCAGCAGCAGCACGGGTATCTGATCGCAGTAACAGAGTCCTCAGCCAGCAGCACGGATATCTGATCGCAGTAACAGAGTCCTCAGCCAGCAGCAGCACAGATATCTGATTGCAGTAACAGAGTCCTCAGCCAGCAGCACGGATATCTGATCGCAGTAACAGAGTCCTCAGCCAGCAGCACAGATATCTGATCGCAGTAACAGAGTCCTCAGCCAGCAGCAGCACAGGTATCTGATCGCAGTAACAGAGTCCTCAGCCAGCAGCAGCACGGGTATCTGATCGCAGTAACAGAGTCCTCAGCCAGCAGCACGGGTATCTGATCGCAGTAACAGAGTCCTCAGCCAGCAGCACGGGTATCTGATCGCAGTAACAGAGTCCTCAGCCAGCAGCACGGGTATCTGATCGCAGTAACAGAGTCCTCAGCCAGCAGCACAGATATCTGATCGCAGTAACAGAGTACTCAGCCAGCAGCACGGATATCTGATCGCAGTAACAGAGTCCTCAGCCAGCAGCACAGATATCTGATCGCAGTAACAGAGTCCTCAGCCAGCAGCACGGGTATCTGATCGCAGTAACAGAGTCCTCAGCCAGCAGCACAGATATCTGATCGCAGTAACAGAGTCCTCAGCCAGCAGCACAGATATCTGATCGCAGTAACAGAGTCCTCAGCCAGCAGCAGCACGGATATCTGATCGCAGTAACAGAGTCCTCAGCCAGCAGCACAGGTATCTGATCGCAGTAACAGAGTCCTCAGCCAGCAGCAGCACGGGTATCTGATCGCAGTAACAGAGTCCTCAGCCAGCAGCACAGATATCTGATCGCAGTAACAGAGTCCTCAGCCAGCAGCACGGGTATCTGATCGCAGTAACAGAGTCCTCAGCCAGCAGCAGCACGAGTATCTGATCGCAGTAACAGAGTCCTCAGCCAGCAGCACAGATATCTGATCGCAGTAACAGAGTCCTCAGCCAGCAGCAGCACGGGTATCTGATCGCAGTAACAGAGTCCTCAGCCAGCAGCACGGATATCTGATCGCAGTAACAGAGTCCTCAGCCAGCAGCAGCACAGATATCTGATCGCAGTAACAGAGTCCTCAGCCAGCAGCACGGATATCTGATCGCAGTAACAGAGTCCTCAGCCAGCAGCAGCACGGGTATCTGATCGCAGTAACAGAGTCCTCAGCCAGCAGCACGGGTATCTGATCGCAGTAACAGAGTCCTCAGCCAGCAGCACGGATATCTGATCGCAGTAACAGAGTCCTCAGCCAGCAGCAGCACAGATATCTGATCGCAGTAACAGAGTCCTCAGCCAGCAGCACGGATATCTGATCGCAGTAACAGAGTCCTCAGCCAGCAGCACAGATATCTGATCGCAGTAACAGAGTCCTCAGCCAGCAGCAGCACAGGTATCTGATCGCAGTAACAGAGTCCTCAGCCAGCAGCACGGATATCTGATCGCAGTAACAGAGTCCTCAGCCAGCAGCACGGATATCTGATCGCAGTAACAGAGTCCTCAGCCAGCAGCAGCACGGGTATCTGATCGCAGTAACAGAGTTCTCAGCCAGCAGCACGGATATCTGATCGCAGTAACAGAGTCCTCAGCCAGCAGCACGGATATCTGATTGCAGTAACAGAGTCCTCAGCCAGCAGCAGCACGGGTATCTGATCGCAGTAACAGAGTTCTCAGCCAGCAGCACGGATATCTGATCGCAGTAACAGAGTCCTCAGCCAGCAGCACGGATATCTGATCGCAGTAACAGAGTCCTCAGCCAGCAGCACAGATATCTGATCGCAGTAACAGCAGCGAGCACATGGCTTTAATTGAAACAAATTACCCTTGTAGAGAAAAGCACCATTTAAATCATTTATTTGAATGAGAATGAACCAAAACAGAGTCATCCTTGAGAGATCAATAAGTACTCCAGCATCCTGTGTGTGTTTTCAATAGTACTCTATATAAAGGGAATAGTTTTCAATAGTACTCTATATAGTTTAATAGTACTCTATATAGTTTAATAGTACTCCATATAGGGAATAGTACTCCATATAGGGAATAGTTTTCAATAGTACTCTATATAGGGAATAGTTTAATAGTACTCTATATAGGGAATAGTTTAATAGTACTCTATATAGGGAATAGTTTAATAGTACTCTATATAGGGAATGGTACTCTATATAGGGAATAGTTTAATAGTACTCTATATAGGGAATAGTTTAATAGTACTCTATATAGGGAATAGTTTTCAATAGTACTCCATATAGGGAATAGTTTTCAATAGTACTCTATATAGGGAATAGTTTAATAGTACTCTATATAGGGAATAGTTTAATAGTACTCTATATAGGGAATGGTACTCTATATAGGGAATAGGGTGCCATTTGGGACCTATAGCTATAAACATCATCCGTCAGGACTGTCAGCGACTAACATGTTAAAAGGTCTCCCATTCCATGGCTGTAGTCTGTTGACACAACACATTTGTCACCTTCCCTCCCGCCCTCTCTCTCCCCTCTCTCCCTCCTGTTCCAGTCTAAGTACATTGAGGCCTCGCTCAGTAAATAAGACCGATTCTGGAGCAGGTTGTGATGAATATGGGTGTGACCTGATATACAAGACAGACAGGCAGCATTAACTCCACTGGGCGCTGTCTGGCTGGGAGACCACCTGATCATCTGGATGGCTTTAGAGTAGGTCCTCTAAAACCATGTTAGGGTACATACCAGGGGTACATACCAGGTGTGGGTTAGGGTACATACCAGGTGTACATACCAGGTGTGGGTTAGGGTACATACCAGGGGTACATACCAGGTGTGGGTTAGGGTACATACCAGGAGTACATACCAGGGGTACATACCAGGTGTGGGTTAGGGTACATACCAGGAGTACATACCAGGGGTACATACCAGGTGTGGGTTAGGGTACATACCAGGTGTGGGTCGGGGTACATACCAGGTGTACATACCAGGTGTGGGTTAGGGTACATACCAGGTGTACATACCATGCGTGGGTTAGGGTACATACAAGGGGTACATACCAGATGTGGGTCAGGGTACATATCAGACGTACATACCCGGGGTACATACCAGGTGTTGGTTAAGGTACATACCAGGGGTACATACCAGGTGTGGGTTAGGGTACATACCAGGTGTACATACCAGTTGTGGGTTAGGGTACATGCAAGGAGTACATACCAGGGGTACATACCAGGTGTGGGTCAGGGTACATACCAGGGGTACATACCGGGTGTGTGCTAGGGTACATACCAGGAGTGGGTCAGGGTACATGCCACATGTGGGCTAGGGTACATACCAGGTGTGGGTTAGGGTACATACCAGGTGTGGGTTAGGGTACATACCAGGTGTGGGTTAGGGTACATACCAGGTGTGGGTTGGGGTACATACAAGATGTGGGTTAGGGTACATACCAGGGGTACATACCAGGTGTGGGTTAGGGTACATACCAGGGGTACATACCAGGTGTGGGTTAGGGTACATACCTGGTGTGGGTCAGGGTACATACCCGGTGTGGGTTAGGGTACATACCAGGGGTACATACCAGGTGTGGGTTAGGGTACATACCAGGGGTACGTACCAGGCGTGGGTTAGGGTACATACCAGGGGTACATACCAGGTAAATCAGGAACTGCCAGCTGACAGCGTATCTCTGGACCAGGTGGGCGGTGATGTGGGTGGAGGTGTGGGGGGCAAAGGTGACCAGGAGATAGGTTCCCACCACTGCTAGTGCACCACCTGTAGGTCAGGAAGAGATTCACACGAGTATTGAACCATCCTATTCACCGGAGTATCATATATGGCACGGAGTAACTGTTTTGTAACGTGGGAACTCATACCTAGCCAGCTCCTCTCTCCTCCTAGACGTCAACCAGACATAATGTTTTGTAACGTGGGAACTCATACCTAGCCAGCTCCTCTCTCCTCCTAGACGTCAACAAGACATATGGTTTTGTAACGTGGGAACTCATACCTAGCCAGCTCCTCTCTCCTCCTAGACGTCAACCAGACATAATGTTTTGTAACGTGGGAACTCATACCTAGCCAGCTCCTCTCTCCTCCTAGACGTCAACCAGACATAATGTTTTGTAACGTGGGAACTCATACCTAGCCAGCTCCTCTCTCCTCCTAGACGTCAACAAGACATATGGTTTTGTAACGTGGGAACTCATACCTAGCCAGCTCCTCTCTCCTCCTAGACGTCAACCAGACATAATGTTTTGTAACGTGGGAACTCATACCTAGCCAGCTCCTCTCTCCTCCTAGACGTCAACCAGACATAATGTTTTGTAACGTGGGAACTCATACCTAGCCAGCTCCTCTCTCCTCCTAGACGTCAACCAGACATAATGTTTTGTAACGTGGGAACTCATACCTAGCCAGCTCCTCTCTCCTCCTAGACGTCAACCAGACATAATGTTTTGTAACTTGGGAACTCATACCTAGCCAGCTCCTCTCTCCTCCTAGACGTCAACCAGACATAATGTTTTGTAACGTGGGAACTCATACCTAGCCAGCTCCTCTCTCCTCCTAGACGTCAACCAGACATAATGTTTTGTAACGTGGGAACTCATACCTAGCCAGCTCCTCTCTCCTCCTAAACGTCAACCAGACATAATGTTTTGTAACGTGGGAACTCATACCTAGCCAGCTCCTCTCTCCTCCTAGACGTCAACCAGACATATGGTTTTGTAACGTGGGAACTCATACCTAGCCAGCTCCTCTCTCCTCCTCGACATCAACCAGACATAATGTTTTGTAACGTGGGAACTCATACCTAGCCAGCTCCTCTCTCCTCCTAGACGTCAACCAGACATATGGTTTTGTAACGTGGGAACTCATACCTAGCCAGCTCCTCTCTCCTCCTAGACGTCAACCAGACATAATGTTTTGTAACGTGGGAACTCATACCTAGCCATCTCCTCTCTCCTCCTAGACGTCAACCAGACATAATGTTTTGTAACGTGGGAACTCATACCTAGCCAGCTCCTCTCTCCTCCTAGACGTCAACCAGACATAATGTTTTGTAACGTGGGAACTCATACCTAGCCAGCTCCTCTCTCCTCCTAGACGTCAACCAGACATAATGTTTTGTAACGTGGGAACTCATACCTAGCCAGCTCCTCTCTCCTCCTAGACGTCAACCAGACATAATGTTTTGTAACGTGGGAACTCATACCTAGCCAGCTCCTCTCTCCTCCTAGACGTCAACCAGACATAATGTTTTGTAACGTGGGAACTCATACCTAGCCAGCTCCTCTCTCCTCCTCGACGTCAACCAGACATAATGTTTTGTAACGTGGGAACTCATACCTAGCCAGCTCCTCTCTCCTCCTAGACGTCAACCAGACATAATGTTTTGTAACGTGGGAACTCATACCTAGCCAGCTCCTCTCTCCTCCTAGACGTCAACCAGACATATGGTTTTGTAACTTGGGAACTCATACCTAGCCAGCTCCTCTCTTCTCCTAGACGTCAACCAGACATAATGTTTTGTAACTTGGGAACTCATACCTAGCCAGCTCCTCTCTCCTCCTAGACGTCAACCAGACATAATGTTTTGTAACGTGGGAACTCATACCTAGCCAGCTCCTCTCTCCTCCTAGACGTCAACCAGACATAATGTTTTGTAACGTGGGAACTCATACCTAGCCAGCTCCTCTCTCCTCCTAGACGTCAACCAGACATAATGTATTGTAACGTGGGAACTCATACCTAGCCAGCTCCTCTCTCCTCCTAGACGTCAACCAGACATAATGTATTGTAACGTGGGAACTCATACCTAGCCAGCTCCTCTCTCCTCCTAGACGTCAACCAGACATATGGTTTTGTAATGTGGGAACTCATACCTAGCCAGCTCCCCTCTCCTCCTCGACATCAACCAGACATAATGTTTTGTAACGTGGGAACTCATACCTAGCCAGCTCCTCTCTCCTCCTAGACGTCAACCAGACATAATGTTGTGTAACGTGGGAACTCATACCTAAATCATACCACACATCTTTATGGGGCGGTGGTTAGAGCGTTGGACTAGTAACCGAACGGTTTCAAGATTGAATCCCCGAGCTGACAAGGCACAAATCTGTCGTTCTGCCCCTAAAACAAGGCAGTTAACCCACTGTTCCTAGGCCGTCATTGAAAATAAGGATTTGTTCTTAACTGACTTGCCTAGTTAAATAATAAAATCAACATCACAATGATTATGTCCTGAGGGGTTTGATTAGTGATGTGTGTGTGTACAAACTTACCAACAATATCAGAGGCTCGTAGCGTCTCTTTAAGGAACACCACAGAGATGACCGCACTGGCTGAAAGAGATGACTGACATTAAGGAACACCACAGAGATGACTGACATTAAGGAACACCACAGAGATGACTGACATTAAGGAACACCACAGAGATGACTGACATTAAGGAACACCACAGAGATGACTGACATTAAGGAACACCACAGAGATGACAGACATTAAGGAACACCACAGAGATGACAGACATTAAGGAACACCACAGAGATGACTGACATTAAGGAACACCACAGAGATGACAGACATTAAGGCACACCCCAGAGATGACTGACATTAAGGAACACCCCAGAGATGACTGACATTAAGGAACACCACAGAGATGACTGACATTAAGGAACACCACAGAGATGACTGACATTAAGGAACACCACAGAGATGACAGACATTAAGGAACACCACAGAGATGACTGACATTAAGGAACACCACAGAGATGACTGACATTAAGGAACACCACAGAGATGACTGACATTAAGGAACACCACAGAGATGACAGACATTAAGGAACACCACAGAGATGACTGACATTAAGGAACACCACAGAGATGACTGACATTAAGGCACACCACAGAGATGACTGACATTAAGGAACACCACAGAGATGACTGACATTAAGGAACACCACAGAGATGACTGACATTAAGGAACACCACAGAGATGACTGACATTAAGGAACACCACAGAGATGACCGCACTGGCTGAAAGAGAAGGCAGACATTAAGGAACACCACAGAGATGACTGACATTAAGGAACACCACAGAGATGACTGACATTAAGGAACACCACAGAGATGACTGACATTAAGGAACACCACAGAGATGACAGACATTAAGGAACACCACAGAGATGACTGACATTAAGGAACACCACAGAGATGACTGACATTAAGGCACACCACAGAGATGACTGACATTAAGGAACACCACAGAGATGACTGACATTAAGGAACACCACAGAGATGACTGACATTAAGGAACACCACAGAGATGACTGACATTAAGGAACACCACAGAGAAGGCAGACATTAAGGAACACCACAGAGAAGGCAGACATTAAGGAACACCACAGAGATGACTGACATTAAGGAACACCACAGAGATGACTGACATTAAGGAACACCACAGAGAAGGCAGACATTAAGGAACACCACAGAGATGACTGACATTAAGGAACACCACAGAGATGACTGACACTAAGGAACACCACAGAGATGACTGACATTAAGGCACACCACAGAGATGACTGACATTAAGGAACACCACAGAGATGACTGACATTAAGGAACACCACAGAGAAGGCAGACATTAAGGAACACCACAGAGAAGGCAGACATTAAGGCACACCACAGAGATGACTCACATTAAGGAAAACTACAGAGATGACTGACATTAAGGCACACCACAGAGATGACAGACATTAAGGCACACCACAGAGAAGGCAGACATTAAGGAACACCACAGAGAAGGCAGACATTAAGGAAAACCACAGAGAAGACTGACATTAAGGCACACCACAGAGAAGACTGAAAGAGAAGACTGACATTAAGGAACACCACAGAGATGACTGACATTAAGGAACACCACAGAGAAGACTGACATTAAGGCACACCACAGAGATGACTGACATTAAGGAAAACCACAGAGATGACTGACATTAAGGAACACCACAGAGATGACTGACATTAAGGAACACCACAGAGATGACTGACATTAAGGAACACCACAGAGATGACTGACATTAAGGAACACCACAGAGATGACTGACATTAAGGAACACCACAGAGATGACTGACATTAAGGAACACCACAGAGATGACTGACATTAAGGAACACCACAGAGATGACTGACATTAAGGAACACCACAGAGATGACTGACATTAAGGAACACCACAGAGATGGTCTCAAAGCAAGGTGAAAGAAGGTGAAAGAAGGTGAACCCAATAGTCTCAAAGCAAGGTGAAAGAAGGTGAACCCAATAGACTCAGAGCCACCATTACAATCTGATCTATAGACTGACATTGTTGTTATGTGTGCCAAAGCTCATATCAACACATTAAATGTGAAGTATGTCACACAATGAAACCATAACTATTGACACGTTGATTTACTGATCTAATAGGAGATGTTGACTGGTTGGTTGATCCTGACCACCAGGTGGCTGATAACATCCCATACAGAGAGCTCATCTCACGGTTAAGGTTTCCCTCTACCTTTGGGACAGACTAGATCCATCTCCTGTAACCATAGCAACTCCTTATGAAGCCAGATTCAGGAGTCTCGTCGCCGAGAGAAGCTCTCGTGTCGCAGATTCCTACAGTCTCTTCCTCTGTCTGTCCTTGGTTAGATATACTAATAATAATATTAATATTTAGTAAATCATATATAGTAGCAGTAGTAGTGTAGTTGTAGTAATACTAGTAGTAGTAGCAGTAGTAGTAGTGGTAGTAACAGTAGTAGTGGTAGTAGTAGTAGTAACAGTGGTAGTAATACTACAGCATCCATTGTAATACTACAGCCTCCCTTCTAATACCACAGCCTCCATTCTAATACTACATCATCCATTCTAATACTACAGCATCCATTCTAATACTACAGCATCCATTCTAATACTACATCATCCATTCTAATACTACAGCATCCATTCTAATACCACAGCATCCATTCTAATACTACAGCATCCATTCTAATACCACAGCATCCATTCTAATACCACAGCCTCCATTCTAATACTACAGCATCCATTCTAATACTACAGCATCCATTCTAATACTACAGCATCCATTCTAATACTACAGCAGCCATTAATACTACAGCATCCATTCGAATACTACAGCATCCATTCTAATACTACAGCATCCATTCTAATACTACAGCATCCATTAATACTACAGCATCCATTCTAATACTACAGCATCCATTAATACTACAGCATCCATTCTAATACTACAGCATCCATTCTAATACTACAGCATCCATTCTAATACTACAGCATCCATTCTAATACTACAGCATCCATTCTAATACTACAGCATCCATTCTAATACTACAGCATCCATTCTAATACTACGGCCTCCATTCTAATACTACAGCATCCATTCTAATACTACGGCATCCATTAATACTATGGCCTCCATTCTAATACTACAGCATCCATTAAAATACTACAGCATCCATTAATACTACAGCATCCATTCTAATACTACAGCATCCATTCTAATACTACAGCATCCATTCTAATACTACAGCCTCCATTCTAATACTACAGCATCCATTAATACTACAGCATCCATTCTAATACTACAGCATCCATTCTAATACTACAGCATCCATTAATACTACAGCATCCATTCTACTACTACAGCATCCATTCTAATACTACAGCATCCATTCTAATACTACAGCATCCATTGCCGTAGCAGCAGCCTGAAGAGAAGTGGGGAATAGGTCTATAAGTACCTGTAGTCGTTACTGGTGGTGAACATGTGGAAACCCCTGATGCCGTTTTCCATGTGTTTTCTCCAAGTCCTTCCACGTTAAACTGTCAGTAAGGCCAGTCTATGATAACACTCTGTGCAGCTTACAGATCCATCAGAGAAATGGAGACCTATCAGATCTAATAGAACCCAGTGGGCCTGGAACCCGACGAAGTATCAGATCTAATAGAACCCAGTGGGCCTGGAACCCGACGAAGTATGGCGACTAAATGGAGACCTATCAGATCTAATAGAACCCAGTGGGCCTGGAACCCGACGAAGTATGGCTACCTGACGTCACCGATTTGAAACGCTATTAGCGCGCACCACCGCTAACTAGCTAGCCATTTCACATCGGTTACATTACTATTTAATCTCTATCCTTCACACCCCTCTCCATCTCTCTCCTTCACACCCCTCTCCATCTCTCTCCTTCACACCCCTCTCCATCTCTCTCCTTCACACCCCTCTCCATCTCTCTCCTTCACCCCCCTCTCCATCTCTCTCCTTCACCACCCTCTCCATCTCTCTCCTTCACCCCCCTCTCCATCTCTCTCCTTCACCACCCTCTCCATCTCTCTCCTTCACCACCCTCTCCATCTCTCTCCTTCACCACCCTCTCCATCTCTCTCCTTCACCCCCCTCTCCATCTCTCTCCTTTACCCCCCTCTCCATCTCTGTCCTTCACCACCCTCTCCATCTCTCTCCTTCACCACCCTCTCCATCTCTCTCCTTCACCCCCCTCTCCATCTCTCTCCTTCACCCCCCACTCCATCTCTCCCCTCTCCATCTCTCTCCTTCACACCCCTCTCCATCTCTCTCCTTCACCCCCCTCTCCATCTCTCCCCTTCACCCCCCTCTCCATCTCTCTCCTTCACCCCCCTCTCCTTCACCCCCCTCTCCATCTCTCTCCTTCACACCCCTCTCCATCTCTCTCCTTCACCACCCTCTCCATCTCTCTCCTTCACCCCCCTCTCCATCTCTCTCCTTCACCCCCCACTCCATCTCTCCCCTCTCCATCTCTCTCCTTCACACCCCTCTCCATCTCTCTCCTTCACACCCCTCTCCATCTCTCTCCTTCACACCCCTCTCCATCTCTCTCCCTGGACAAACGTCAGGTGTGTTTCTCAGGGTCACATGTCTTCAGTCCAGCAAGACATTTTCCCAGAGAGATGTTAAATATACCAACACCAAATCGTTGAATTTAATGAAGATAATAACCCTTCTAAAATCTGACATCACTGCTCACAATACCATGTGTCATCGTCTGTGATTTCCCATGGTCCTCTTCTCTCTCGGTTTCTGTATCGACTATGAGCTGTTCTACAGGATGACAGTCCTCTCCAAACAATTCCCCAGCCTGATAATACGCTCATTAGTTACCATGGTGAGGACGGATCACTCTGCAGCCCGCAGCCTGGAGCTGGGAGACATAGTCTGTTTAAATCAACAGTATAAAACAAATCAGAATGGAGAAAACACCCATTGAAGTCACCCTGGGATCACTCACGACTCCTAAAGCACCCTGGGATCACTCACGACTCCTAAAGCACCCTGGGATCACTCACGACTCCTAAAGCACCCTGGGATCACTCACGACTCCTAAAGCACCCTGGGATCACTCACGACTCCTAAAGCACCCTGGGATCACTCACGACTCCTAAAGCACCCTGGGATCACTCACGACTCCGAAAGCACCCTGGGATCACTCACGACTCCTAAAGCACCCTGGGATCACTCACGACTCATATAGCACCCTGGGATCACTCACGACTCCTAAAGCACCCTGGGATCACTCACTACTCCTAAAGCACCCTGGGATCACTCACTACTCCTAAAGCACCCTGGGATCGCTCACTACTCCTAAAGCACCCTGGGATCGCTCACGACTCATATAGCACCCTGGGATCACTCACGACTCCTAAAGCACCCTGGGATCACTCACTACTCCTAAAGCACCCTGGGATCACTCACTACTCCTAAAGCACCCTGGGATCACTCACGACTCCTAAAGCACCCTGGGATCACTCACTACTCCTAAAGCACCCTGGGATCACTCACTACTCCTAAAGCACCCTGGGATCACTCACTACTCCTAAAGCACCCTGGGATCACTCACTACTCATATAGCACCCTGGGATCACTCACTACTCCTAAAGCACCCTGGGATCACTCACTTCTCCTAAAGCACCCTGGGATCACTCACTACTCCTAAAGCACCCTGGGATCACTCACTACTCATATAGCACCCTGGGATCACTCACTACTCCTAAAGCACCCTGGGATCACTCACGACTCCTAAAGCACCCTGGGATCACTCACGACTCCTAAAGCACCCTGGGATCACTCACTACTCCTAAAGCACCCTGGGATCACTCACTACTCCTAAAGCACCCTGGGATCACTCACTACTCCTAAAGCACCCTGGGATCGCTCACTACTCCTAAAGCACCCTGGGATCGCTCACAACTCATATAGCACCCTGGGATCACTCACGACTCCTAAAGCACCCTGGGATCACTCACTACTCCTAAAGCACCCTGGGATCACTCACTACTCCTAAAGCACCCTGGGATCACTCACAACTCATATAGCACCCTGGGATCACTCACGACTCCTAAAGCACCCTGGGATCACTCACTACTCCTAAAGCACCCTGGGATCACTCACTACTCCTAAAGCACCCTGGGATCACTCACGACTCCTAAAGCACCCTGGGATCACTCACGACTCCTAAAGCACCCTGGGATCACTCACTACTCCTAAAGCACCCTGGGATCACTCACTACTCCTAAAGCACCCTGGGATCACTCACTACTCCTAAAGCACCCTGGGATCACTCACTACTCATATAGCACCCTGGGATCACTCACTACTCCTAAAGCACCCTGGGATCACTCACTACTCCTAAAGCACCCTGGGATCACTCACTACTCCTAAAGCACCCTGGGATCACTCACTACTCATATAGCACCCTGGGATCACTCACTACTCCTAAAGCACCCTGGGATCACTCATGACTCCTAAAGCACCCTGGGATCACTCACGACTCCTAAAGCACCCTGGGATCACTCACTACTCCTATAGCACCCTAGGATCACTCACGACTCCTAAAGCACCCTGGGATCACTCACGACTCCTAAAGCACCCTGGGATCACTCACTACTCATAAAGCACCCTGGGATCACTCACTACTCCTAAAGCACCCTGGGATCACTCACGACTCCTAAAGCACCCTGGGATCACTCACGACTCCTAAAGCACCCTGGGATCACTCACGACTCCTAAAGCACCCTGGGATCACTCACTACTCATAAAGCACCCTGGGATCACTCACTACTCATAAAGCACCCTGGGATCACTCACTACTCATAAAGCACCCTGGGATCACTCACTACTCATATAGCACCCTAGGATCACTCACTACTTCTAAAGCACCCTGGGATCACTCACTACTCATAAAGCACCCTGGGATCACTCACTACTCATAAAGCACCCTGGGATCACTCACTACTCATAAAGCACCCTGGGATCACTCACAACTCGTAAACCACCCTGGGATCACTCACAACTCATAAAGCACCCTGGGATCACTCACTACTCATAAAGCACCCTGGGATCACTCACTACTCCTAAAGCACCCTGGGATCACTCACTACTTATACAGCACCCTGGGATCACTCACTACTTATACAGCACCCTGGGATCACTCACTACTCCTAAAGCACCCTGGGATCACTCACTACTCCTAAAGCACCCTGGGATCACTCACTACTCCTAAAGCACCCTGGGATCACTCACTACTCCTAAAGCACCCTGGGATCACTCACTACTCCTAAAGCACCCTGGGATCACTCACTACTCATAAAACACCCTGGGATCACTCACTACTCATAAAGCACCCTGGGATCACTCACTACTCCTAAAGCACCCTGGGATCACTCACTACTCATAAAGCACCCTGGGATCACTCACTACTCATAAACCACATGTATAACTTTCATAGTCCAAAATACTGTCAAAAAAGCAGAAAAATACTGTGATACGATATCTTGGCCATATTGCCCTAGCCTGGTCCCAGGTCTGTTTATGCTGTGTTGACAACCTTAAGAGTTGGCCAGACAGATCTGAGACCAGGCTAGGATAAAAGGAGAGGACTGCACCTGAAGGTCAATATTTAACCTGCCATTAGAATGTTTACACTGAACATGTGACAGCTGCACCTGCCGGGGTAGAGAATGGCTTCACAGGGATTGGTGGATTACAGAAACCAGCAAGCCATCCGATTGGCTAAAATGGGATGTGTCACCTGGAGGTATATTAGGGCGGCTCTCTAGACGCTGTATCATGATCTGAGGTCAGTTTTGTGTTTTTCTCCTTCTGAGGGTTAAGGTAAGGGTTAAGCTGATCCTAGACATGTCCTTATACAGGTCTAGGGTCAGGATTGGGGAGGATAAGCTGATCCTAGACCTGTCCTTATACAGGTCTAGGGTCAGGATTGGGGAGGATAAGCTGATCCTAGACCTGTCCTTATACAGGTCTAGGGTCAGGATTGGGGAGGATAAGCTGATCCTAGACCTGTCCTTATACAGGTCTAGGGTCAGGATTGGAGAGGATAAGCTGATCCTAGACCTGTCCTTATACAGGTCTAGGGTCAGGATTGGGGAGGATAAGCTGATCCTAGACCTGTAAATTCTACCAGGAAAGTGGCAATTATAAGAGGGGTTTCATGTTGATGCTTAATAATGCAAGAAATGATATAAAATTGTCCATAAAATCTAGATACATAAACAATAATCCTAAAGAAAGGTCTGTGTCTTTACCTATGACTGAAACGCAGCCCAGTGGTGCGATGAGGGAGGCCGGGGCGAAGCCGTAGGCTGCGAAGTTCCCCAGCTCCCCTAGTCCCATCAGAACCACGCCACTCCACCACAGCACTGAGGTGTAGTAGGGCCCGGAGTCGCCGAGCTGGGACTGGCGCATGTGGGCGTATTTCTGACAGCGAGAGGACAGAGGGCACAGAGTCAAAAAGAACAGCACTTCATTCACATGTTCAGAGGAGCATTGGGAAAATACACAAATAATACAGTAGCTAACATAACATCAGGAAACACTAGTGTTGTTTCTCATAGTACTGTACACGGTCTCATTAAACACTAGTGTTGTTTCTCATAGTACTGTACAGGGTCTCCTATAACACTAGTGTTGTATCTCATAGTACTGTACAGGGCCCCATTAAAACACTAGTGTTGTTTCTCATAGTACTGTACACGGCCTCCTATAACACTAGTGTTGTATCTCATAGTACTGTACACAGCCTCATTAAAACACTAGTGTTGTATCTCATAGTACACTAGTGTTGTATCTCATAGTACTGTACAGTCTCCTAAAACACTAGTGTTGTTTCTCATAGTACTGTACACGGCCTCCTAAACACTAGTGTTGTTTCTCATAGTACTGTACAGGGTCTCCTAAAACACTAGTGTTGTATCTCATAGTACTGTACACGGCCTCCTAAACACTAGTGTTGTTTCTCATAGTACTGTACACAGCCTCCTAAAACACTAGTGTTGTTTCTCATAGTACTGTACAGGGTCTCCTAAAACACTAGTGTTGTTTCTCATAGTACTGTACACAGTCTCCTAAAACACTAGTGTTGTTTCTCATAGTACTGTATACGGCCTCCTAAACACTAGTGTTGTTTCTCATAGTACTGTACAGGGTCTCCTAAAACACTAGTGTTGTTTCTCATAGTACTGTACACAGCCTCCTAAAACACTAGTGTTGTTTCTCATAGTACTGTACAGGGTCTCCTAAAACACTAGTGTTGTTTCTCATAGTACTGTACAGGGTCTCCTAAAACACTAGTGTTGTTTCTCATAGTACTGTACACAGCCTCCTAAAACACTAGTGTTGTTTCTCATAGTACTGTACACAGCCTCCTATAACACTAGTGTTGTTTCTCATAGTACTGTACACAGTCTCCTAAAACACTAGTGTTGTATCTCATAGTACTGTACACAGCCTCCTAAAACACTAGTGTTGTTTCTCATAGTACTGTACACAGCCTCCTAAAACACTAGTGTTGTTTCTCATAGTACTGTACAGGGTCTCCTAAAACACTAGTGTTGTATCTCATAGTACTGTACACGGCCTCCTAAAACACTAGTGTTGTTTCTCATAGTACTGTATACGGCCTCCTAAAACACTAGTGTTGTTTCTCATAGTACTGTATACGGCCTCCTAAAACACTAGTGTTGTTTCTCATAGTACTGTACACAGTCTCCTAAAACAAACACGCCCTTACCTGTATATTCAGAGAAATGCTGATGAGGAAGTTCCCACATATTGAAATGATGATTCCCAGGAGATACGTCTGAAAAACAACAGCAAAACAGATCAGAAGGAAACCTCTGAGTATCATCCCATAGAGAACGCCACTGGACGAGTGACCCTCATCCCATAGAGAACGCCACTGGACGAGTGACCCTCATCCCATAGAGAACGCCACTGGACGAGTGACCTCATCCCATAGAGAACGCCACTGGACGAGTGACCTTCATCCCATAGAGAACGCCACTGGACGAGTGACCCTCATCCCATAGAGAACGCCACTGGACGAGTGACCTCATCCCATAGAGAACGCCACTGGACGAGTGACCTCATCCCATAGAGAACGCCACTGGACGAGTGACCTTCATCCCATAGAGAACGCCACTGGACGAGTGACCTTCATCCCATAGAGAACGCCACTGGACGAGTGACCTCATCCCATAGAGAACGCCACTGGACGAGTGACCTCATCCCATAGAGAACGCCACTGGACGAGTGACATCATCCCATTGAGAACGCCACTGGACGAGTGACCTCATCCCATTGAGAACGCCACTGGACGAGTGACCTCATCCCATAGAGAACGCCACTGGACGAGTGACCTCATCCCATAGAGAACGCCACTGGACGAGTGACCCTCATCCCATAGAGAACGCCGCTGGACGAGTGACCCTCATCCCATAGAGAACGCCGCTGGACGAGTGACCCTCATCCCATAGAGAACGCCACTGGACGAGTGACCCTCATCCCATAGAGAACGCCACTGGACGAGTGACCCTCATCCCATAGAGAACGCCACTGGACGAGTGACCTCATCCCATAGAGAACGCCACTGGACGAGTGACCTCATCCCATAGAGAACGCCACTGGACGAGTGACCTCATCCCATAGAGAACGCCACTGGACGAGTGACCCTCATCCCATAGAGAACGCCGCTGGACGAGTGACCCTCATCCCATAGAGAACGCCACTGGACGAGTGACCCTCATCCCATAGAGAACGCCACTGGACGAGTGACCCTCATCCCATAGAGAACGCCACTGGACGAGTGACCTCATCCCATAGAGAACGCCACTGGACGAGTGACCTCATCCCATAGAGAACGCCACTGGACGAGTGACATCATCCCATTGAGAACGCCACTGGACGAGTGACCTTCATCCCATAGAGAACGCCACTGGACGAGTGACCTTCATCCCATAGAGAACGCCACTGGACGAGTGACCTCATCCCATAGAGAACGCCACTGGACGAGTGACCTCATCCCATAGAGAACGCCACTGGACGAGTGACATCATCCCATTGAGAACGCCACTGGACGAGTGACCTCATCCCATTGAGAACGCCACTGGACGAGTGACCTCATCCCATAGAGAACGCCACTGGACGAGTGACCTCATCCCATAGAGAACGCCACTGGACGAGTGACCCTCATCCCATAGAGAACGCCGCTGGACGAGTGACCCTCATCCCATAGAGAACGCCACTGGACGAGTGACCCTCATCCCATAGAGAACGCCACTGGACGAGTGACCCTCATCCCATAGAGAACGCCACTGGACGAGTGACCTCATCCCATAGAGAACGCCACTGGACGAGTGACCTCATCCCATAGAGAACGCCACTGGACGAGTGACATCATCCCATTGAGAACGCCACTGGATGAGTGACCTCATCCCATTGAGAACGCCACTGGACGAGTGACCTCATCCCATAGAGAACGCCACTGGACGAGTGACATCATCCCATTGAGAACGCCACTAGACGAGTGACATCATCCCATTGAGAACGCCACTGGACGAGTGACATCATCCCGTAGAGAACGCCACTGGACGAGTGACCTCATCCCATAGAGAACGCCACTGGACGAGTGACATCATCCCATTGAGAACGCCACTAGACGAGTGACATCATCCCATTGAGAACGCCACTGGACGAGTGACATCATCCCATAGAGAACGCCACTGGACGAGTGACATCATCCCATTGAGAACGCCACTGGACGAGTGACATCATCCTGTAGAGAACGCCACTAGACGAGTGACATCATCCCGTAGAGAACGCCAGGGGTCTGCTATAGTCAATCATTGGAGGGGGGGGGGGGGGGGGGGATCTGTGTATCTATCTACTGGATCTATTACCTGGGCTACTGGGGGAGGGTCTGCTGTAGCCAGTCATTGGAGGGGGGGGGGGGGGGGTCTATGTATCTACTGGATCTATTACCTGGGATACTGGGGGAGGTTGAGGCCTTAAACAGGAATGGATTACAGTAATATAATGTGGGAAGAGAGGAAAATTAGACATTGAAAACTACCGTGGACTCCCTTATTAAGACACCACAGAGAGGCTACGGTACGATGATACAACAAACTACCGTGGACTCCCTTATTAAGACACCACAGAGAGGCTACGGTACGATGATACAACAAACTACCGTGGACTCCCTTATTAAGACACCACAGAGAGGCTACGGTACGATGATACAACAAACTACCGTGGACTCCCTTATTAAGACACCACAGAGAGGCTACGGTACGATGATACAACAAACTACCGTGGACTCCCTTATTAAGACACCACAGAGAGGCTACAGTACGATGATACAACAAACTACCGTGGACTCCCTTATTAAGACACCACAGAGAGGCTACGGTACGATGATACAACAAACTACCGTGGACTCCCTTATTAAGACACCACAGAGAGGCTACAGTACGATGATACAACAAACTACCGTGGACTCCCTTATTAAGACACCACAGAGAGGCTACGGTACGATGATACAACAAACTACCGTGGACTCCCTTATTAAGACACCACAGAGAGGCTACAGTACGATGATACAACAAACTACCGTGGACTCCCTTATTAAGACACCACAGAGAGGCTACGGTACGATGATAAAACAAACTACCGTGGACTCCCTTATTAAGACACCACAGAGAGGCTACGGTACGATGATACAACAAACTACCGTGGACTCCCTTATTAAGACACCACAGAGAGGCTACGGTACGATGATACAACAAACTACCGTGGACTCCCTTATTAAGACACCACAGAGAGGCTACAGTACGATGATACAACAAACTACCGTGGACTCCCTTATTAAGACACCACAGAGAGGCTACGGTACGATGATACAACAAACTACCGTGGACTCCCTTATTAAGACACCACAGACAGGCTACGGTACGATGATACAACAAACTACCGTGGACTCCCTTATTAAGACACCACAGAGAGGCTACGGTACGATGATACAACAAACTACCGTGGACTCCCTTATTAAGACACCACAGAGAGGCTACGGTACGATGATACAACAAACTACCGTGGACTCCCTTATTAAGACACCACAGAGAGGCTACGGTACCATGATACAACAAACTACCGTGGACTCCCTTATTAAGACACCACAGAGAGGCTACGGTACGATGATACAACAAACTACCGTGGACTCCCTAAAAGACACCACAGACAGGCTACGGTACGATGATAAAACAAACTACCGTGGACTCCCTTATTAAGACACCACAGAGAGGCTACGGTACGATGATACAACAAACTACCGTGGACTCCCTTATTAAGACACCACAGAGAGGCTACGGTACCATGATACAACAAACTACCGTGGACTCCCTTATTAAGACACCACAGAGAGGCTACGGTACGATTATAAAACAATGAAAGCTGAATGACTTGATCTAAATGTATAGAAGAATGAAGAATAATATTGTTATGAAGGAGAATAAAGGAGAATAATATTGTCATGAAGGAGAATAATATTGTCATGAAGGAGAATAATATTGTTATGAAGGAGAATAATATTGTTATGAAGGAGAATAAAGGAGAATAATATTGTTATGAAGGAGAATAATATTGTCATGAAGGAGAATAAAGGAGAATAATATTGTTATGAAGGAGAATAAAGGAGAATAATATTGTCATGAAGGAGAATAAAGGAGAATAATATTGTTATGAAGGAGAATAAAGGAGAATAATATTGTCATGAAGGAGAATAATATTGTCATGAAGGAGAATAAAGGAGAATAATATTGTCATGAAGGAGAATAAAGGAGAATAATATTGTCATGAAGGAGAATAATATTGTCATGAAGGAGAATAAAGGAGAATAATATTGTTATGAAGGAGAATAAAGGAGAATAATATTGTTATGAAGGAGAATAAAGGAGAATAATATTGTTATAAAGGAGAATAAAGGAGAATAATATTGTTATGAAGGAGAATAAAGGAGAATAATATTGTTATGAAGGAGAATAAAGGAGAATAATATTGTTACGAAGGAGAATAATATTGTCATGAAGGAGAATAAAGGAGAATAATATTGTTATGAAAGAGAATAAAGGAGAATAATATTGTTACGAAGGAGAATAATATTGTCATGAAGGAGAATAAAGGAGAATAATATTGTTATGAAGGAGAATAATATTGTTATGAAGGAGAATAAAGGAGAATAATATTGTTATGAAGGAGAATAAAGGAGAATAATATTGTTATGAAGGAGAATAATATTGTTATGAAGGAGAATAAAGGAGAATAATATTGTTACGAAGGAGAATAATATTGTCATGAAGGAGAATAAAGGAGAATAATATTGTTATGAAGGAGAATAATATTGTTATGAAGGAGAATAAAGGAGAATAATATTGTTATGAAGGAGAATAAAGGAGAATAATATTGTTATGAAGGAGAATAAAGGAGAATAATATTGTCATGAAGGAGAATAAAGGAGAATAATATTGTTATGAAGGAGAATAATATTGTCATGAAGGAGAATAAAGGAGAATAATATTGTTATAAAGGAGAATAAAGGAGAATAATATTGTTATGAAGGAGAATAAAGGATAATAATATTGTCATGAAGGAGAATAAAGGAGAATATTATTGTTATGAAGGAGAATAATATTGTCATGAAGGAGAATAAAGGAGAATAATATTGTTATAAAGGAGAATAAAGGAGAATAATATTGTTATAAAGGAGAATAAAGGAGAATAATATTGTTATGAAGGAGAATAAAGGAGAATAATATTGTTATGAAGGAGAATAAAGGAGAATAATATTGTCATGAAGGAGAATAAAGGAGAATAATATTGTTATGAAGGAGAATAATATTGTCATGAAGGAGAATAAAGGAGAATAATATTGTTATAAAGGAGAATAAAGGAGAATAATATTGTTATAAAGGAGAATAAAGGAGAATAATATTGTTATGAAGGAGAATAAAGGAGAATAATATTGTCATGAAGGAGAATAAAGGAGAATAATATTGTCATGAAGGAGAATAAAGGAGAATAATATTGTTATGAAGGAGAACAAAGGAGAATAATATTGTTATGAAGGAGAATAAAGGAGAATAATATTGTTATGAAAGAGAATAAAGGAGAATAATATTGTTATGAAGGAGAATAAAGGAGAATAATATTGTCATGAAGGAGAATAAAGGAGAATAATATTGTTATGAAGGAGAATAATATTGTCATGAAGGAGAATAAAGGAGAATAATATTGTTATAAAGGAGAATAAAGGAGAATAATATTGTTATAAAGGAGAATAAAGGAGAATAATATTGTTATGAAGGAGAATAAAGGAGAATAATATTGTTATGAAGGAGAATGAAGGAGAATAATATTGTTACGAAGGAGAATAATATTGTCATGAAGGAGAATAAAGGAGAATAATATTGTTATGAAAGAGAATAAAGGAGAATAATATTGTTATGAAGGAGAATAAAGGAGAATAATATTGTCATGAAGGAGAATAAAGGAGAATAATATTGTTATGAAGGAGAATAATATTGTCATGAAGGAGAATAAAGGAGAATAATATTGTTATAAAGGAGAATAAAGGAGAATAATATTGTTATGAAGGAGAATAAAGGAGAATAATATTGTTATGAAGGAGAATAAAGGAGAATAATATTGTTACGAAGGAGAATAATATTGTCATGAAGGAGAATAAAGGAGAATAATATTGTCATGAAGGAGAATAAAGGAGAATATTATTGTTATGAAGGAGAATAAAGGAGAATAATATTGTCATGAAGGAGAATAATATTGTCATGAAGGAGAATAATATTGTTATGAAGGAGAATAAAGGAGAATAATATTGTCATGAAGGAGAATAAAGGAGAATAATATTGTTATGAAGGAGAATAATATTGTCATGAAGGAGAATAAAGGAGAATAATATTGTTATGAAGGAGAATAAAGGAGAATAATATTGTTATGAAGGAGAATAATATTGTCATGAAGGAGAATAATATTGTCATGAAGGAGAATAATATTGTTATGAAGGAGAATAAAGGAGAATAATATTGTTATGAAGGAGAATAAAGGAGAATAATATTGTCATGAAGGAGAATAAAGGAGAATATTATTGTTATGAAGGAGAATAAAGGAGAATAATATTGTTACGAAGGAGAATAATATTGTCATGAAGGAGAATAAAGGAGAATAATATTGTCATGAAGGAGAATAAAGGAGAATAATATTGTTATGAAGGAGAATAAAGGAGAATAATATTGTTATGAAGGAGAATAATATTGTTATGAAGGAGAATAATATTGTTATGAAGGAGAATAAAGGAGAATAATATTGTTATGAAGGAGAATAATATTGTCATGAAGGAGAATAAAGGAGAATAATATTGTTATGAAGGAGAATAATATTGTCATGAAGGAGAATAATATTGTTATGAAGGAGAATAATATTGTCATGAAGGAGAATAATATTGTCATGAAGGAGAATAAAGGAGAATAATATTGTTATGAAGGAGAATAATATTGTTATGAAGGAGAATAAAGGAGAATAATATTGTCATGAAGGAGAATAAAGGAGAATAATATTGTCATGAAGGAGAATAAAGGAGAATATTATTGTTATGAAGGAGAATAAAGGAGAATAATATTGTTATGAAGGAGAATAATATTGTCATGAAGGAGAATAAAGGAGAATAATATTGTTATGAAGGAGAATAAAGGAGAATAATATTGTCATGAAGGAGAATAAAGGAGAATAATATTGTTATGAAGGAGAATAAAGGAGAATAATATTGTTATGAAGGAGAATAATATTGTCATGAAGGAGAATAAAGGAGAATAATATTGTTATGAAGGAGAATAAAGGAGAATAATATTGTCATGAAGGAGAATAATATTGTCATGAAGGAGAATAATATTGTTATGAAGGAGAATAATATTGTCATGAAGGAGAATAATATTGTTATGAAGGAGAATAAAGGAGAATAATATTGTCATGAAGGAGAATAAAGGAGAATAATATTGTTATGAAGGAGAATAATATTGTCATGAAGGAGAATAAAGGAGAATAATATTGTTATGAAGGAGAATAAAGGAGAATAATATTGTTATGAAGGAGAATAATATTGTCATGAAGGAGAATAATATTGTCATGAAGGAGAATAAAGGAGAATAATATTGTTATGAAGGAGAATAAAGGAGAATAATATTGTTACGAAGGAGAATAATATTGTCATGAAGGAGAATAAAGGAGAATAATATTGTCATGAAGGAGAATAAAGGAGAATATTATTGTTATGAAGGAGAATAATATTGTCATGAAGGAGAATAAAGGAGAATAATATTGTTACGAAGGAGAATAAAGGAGAATAATATTGTTATGAAGGAGAATAAAGGAGAATAATATTGTTACGAAGGAGAATAATATTGTCATGAAGGAGAATAAAGGAGAATAATATTGTCATGAAGGAGAATAAAGGAGAATAATATTGTTATGAAGGAGAATAAAGGAGAATAATATTGTTATGAAGGAGAATAATATTGTTATGAAGGAGAATAATATTGTTATGAAGGAGAATAAAGGAGAATAATATTGTTATGAAGGAGAATAATATTGTCATGAAGGAGAATAAAGGAGAATAATATTGTTATGAAGGAGAATAATATTGTCATGAAGGAGAATAATATTGTTATGAAGGAGAATAATATTGTCATGAAGGAGAATAATATTGTCATGAAGGAGAATAAAGGAGAATAATATTGTTATGAAGGAGAATAATATTGTTATGAAGGAGAATAAAGGAGAATAATATTGTCATGAAGGAGAATAAAGGAGAATAATATTGTCATGAAGGAGAATAAAGGAGAATATTATTGTTATGAAGGAGAATAAAGGAGAATAATATTGTTATGAAGGAGAATAATATTGTCATGAAGGAGAATAAAGGAGAATAATATTGTTATGAAGGAGAATAAAGGAGAATAATATTGTCATGAAGGAGAATAAAGGAGAATAATATTGTTATGAAGGAGAATAAAGGAGAATAATATTGTTATGAAGGAGAATAATATTGTCATGAAGGAGAATAAAGGAGAATAATATTGTTATGAAGGAGAATAAAGGAGAATAATATTGTCATGAAGGAGAATAATATTGTCATGAAGGAGAATAATATTGTTATGAAGGAGAATAATATTGTCATGAAGGAGAATAATATTGTTATGAAGGAGAATAAAGGAGAATAATATTGTCATGAAGGAGAATAAAGGAGAATAATATTGTTATGAAGGAGAATGGAAATGAAAACTATCAGTCAACGGAGGGAAAAGTCTAGATGTTCATGAAATGTAATCTCAAGATGACGGACGAACAGGGGGAAACAATTGATTTTCAAAAAAGGGTTTCACCGTTTCAGTGGAAGAGGGAAGGCCCCGTTCGATCGTAGCTGTGAGTGATAACTACCTCCTGCTGAACTAGTCCCCGAAAACAAATTAGCACTGCGTTACACAGTACAATTATGGATTAATTTGTTTTTCACAGAATTCATTTATTGCATGGAAATATTTTTTACATTGTTTTTATTCATGCAGTATGGTACTGTGGACTTCTGGGTAATCCAGAATGGGTATGATGATCTTATCCTTGTTCTATTTATATATATATATATATATATATGGAACTTAGATAAAAGATGGAGTTGAATGTGTCTTTCTGCCCATAATTTCATTTTAAAGTCCTCAAATATTTGTTATTTTGCCATCATTCTTTATATCATTGATCTCAGCTTCATAATATAGTTTCTTCTTTTTGTTGAGTTTAGTTACATTTCTCATTTCGCAGGAAGTCAGACAGACTTATTAGCCACTTCCTTTTGCCCCCGTCTCTTTCAACCAATACAGTTTCTTCATTTCCTCATCGATCCATGGAGCCTTAACAGTTCTGAGAGTCAGTTTCTTCATCGATCCACAGAGCCTTAACAGTTCTGACAGTCAGTTTCTTCATCGATCCATGGAGCCTTAACAGTTCTGACAGTCAGTTTCCTCATCGATCCACAGAGCCTTAACAGTTCTAACAGTCAGTTTCTTCATTTCCTTATCGATCCATGGAGCCTTAACAGTAAAGAACAGTCAGTTTCTTCATCGATCCACGGAGCCTTAACAGTTCTAACAGTCAGTTTCCTCATCGATCCACGGAGCCTTAACAGTTCTAACAGTCAGTTTCTTCATCGATCCATGGAGCCTTAACAGTTCTAACAGTCAGTTTCTTCATTTCCTCATCGATCCACAGAGCCTTAACAGTTCTAACAGTCAGTTTCCTCATCGATCCACAGAGCCTTAACAGTTCTAACAGTCAGTTTCCTCATCGATCCATGGAGCCTTAACAGTTCTGACAGTCAGTTTCTTCATCGATCCATGGAGCCTTAACAGTTCTGACAGTCAGTTTCCTCATTTCCTCATCGATCCACGGAGCCTTAACAGTTCTAACAGTCAGTTTCTTCATTTCCTCATCGATCCACGGAGCCTTAACAGTTCTAACAGTCAGTTTCCTCATCGATCCATGGAGCCTTAACAGTTCTAACAGTCAGTTTCCTCATCGATCCATGGAGCCTTAACAGTTCTAACAGTCAGTTTCTTCATTTCCTCATCGATCCACGGAGCCTTAACAGTTCTAACAGTCAGTTTCCTCATCGATCCACGGAGCCTTAACAGTTCTAACAGTCAGTTTCCTCATCGATCCACAGAGCCTTAACAGTTCTAACAGTCAGTTTCTTCATTTCCTCATCGATCCATGGAGCCTTAACAGTTCTAACAGTCAGTTTCTTCATTTCCTCATCGATCCACGGAGCCTTAACAGTTCTAACAGTCAGTTTCCTCATCGATCCACGGAGCCTTAACAGTTCTGACAGTCAGTTTCCTCATCGATCCACGGAGCCTTAACAGTTCTGACAGTCAGTTTCCTCATCGATCCATGGAGCCTTAACAGTTCTAACAGTCAGTTTCCTCATCGATCCATGGAGCCTTAACAGTTCTGAGAGTCAGTTTCCTCATCGATCCATGGAGCCTTAACAGTTCTAACAGTCAGTTTCTTCATTTCCTCATCGATCCATGGAGCCTTAACAGTTCTGAGAGTCAGTTTCTTCATCGATCCACGGAGCCTTAACAGTTCTAACAGTCAGTTTCCTCATCGATCCATGGAGCCTTAACAGTTCTAACAGTCAGTTTCCTCATCGATCCATGGAGCCTTAACAGTTCTGACAGTCAGTTTCCTCATCGATCCATGGAGCCTTAACAGTTCTGAGAGTCAGTTTCTTCATCGATCCACGGAGCCTTAACAGTTCTAACAGTCAGTTTCCTCATCGATCCATGGAGCCTTAACAGTTCTGAGAGTCAGTTTCTTCATCGATCCACGGAGCCTTAACAGTTCTGACAGTCAGTTTCCTCATCGATCCACGGAGCCTTAACAGTTCTAACAGTCAGTTTCTTCATTTCCTCATCGATCCATGGAGCCTTAACAGTTCTAACAGTCAGTTCCCTCATCGATCCACGGAGCCTTAACAGTTCTAACAGTCAGTTTCCTCATCGATCCATGGAGCCTTAACAGTTCTGACAGTCAGTTTCCTCATCGATCCACGGAGCCTTAACAGTTCTGACAGTCAGTTTCCTCATCGATCCATGGAGCCTTAACAGTTCTAACAGTCAGTTTCTTCATTTCCTCATCGATCCATGGAGCCTTAACAGTTCTGAGAGTCAGTTTCTTCATCGATCCACGGAGCCTTAACAGTTCTGAGAGTCAGTTTCCTCATCGATCCACGGAGCCTTAACAGTTCTAACAGTCAGTTTCCTCATCGATCCACGGAGCCTTAACAGTTCTAACAGTCAGTTTCCTCATCGATCCACGGAGCCTTAACAGTTCTGAGAGTCAGTTTCTTCATCGATCCATGGAGCCTTAACAGTTCTAACAGTCAGTTTCCTCATCGATCCACGGAGCCTTAACAGTTCTAACAGTCAGTTTCCTCATCGATCCATGGAGCCTTAACAGTTCTAACAGTCAGTTTCTTCATTTCCTCATCGATCCATGGAGCCTTAACAGTTCTGAGAGTCAGTTTCTTCATCGATCCACGGAGCCTTAACAGTTCTAACAGTCAGTTTCCTCATCGATCCACGGAGCCTTAACAGTTCTGAGAGTCAGTTTCCTCATCGATCCACGGAGCCTTAACAGTTCTAACAGTCAGTTTCCTCATCGATCCATGGAGCCTTAACAGTTCTGACAGTCAGTTTCCTCATCGATCCACGGAGCCTTAACAGTTCTAACAGTCAGTTTCCTCATTTCCTCATCGATCCACGGAGCCTTAACAGTTCTAACAGTCAGTTTCCTCATCGATCCACGGAGCCTTAACAGTTCTGAGAGTCAGTTTCCTCATCGATCCACGGAGCCTTAACAGTTCTAACAGTCAGTTTCCTCATCGATCCATGGAGCCTTAACAGTTCTGACAGTCAGTTTCCTCATCGATCCACGGAGCCTTAAAAGTTCTAACAGTCAGTTTATTCATTTCCTCATCGATCCATGGAGCCTTAACAGTTCTGAGAGTCAGTTTCCTCATTTCCTCATCGATCCATGGAGCCTTAACAGTTCTAACAGTCAGTTTCCTCATCGATCCACGGAGCCTTAACAGTTCTAACAGTCAGTTTCCTCATTGATCCACGGAGCCTTAACAGTTCTGAGAGTCAGTTTCTTCATCGATCCATGGAGCCTTAACAGTTCTAACAGTCAGTTTCCTCATCGATCCACGGAGCCTTAACAGTTCTAACAGTCAGTTTCTTCATCGATCCACGGAGCCTTAACAGTTCTAACAGTCAGTTTCTTCATTTCCTCATCGATCCACGGAGCCTTTAACAGTTCTGACAGTCAGTTTCATGTTTATCAATAATTTGAAGAAGCAATTTCATAAATTCATCAAGTGCTGCATCTGCATGCTCCTTATAAATCATATCAGACCAACAAATAACATCCACATAAGAGTCACAGCCATATCTTGTATACTATTTTAGGCCCAGCTGTTGGAGCTTTGTCTTTCCTGTATATAGCCACTATATTGTGATCACTGCATCCAATGGGTACTGATACAGCTTTAGAACAGAGTTCTATAGTATTAGTACAAATGTGATCGATACATGTGGATGATCTTGTTCCTGTAGTGTTTGTAAACATCCTGGTAGGTTGATTAATAACCTGAACCAGATTACAGGCACTGGTTGCAGTGAGAAGCTTCCTCTTGAGCGGACAGCTTGATGAAAACCAGTCGATATTCAGGTCCCCAAGAAAGTAGACCTCTCTGTTTACGTCACATACATTATCAAGCATTTCACACATTATTTAGATACTGACTGTTAGCACTTGGTGGCCTACAGCAACACCTCACAATAAAAGGCTTTAGATCTGCCAAGTGAACCTGCAACCACAACACTTCAATAACACTGGACATAAGATCTTCTCTAAGCATTACAGGGAATATGGCTCTGAATATATACAGCAACACCTCACCCATAAGCATTCCTGTCTCTTCTATAGATGTTATATCCTTGTATGTATCATCAAATTAACTATCTAAGTGAGTCTAAGAAATGACTAATGTATTAATGTTATTTGTCGTAGGGAGAGTGGACAATGAGCCTGTCGTAAGGAGGGTGGACAATGAGCCTGTCGTAGGGAGGGTGGCCAATGAGCCTGTCGTAGGGAGGGTGGCCAATGAGCCTGTCGTAGGGAGGGTGGCCAATGAGCCTGTCGTAGGGAGGGTGGCCAATGAGCCTGTCGTAGGGAGGGTGGCCAATGAGCCTGTCGTAGGGAGGGTGGCCAATGAGCCTGTCGTAGGGAGGGTGGACAATGAGCCTGTCGTAAGGAGGGTGGACAATGAGCCTGTCGTAGGGAGGGTGGCCAATGAGCCTGTCGTAGGGAGGGTGGCCAATGAGCCTGTCGTAGGGAGGGTGGACAATGAGCCTGTCGTAGGGAGGGTGGCCAATGAGCCTGTCGTAGGGAGGGTGGCCAATGAGCCTGTCGTAGGGAGGGTGGCCAATGAGCCTGTCGTAGGGAGGGTGGCCAATGAGCCTGTCGTAAGGAGGGTGGCCAATGAGCCTGTCGTAGGGAGGGTGGCCAATGAGCCTGTCGTAGGGAGGGTGGCCAATGAGCCTGTCGTAGGGAGGGTGGCCAATGAGCCTGTCGTAGGGAGGGTGGCCAATGAGCCTGTCGTAGGGAGGGTGGCCAATGAGCCTGTCGTAGGGAGGGTGGCCAATGAGCCTGTCGTAGGGAGGGTGGCCAATGAGCCTGTCGTAGGGAGGGTGGCCAATGAGCCTGTCGTAGGGAGGGTGGCCAATGAGCCTGTCGTAAGGAGGGTGGCCAATGAGCCTGTCGTAAGGAGGGTGGACAATGAGCCTGTCGTAAGGAGGGTGGACAATGAGCCTGTCGTAGGGAGGGTGGCCAATGAGCCTGTCGTAAGGAGGGTGGACAATGAGCCTGTCGTAGGGAGGGTGGCCAATGAGCCTGTCATAGCGAATGTAAGCAATGTCCCTACGTGCTCTGGCAGCTTTCATGGCTGGGAAAAATGATTTCCTCTTCTGGCAGACGGCTTCAGGGGAAGATATACGTTCCTCTTAAGTTCTCTTCTTTCCAGAAGAAGACTTACTTTTGTCCTTGAACCTGAGGAACTTGACTACTATCGGCCTGGGCATCTCACCTTGGCCGGTGGTGGGTTTTCCAGTCCTGTGGGCGTGGTCCACCTCAATTTTCCTGATGTCCATCTCCAAAATAATTTCCCTCACTTTGTCATCAGACTCCGTCCAGGTCTCGTGGAGATTCTGCAATTCCGTCCACAACCATGGTTGTTCCACCTTGATTGTCCCTCGAGATAATCTGATTTCTCCGTCATTGTTGTCATGGATTCACACACCGAACTGATGTCCTCTCTCACGGACTTACAGACTGCATTCAACTTGCCCGTTCTCTTGTTTAAACTCGTCGAGCTGACCCTGGGAGAACTGCAAACTGTTCTTCAGTTCCAGGTCCTCTCTGATCGGGTCGTCCATTCTTTTATTAGTTGAGTTAGTTATTATTATTATTATTATTATTATTATTATTATTATTAATTAGTTGACGCCACCAGCATTTGGACAAAACACTTGAAGCTACAATATGTTGTTGTTGTTGTTGTTGTTGTTGTTGTAACAACTGCTTGTGCAACTCTTTTTGTTCGTTTAACAGATGCTTCACCTCAAACTCCCGTCGGCTTTGGTGTTTGTGTCACGTCTACTCCTGCTCCTCCCCTTCGGGCGTTCGAGGTCGCCGGGTTTACGAACCACCGGTCCTGCGCTTCATCATTACGCACCGACCATCGGAACCTGGAGTACATACGGACAGAAAAGGAGGCTGAATCCGCGCCAAGCAAAGTGGGCCCTTTACTTCACAAGATTCTCCCAGGTTAAAAAAAAAACACCAAAGCCGATGCCTTGTCACGTCTCTACGATTCGGGAGAGGGTCCTGCCCAGAATGCACCTGTAATCCCTTCCTCTCGAGTTGTAGCCCCTGTGGTCTGGGACGTAGATGTGGACGTTCGCCAGGCTCTGGAGAGGGAGCCCGCACCCACTAACTGTCCTCCTGAAGGTGTCTACGTTCCCACAGGGATTAGGGATCATCTACTGACCTGGGCGCAGACAGACTGTCATCACTGGACAGTCAGGTATTTCTCACACTACCCAATCTATCTCTGAGAAGTATTGGTGGCCTACCTTGGCGCAGCACGTTAGTCGCTACGTCAACTCCTGATCAAAACAAATCCTCACGGAAACTCCTTCACCTTCCCATTACGGCCTTCCGGAGAACATAGTCTCTGACCATGGCCCCCAATTCACATTACGGGTGTGGAAAGCCTTTAAGGAGAAGCTCAGGGTCACGGTCAGCCTCACTTCCAGGTACCGGCCTCAGTCCAACGGGCAGATGGAGAGGATGAACCAGGAACAGGGGAGGTTCCCAAGGAGTCACTGTCAGGACCGGCAGGGAGAGTGGGCCCGATTCCTTCCATGGGTGGAGTACGCCAGTGAAAGGGAGGACAGTAGCAGGAGACCCAACTGTGGTTTGTGACTACTATCATTTCCCAATTCAATTGCAGTAATTCCGTGACAGATTTTTGGCTAATTCTGTTACCGATTCGCAACAGAATTACAAGTTTTAAATCTCTTATTAATTCATAAACAAGTTTGATATCAGTAAAAGCACAAACAAATAGATAGCTTTACCTTTACTTGTTAGTTCTGTGAACATTCATGATCCTCCCTCTTCACGAGGCAGAGAAATTAGAACATATCTGAAAGGATTTCTGGTAATGGAATTATAAGGCATAAAAGCAATGTTTCTTAAACGTACAGGAGGCAAATCATTTCTCCAAAACGATACTGAACAAAAGTATAAAAAATGCTGAAATAAAAGATTTTTAAAAAGTCTCTGAAATTGTGAAACAATTTGTTTACATCCCTGTTAAGCCCATAAACCACCTCCAGTGTCAACCGGCCTCACAACCGCAAACCGGGTGTATGGCGTTGTGTGGTCGAGTGGTTTACTGATGTCAACATTGTGAACAGAGTGCCCCATTGTGGAGTTATGGTATGGCCAGGCATAAACTACAGACAACTAACAACTGTATTTTATCTATGGTCATTTGAAAGCACAGAGATACCGTGACGAGATCCCGAGGACCCATTGTCGTGCCATTCATCCGCCGCCATCACCTCATGTTTCAGCATGATAATGCACAGCCCCATGTCGGAAGGATCTGTACACTTCCTGGAAGCTGACATTTTTTCCCCAGTTCTTCCATGGTCTGCATTCTCACTAGACGTGTCACCCCATTGAAGAGGAGTGGGGACAACATTCCACAGGCCACAATCAACAGCCTGATCAACTCTATGTGAAGGAGATGTGTCACGCTGCATTAGGCAAATGGTGGTGACACCAGATACTGACTGGTTTTCTGATCCACACCAGATACTGACTGGTGTTCTGATCCACACCAGATACGGACTGGTGTTCTGATCCACACCAGATACTGACTGGTGTTCTGATCCACACCAGATACTGACTGGTTTTCTGATCCACACCAGATACTGACTGGTTTTCTGATCCACACCAGATACTGACTGGTTTTCTGATCCACACCAGATACTGACTGGTTTTCTGATCCACACCAGATACTGACTGGTTTTCTGATCCACACCAGATACTGACTGGTTTTCTGATCCACACCAGATACTGACTGGTTTTCTGATCCACACCAGATACTGACTGGTTTTCTGATCCACACCAGATACTGACTGGTTTTCTGATCCACACCAGATACTGACTGGTTTTCTGATCCACACCAGATACTGACTGGTTTTCTGATCCACACCAGATACTGACTGGTTTTCTGATCCACACCAGATACTGACTGGTTTTCTGATCCACACCAGATACTGACTGGTTTTCTGATCCACACCAGATACTGACTGGTTTTCTGATCCACACCAGATACTGACTGGTTTTCTGATCCACACCAGATACTGACTGGTTTTCTGATCCACACCAGATACTGACTGGTTTTCTGATCCACACCAGATACTGACTGGTTTTCTGATCCACACCAGATACGGACTGGTTTTCTGATCCACACCAGATACGGACTGGTGTTCTGATCCACACCAGATACTGACTGGTTTTCTGATCCACACCAGATACGGACTGGTTTTCTGATCCACACCAGATACGGACTGGTTTTCTGATCCACACCAGATACGGACTGGTTTTCTGATCCACACCAGATACTGACTGGTTTTCTGATCCACACCAGATACTGACTGGTGTTCTGATCCACACCAGATACGGACTGGTTTTCTGATCCACACCAGATACGGACTGGTTTTCTGATCCACACCAGATACGGACTGGTTTTCTGATCCACACCAGATACTGACTGGTGTTCTGATCCACACCAGATACGGACTGGTTTTCTGATCCACACCAGATACGGACTGGTTTTCTGATCCACACCAGATACTGACTGGTTTTCTGATCCACACCAGATACGGACTGGTTTTCTGATCCACACCAGATACTGACTGGTTTTCTGATCCACACCAGATACTGACTGGTTTTCTGATCCACACCAGATACGGACTGGTTTTCTGATCCACACCAGATACGGACTGGTTTTCTGATCACACCAGATACTGACTGGTTTTCTGATCCACACCAGATACGGACTGGTTTTCTGATCCACACCAGATACTGACTGGTTTTCTGATCCACACCAGATACGGACTGGTTTTCTGATCACACCCCTACCTACCTTTGAAGGGATCTGTGACCAACAGATCTGTAATGTGATGTTAGATTAGAGCCTCATGAATTTATTTACATTGACTGATTTCTTTATTTGAACGGTAAAAATCAGTAAAATCTTTTGACATTGTTGTTTGCTTATATTTTTGTTCAAGTTTAAAATATGTAGATTTTTGTTGGCAGTTACTTCAATATTATTTAGTTTTAAATGTATTTCTAAAAATATTTTAGAAGACTTTTTATGTTGACCCCTTTCCCATCTTTTAGATTTTTTAGAATGGTTGAATATATATATGCCTTAATTCGTTTTAAAAAAAGATGTAAAAAATATAGACTCCTAGCTTTCATTTGACACCCAATTTAACACGTTTCTATGAACTTCACATGTTGGTTCTCATGGGTCCTTTTACATGGAATTGCACAGTAGTATTCATCAGCCCATTCACTCAGAGGGAACAGAGGTCTGGCTTCCTTGTAGCAGGAAGGGCAAACATAACAAAGGCCACAAGCAGGCTGGCACACTAGGGAGTGTCCTACTCGACAAACATGACCTAATTGGCCTGGCAGGTCCGTTCTGGTCAGGGTGCTTCTTACAGTAGACTGCCCAGTTGGAAGACGTTCCACTACTAAGACGAACATTTATATCCAACAACACACAGAGGTCTACTAAAATCTGCTAATCCATGGACTGTGGTGTACTGTATGTCCTGTACAGGAGGAGGTCATCTGATACTTGTAACTTGCATAATGAGGTCAATATTTTAGCAACAGATTACATGTAACAGCACATAACAATCATGATTTTGTTTCCCATTCAGATAGACTCTGCAGTTGTTTCAAAGACTCCCAAGAAGTTCCACCTTCCTTCCTGACTATTATGTCCCTAATATTCTACCCCGGAGTGATCTAACTCTGTCCCTAACATTCTACCCCAGAGTGTTCTAACTCTGTCCCTAACATTCTAGCCCAGAGTGTTCTAACTCTGTCCCTAACATTCTACCCCAGAGCATTCTCTATAGGGCCTAACATTCTACCCCAGCGTGTTCTCTATAGGGCCTAACATTCTACCCCAGAGTGTTCTCTATAGGGCCTAACATTCTACCCCAGAGTGTTCTCTATAGGGTCTAACATTCTACCCCAGAGTGTTCTCTATAGGGCCTAACATTCTACCCCAGAGTGTTCTCTATAGGGCCTAACATTCTACCCCAGAGTGTTCTCTATAGGGCCTACCATTCTACCCCAGAGTGTTCTCTATAGGGCCTAACATTCTACCCCAGAGTGTTCTAACTCTGTCCCTAACATTCTACCCCAGAGCGTTCTCTATAGGGCCTAACATTCTACCCCAGAGTGTTCTCTATAGGGCCTAACATTCTACCCCAGAGTGTTCTCTATAGGGCCTAACATTCTACCCCAGAGTGTTCTCTATAGGGCCTAACATTCTACCCCAGAGTGTTCTCTATAGGGTCTAACATTCTACCCCAGAGTGTTCTCTATAGGGCCTAACATTCTACCCCAGAGTGTTCTAACTCTGTCCCTAACATTGTAGCCCAGAGCGTTCTCTATAGGGCCTAACATTCTACCCCAGAGTGTTCTCTATAGGGCCTAACATTCTACCCCAGAGTGTTCTCTATAGGGCCTAACATTCTACCCCAGAGTGTTCTAACTCTGTCCCTAACATTCTACCCCAGAGTGTTCTCTATAGGGCCTAACATTCTACCCCAGAGTGTTCTCTATAGGGCCTAACATTCTACCCCAGAGTGTTCTCTATAGGGCCTAACATTCTACCCCAGAGTGTTCTAACTCTGTCCCTAACATTGTAGCCCAGAGCGTTCTCTATAGGGCCTAACATTCTACCCCAGAGTGTTCTCTATAGGGCCTAACATTCTATCCCAGAGTGTTCTCTATAGGGCCTAACATTCTACCCCAGAGTGTTCTCTATAGGGCCTAACAATCTACCCCAGAGTGTTCTCTATAGGGCCTAACATTCTAACCCAGAGTGTTCTAACTCTGTCCCTAACATTCTACCCCAGAGTGTTCTCTATAGGGCCTAACATTCTACCCCAGAGTGTTCTCTATAGGGCCTAACATTCTACCCCAGAGTGTTCTCTATAGGGCCTAACATTCTACCCCAGAGTGTTCTCTATAGGGCCTAACATTCTACCCCAGAGTGTTCTCTATAGGGCCTAACATTCTACCCCAGAGTGTTCTAACTCTGTCCCTAACTTTCTACCCCAGAGTGTTCTCTATAGGGCCTAACAATCTACCCCAGAGTGTTCTCTATAGGGCCTAACATTCTACCCCAGAGTGTTCTAACTCTGTCCCTAACATTCTACCCCAGAGTGTTCTCTATAGGGCCTAACATTCTACCCCAGAGTGTTCTCTATAGGGCCTAACATTCTACCCCAGAGTGTTCTCTATAGGGCCTAACATTCTACCCCAGAGTGTTCTCTATAGGGCCTAACATTCTTCCTGCATCTCCTTTCTCTGGGTCTGACCGGGTCTGAAGAAGCGACAGAACAGAAATCTCTCTCTGGGTCTGAAGAAGTGACAGAACAGAACTCTCTCTCTGGGTCTGAAGAGGTGACAGAACAGAACTCTCTCTCTGGGTCTGAAGAGGTGACAGAAGAGAACTCTCTCTCTGGGTCTGACTGGGTCTGAAGAGGTGACAGAACAGAACTCTCTCTCTGGGTCTGAGGAGGTGACAGAACAGAACTCTCTCTCTGGGTCTGAAGAGGTGACAGAACAGAACTCTCTCTCTGGGTCTGAAGAGGTGACAGAACAGAACTCTCTCTCTGGGTCTGAAGAGGTGACAGAAGAGAACTCTCTCTCTGGGTCTGAAGAGGTGACAGAACAGAACTCTCTCTCTGGGTCTGACCGGGTCTGAAGAGGTGACAGAACAGAACTCTCTCTCTGGGTCTGAGGAGGTGACAGAACAAAACTCTCTCTCTGGGTCTGAGGAGGTGACAGAACAGAACTCTCTCTCTGGGTCTGAGGAGGTGACAGAACAGAACTCTCTCTCTCTGGGTCTGAAGAGGTGACAGAACAGAATGAGACTGATGTTCTCCTCCCCCACTGTCTCCCTCTCTCTCTCGGTGTCCAGGGGGGCGGACAGCGTGTTTCTTTGTGCTACGTGACAATGGAGAACTGTGACGGGCTGGGGATGGAGGAGGGGGTAAAGAGATGGGCTGATCTGTGGCCTCTGACCTGGGGGGGGGGGGGGAGGAGGGAAGGGAGAGAGCAGGCTGGGGTATTGAGTTATCTCAGAGCTGCCAGCTGTTCAACCCTTATAGTACAGTAAACCCATTCTCCTGCAGAACAGTCTCTTCTCCTATTTCTACAGTATATGCCCCACTCCTCATCACTGCCCAGGCCCCGCTGACAACGTGGCTGACACAATTCACCTCGATCCTCATCTCTGCCCAGGCCCCGCTGACAACGTGGCTGACAAAATTCACCTCAGTCCTCATCTCTGCGCAGGCCCCCCTGACAACGTGGCTGACAGAATTCACCTCGATCCTCATCTCTGCGCAGGCCCCCCTGACAACGTGGCTGACAGAATTCACCTCAGTCCTCATCTCTGCCCAGGCCCCGCTGACAACGTGGCTGACAAAATTCACCTCAATCCTCATCTCTGCCCAGGCCCCCCTGACAACGTGGCTGACAGAATTCACCTCGATCCTCATCTCTGCGAAGGCCCCCCTGACAACGTGGCTGACATAATTCCCCTCAGTCCTCATCTCTGCCCAGGCCCTGACAACGTGGCTGACAGAATTCACCTCAGTCCTCATCTCTGCCCAGGCCCTGACAACGTGGCTGACAGAATTCACCTCAGTCCTCATCTCTGCCCAGGTCCCCCTGACAACGTGGCTGACAGAATTCACCTCAGTCCTCATCTCTGCCCAGGTCCCCCTGACAACGTGGCTGACAGAATTCACCTCAGTCCTCATCTCTGCCCAGGCCCTGACAACGTGGCTGACAGAATTCACCTCAGTCCTCATCTCTGCCCAGGTCCCCCTGACAACGTGGCTGACAGAATTCACCTCAGTCCTCATCTCTGCCCAGGTCCCCCTGACAACGTGGCTGACAGAATTCACCTCAGTCCTCATCTCTGCCCAGGTCCCCCTGACAACGTGGCTGACAGAATTCACCTCAGTCCTCATCTCTGCCCAGGTCCCCCTGACAACGTGGCTGACAGAATTCACCTCAGTCCTCATCTCTGCCCAAGCCCTGACAACGTGGGAGGAAGTGTATCTGTGTGCAGAGGAGGAAGTGTATCTGTGTGCAGAGGAGGAAGTGTATCTGTGTGCAGAGGAGGAAGTGTATCTGTGTGCAGAGGAGGAAGTGTATCTGTGTGCAGAGGAGGAAGTGTATCTGTGTGCAGAGGAGGAAGTGTATCTGTGTGCAGAGGAGGAAGTGTATCTGTGTGCAGAGGGGAGGAAGTGTATCTGTGTGCAGAGGGGAGGAAGTGTATCTGTGTGCAGAGGGGAGGAAGTGTATCTGTCTGCAGAGGGGAGGAAGTGTATCTGTCTGCAGAGGGGAGGAAGTGTATCTGCGTGCAGAGGGGGAAGTGTATCTGCGTGCAGAGGGGAGGAAGTGTATCTGCGTGCAGAGGGGAGGAAGTGTATCTGTGTGCAGAGGAGGAAGTGTATCTGTGTGCAGAGGAGGAAGTGTATCTGTGTGCAGAGGAGGAAGTGTATCTGTGTGCAGAGGAGGAAGTGTATCTGTGTGCAGAGGAGGAAGTGTATCTGTGTGCAGAGGAGGAAGTGTATCTGTGTGCAGAGGAGGAAGTGTATCTGTGTGCAGAGGAGGAAGTGTATCTGTGTGCAGAGGGGAAAGGAGGACAAGAGGCCGTCATGTACTCTGTAGGCTATACATGGTTTCAGAAGGAGCATGTAGAAATATCCTCTCTCGTGGACAGAGGCATGTAACATAGAATGATACGCACCATTTTAACTTAGGGTTTCCAAGACGACTGGAAATAAACCATGTCAATATAGTGATTAATTTATTCCAACCTCAGCCTTGAAAACAGGTACCACAGCGGCTTAGAGAACTCCTCACGGTCCAACAGAGAAAACCACACAAAGCACCAATAACTAAAACATGGTGGGGGGTTTTTTTGGTAACGGAGTTTCAAGCCGCAAGGCAATGTTTCTTAAACTTACAGAAGGCACAAAAATGTCTAAGTATTGATTTTAGTTGTCAGGAGTCTTCAACATGACTGTGTTGATGTACCCTGTACAGTAGATGTACCCTGTACAGTAGATGTTTCCTAAGGCAGGAGTCTTCAACATGGCTGTGTTGATGATGTACCTGTATAGTAGATGTTTCCTAAGGCAGGAGTCTTCAACATGGCTGTGTTGATGATGTACCTGTATAGTAGATGTTTCCTAAGGCAGGAGTCTTCAACATGACTGTGTTGATGTACCTGTATAGTAGATGTTTCCTAAGGCAGGAGTCTTCAACATGACTGTGTTGATGTACCTGTATAGTAGATGTTTCCTAAGGCAGGAGTCTTCAACATGACTGTGTTGATGTACCTGTATAGTAGATGTTTCCTAAGGCAGGAGTCTTCAACATGACTGTTTTGATGTACCTGTATAGTAGATGTTTCCTAAGGCAGGAGTCTTCAACATGACTGTGTTGATGTACCTGTATAGTAGATGTTTCCTAAGGCAGGAGTCTTCAACATGACTGTTTTGATGTACCTGTATAGTAGATGTTTCCTAAGGCAGGAGTCTTCAACATGACTGTGTTGATGTACCTGTATAGTAGATGTTTCCTAAGGCAGGAGTCTTCAACATGGCTGTGTTGATGATGTACCTGTATAGTAGATGTTTCCTAAGGCAGGAGTCTTCAACATGACTGTTTTGATGATGTTTCCTAAGTCAGGAGTCTTCAACATGACTGTTTTGATGATGTTTCCTAAGTCAGGAGTCTTCAACATGACTGTGTTGATGATGTAGCCTGTATAGTAGATGTTTCCTAAGACTCCTTTCCATCAGTTGGTCTAGAAATCAAAGCCTTTGCTTTATTTCTGAATTTTTAGGATAGAAAATGGGTGAAATATTTATTTATGCCTTAATTTCTCTAAAATATTAGACTGTTAGCTTTCATTTGACCCCCAATTTAAATATGCTTCTATCAACTTCACGTTGGTGCTCATGGGTCATTTTTAAAATGAACTAATTAAAATCTCCAAACGTCTTTTTGGTTTATTGCACTATATAAATGCTCCAGGGATTATTTCAGTTAGCATTTCTGTCATGTTTTTCTAGATTTACAACATAAAACAACATTTATACAGCAAACAGTATCCCTTAGGTTTAGTACAGACAACACTAAAATAGTTTAAGCACGTTGCAGAACAGTGATTCAGATATTTTTCCAGAATATAAAAGACAGAAAAATAACGCATCTTTAAGAGGCTTAGCCATCAGCGACGGAGTTGACAAGCCACTGATGGAGTTAACAGATAGTCTGACATGTTTTTTTTCCACTAGAAATTAAAAGTTAAAATGCAAACAAACATTTGTACAAATATGGACAATTATGAATAAGAAAATCGTCAATAAAAACAAAAAAGCTTTTTTTTTTCTCCATTCAAGTGGTATACAAAGTTGCATTTGAGTTTTTTTCTCAGTTGATTTATGACTAAAACCTAATGAAAATAAACACATTTGAACCAAAAATCATATCTTAATCTATCAGGTAGATGGAGTTGATAGTTTATGGTTGTGATCATGGTGATTTGAATATTGGTTGTAGAGAATTTACCAGAACATGAAGGTCCTTATGGTGTCGCTCACCTGATTCATTTAGGACTCCGACGTTAATGTCCAAATCTCTAACACACATGTTTTGTAGGAAATCACAGTTCTGAGAGAAATATTCTTCAAAGTCACCGAGAGGGATTTGCAAGAATCTTCACAAGATCATTTCCCAGTTAATATTCATTATTGACCTTTTTAGAATTGTACAACTTTCTTTTGAGAGTTCGGAATTGGGATCGTTTGTCCCAGACAAGGGCATATCCGGTCCCAGAGCGGACATGGAAATAATAATAATAATAATAATAATAATAATAATAATATTGAAAATATTAGGACAATTCCTAAAAATAAAAATAAATATTTCCCCTTAAAAAAATCGATAAATATGTTTAATCTCGAATAATAATACAAAATAATGTTTGTTTCAACTATAAGAAATAAAGTTTCCCTGCAGAACAAGGATTGTGCGGACGTTTAAGAGTCAGTGAGTTACTAGTTGCCTACCTTCAGCGGATTCTCCCGGATTTCAGTCAACGGAGACGGTTGAGATGAATTCTGTCCTGTTCTGTTAGAAAACACGCTGTCTAAAGTTGAGTTGTTCGCCATCTTTTCCTCTATCATAGCCTTTCCTTCCAACTAGGCTACTTCATCGCAACTCAAGATTCCCCTTTTCACATGTTTGTCCGGTTCCAGCCTTGACATCCCGTGAGTTTGAGTCTTTCCTGCCCGGTCAACCGGCAGAAGTGTCAGTCTGCTCGTCACCACGTCAGAACGAGTTAACGAGGCGGGGATGCAGCTGGAGAGCACAGCGTTCCCCGGATGTGACCAGTGGCAGACACTTGTCACTTGTACACAGAATACATGTCATCTAATCTTTTAGAATATAATAATAATATAATATTTTGGCGAACGAGAAGCAAACACTGGATTTTGGCGTGAAAGGCGGACATCCCACGCGTCACGCCGATAGGTGTTTCCCACTTGATGGGAATTGTAACGTGGCTCATATAGCGAGGATCGTTACAATATAATACAATGGACATCCAAAGAACGTTTTAGCGAGTTATGCTTCACGTTTATTTAATTAATAAATCAACCAAATCAACATAATCTACCATTATGCCACTGATTGCTATTGAACATCATAGCAGTCGCCATCTGGCGGACAATTAGAGAAACGTGAACAGAATTTGACAGAATCTATAGCGGTATAGACCCAAATAATATCTGTCAAGAATGAATGACACAATCTAAAGCGGTATAGACCCAGATAATACAGTCATGTAGAATACAGTCCTTTAGAATACAGTCCTTTAGAATACAGTCCTTTAGAATACAGTCCTTTAGAATACAGTCCTATAGAATACAGTCCTATAGAATACAGTCCTTTAGAATACAGTCCTTTAGAATACAGTCATGTAGAATACAGTCCTTTAGAATACAGTCATATAGAATACAGTCCTATAGAATACAGTCCTATAGAATACAGTCATATAGAATACAGTCCTTTAGAATACAGTCATGTAGAATACAGTCCTTTAGAATACAGTCATATAGAATACAGTCCTATAGAATACAGTCCTTTAGAATACAGTCCTTTAGAATACAGTCATGTAGAATACAGTCATGTAGAATACAGTCATGTAGAATACAGTCCTTTAGAATACAGTCCTTTAGAATACAGTCCTATAGAATACAGCCCTGTAGAATACAGTCCTATAGAATACAGCCCTGTAGAATACAGTCCTTTAGAATACAGCCCTATAGAATACAGTCCTTTAGAATACAGTCATGTAGAATACAGTCATGTAGAATACAGTCATGTAGAATACAGTCCTTTAGAATACAGTCCTATAGAATACAGCCCTGTAGAATACAGTCCTATAGAATACAGTCCTATAGAATACAGTCCTATAGAATACAGTCCTTTAGAATACAGTCCTTTAGAATACAGTCATGTAGAATACAGTCCTTTAGAATACAGTCATATAGAATACAGTCCTATAGAATACAGTCCTATAGAATACAGTCATATAGAATACAGTCCTTTAGAATACAGTCATGTAGAATACAGTCCTTTAGAATACAGTCATATAGAATACAGTCCTATAGAATACAGTCCTTTAGAATACAGTCCTTTAGAATACAGTCATGTAGAATACAGTCATGTAGAATACAGTCATGTAGAATACAGTCCTTTAGAATACAGTCCTTTAGAATACAGTCCTATAGAATACAGCCCTGTAGAATACAGTCCTATAGAATACAGCCCTGTAGAATACAGTCCTTTAGAATACAGCCCTATAGAATACAGTCCTTTAGAATACAGTCATGTAGAATACAGTCATGTAGAATACAGTCATGTAGAATACAGTCCTTTAGAATACAGTCCTATAGAATACAGCCCTGTAGAATACAGTCCTATAGAATACAGCCCTATAGAATACAGTCCTTTAGAATACAGTCCTTTAGAATACAGTCATATAGAATACAGTCCTTTAGAATACAGCCCTGTAGAATACAGTCCTATAGAATACAGCCCTATAGAATACAGTCCTTTAGAATACAGTCCTTTAGAATACAGTCATGTAGAATACAGTCCTTTAGAATACAGTCCTTTAGAATACAGTCCTATAGAATACAGCCCTGTAGAATACAGTCCTATAGAATACAGTCCTATAGAATACAGTCCTTTAGAATACAGTCCTTTAGAATACAGTCATATAGAATACAGTCCTTTAGAATACAGTCCTATAGAATACAGCCCTGTAGAATACAGTCCTATAGAATACAGTCCTATAGAATACAGTCCTTTAGAATACAGTCCTTTAGAATACAGTCCTATAGAATACAGCCCTGTAGAATACAGTCATGTAGAATACAGTCATGTAGAATACAGTCATGTAGAATACAGTCATATAGAATACAGTCCTTTAGAATACAGTCCTATAGAATACAGCCCTGTAGAATACAGTCATGTAGAATACAGCCCTGTAGAATACAGTCATGTAGAATACAGTCATGTAGAATACAGTCATGTAGAATACAGTCCTATAGAATACAGTCCTTTAGAATACAGTCCTATAAAATACAGTCCTTTATAATACAGTCATATAGAATACAGTCATATAGAATACAGCCCTATAGAATACAGCCTTGTAGAATACAGTCCTTTAGAATACAGTCCTTTAGAATACAGTCCTATAGAATACAGTCCTTTAGAATACAGTCCTATAGAATACAGTCATATAGAATACAGTCATATAGAATACAGTCCTATAGAATACAGTCCTTTAGAATACAGTCCTATAGAATACAGCCTTGTAGAATACAGTCCTATAGAATACAGCCCTATAGAATACAGCCTTGTAGAATACAGTCCTTTAGAATACAGTCCTATAGAATACAGTCATATAGAATACAGCCCTATAGAATACAGCCTTGTAGAATACAGTCCTTTAGAATACAGTCCTATAGAATACAGTCATATAGAATACAGTCCTATAGAATACAGTCATATAGAATACAGTCATATAGAATACAGTCCTTTAGAATACAGTCCTATAGAATACAGTCATATAGAATACAGTCATATAGAATACAGTCCTTTCGAATACAGTCCTTTAGAACACAGTCCTATAGAATACAGTCATATAGAATACAGTCCTTTAGCAACCTGCACTCAGGGGTAGACGTAACATAGTAAACGTAATTCCGTGACATAATTAGTATGATATGTTTTGTATGGTACGTATTCATTTGTGGATGTCTGCCACCCATTTAGTATGATATTTTACAAATTAATATTTGTTGTTTGCTAACCTTAACTAGGTGGCTAACACGAATGTTAGCTATGTGGATAACATTAGCTAGGCTACGGTTAGGAGTTAGGTTAAAATGTTAAGTCTAGGGTTAGGGGAAGGGTTAGCTAACATGCTAAGTAGTTGCAAAGTAGCTAATGATCTAAAATGGTAAAGTTCTCCATGATGAGATTTGAACACGCAACGTTTGGGTCCTAGATGTTCGCGTTATACCGCCCGACCAACCCCCATACTTTTGTTTTTGCCTTAAGTAACCTTCTGTCTTAGGTAACCATACTAAACATGTCATCGCAATTTCAGTGTCCCGGATTTGCGTTGACTATGCTACGTCTAGTCTATGAGACCAGACTGGTATGTGTGTGTCCAGTTTGTAGTTTGCGTCACACTCAGACAGCCTCCATTACCATCAGGTATAATGCGAGGTGATTATCTACCTGTGAAGGAGAGGAGAAGGAATCATAGAGCAGCTTTTTATTTCACAGACATATGTTCAGTCCCAACCCCCCCTCCACCCCCCAGTCCCAAACCCCCCACCACCCCCCAGTCCCAACCCCCCACCATCCCCCAGTCCCAACCCCCCCACCAACCCCCAGCTCCAACCCCCCACCACCCCCCAGCTCCAACCCCCCCACCACCCCCAAGTCCCAACCCCCCCACCCCTCCCCAGCTCCAGCCCCCCCACCTCCCCAGCTCCAACCCCCCCACCCCCACCACTCCCCAGCCCCCCTCACCCCCACCTCCCCACCTCCCCAGCTCCAACCCCCCCCACCCCCACCACTCCCCAGCCCCCCTCACCCCCACCTCCCCAGCTCCAGCCCCCCCACCCCCACCACCCCAGCTCTATCCCTGGCCTCAGGTTATGATGTTGTGAGCTATTGGCAGCAGTTCAGAATACGACATATGGAAAACTTTATTGACAACATATATCATCCACAGGGCCCTTAGCAGCCTAATCTGACTGTAGTTAAAATTCCTCCCACAATGTCTTGGGGGTTAAATCTGAACCTTGTGATGTGAGTGGTTCTGGAATGGCCATCTGACAGCTGTGCTCACAGATGAGGTCAGTATATTGTTGACCTTCAGCAATTAATCTGGGTCTATTCTGAGAGGGAGGAGAGGGAGATGGGGGAGGAGAGAGAGGGGGAGGAGAGATAGATGGAGGGGAGAGAGAGAGGTAGATAGAGATGGGGAGGAAAGATAGATGGGGAAGGAGAGAGAGGGGGTAGGAGAGATATATGGGGGGAGGAGAGAGAGAGATGGACAGGGAGAGAGAGATGGACAGGGAGGAGAGAGAGAGGTAGGGAGAGAAAGAGATGGACGGGGAGGAGAGAGAGAGGTAGAGAGAGAGAGAGATGGAAAGAGAGAGAGATGAATGGACAGGGAGGAAAGAGAGGTGGAGAGAGATGGATGGACAGGGAGGAGAGAAAGAGAGGTAGAGAGAGAGATGGACAGGGAGGAGAGAGAGAGGTAGAGCGAGAGAGATGGACAGGGAGGAGAGAGAGGTGGAGAGAGAGAGATGGACAGGGAGGAGAGAGAGAGGTAGAGAGAGAGAGATGGACAGAGAGGAGAGAGAGAAAGGTAGAGAGAGAAAGAGGTAGAGAGAGAGAGAGATGGACAGGGAGGAGAGATCGATGGGGGAGGAGAGAGAGAGAGATGGACAGGGAGGAGAGAGAGGTTGAGAGAGAGAGAGAGGTAGAGAGATGGACAGGGAGGAGGTAGAGAGAGAGATGGACAGGGAGGGTAAAATATTCCGGGGAACTGCAGATGGAGAACAGCAGTCAGTGGATGAGGTCCACATTAAAACTCCTAAACACACTGCAGACACCCCCTCACACCTCTCTCCTTCTCTCTCCCTCCTCTCTTTCTCTCTCTCTCCCCCTCTCCTTCTCTCTCCCCCCTCTTCTTATCTCTCTCCCCTCTCTCTCTCTCTCCCCCCTCTCTTTCTCTCTCTCCATTTTTCTCCCTCAATCTCTTTGTACAGCTGACAGGTTACGAGGTGAAACTCATCTGAAGCCTGACAAATGAACGTCCTCCCAGCCAGGACCATATGATTGTAGAATATAAAGAGCCAAGTTAAGGAGGGGAACTTCCAATAAGGGAAGGACCCTTAAAGACACAGCATGATGGATGGAGCTCCACACTGAGGATAACCCCCCCTACCACCCCCCAGCTCCAATAAGGGAAGGACCCTTAAAGACACAGCATGATGGATGGAGCTCCACACTGAGGATAACCCCCCCTACCACCCCCCAGCTCCAATAAGGGAAGGACCCTTAAAGACACAGCATGATGGAAGGAGCTCCACACTGAGGATAACCCTCCCCACCACCACCCCCCAGCTGAAGAGGACCCTTAAAGACACAGCATGATGGAAGGAGCTCCACACTGAGGATAACCCCCCCTACCACCCCCCAGCTGAAGAGGACCCTTAAAGACACAGCATGATGGAAGGAGCTCCACACTGAGGATAACCCCCCCTACCACCCCCCAGCTGAAGAGGACCCTTAAAGACACAGCATGATGGATGGAGCTCCACACTGAGGATAACCCTCCCCCCCACCACCCCCCAGCTCCAATAAGGGAAGGACCCTTAAAGACACAGCATGATGGATGGAGCTCCACACTGAGGATACCCCCCCCCCCCAAAATCCCCCGTTCTGAAATCTTTCTACAACGTCTCCACCATCTCAACACCCCTTAAATCATTTTAACTGGGCTTCTGGAGATTTACTTAAGGAGGGTAGATTGGCACAGGGACCTTAGTCTGCATCCACAATGGCACCCTATTCCCTATATATAGGGCACTACTGGCAGACCATGGCCCTATATATAGGGCACTACTGGCAGACCATGGCCCTATTCCCTATATAGAGCACTACTGCAAACCATGGCCCTATTCCCTATATATAGGGCACTACTGCAGACCATGGCCCTATTCCCTATATAGTGCACTACTGGCAGACCATGGCCCTATTCCCTATATAGGGCACTACTGGCAAACCATGGCCCTATTCCCTATATAGGGCACTACTGCAGACCATGGCCCTATTCCCTATATATAGGGCATTACTGCAGACCATGGCCCTATTCCCTATATAGTGCACTACTGGCAGACCATGGCCCTATTCCCTATATAGGGCACTACTGGCAAACCATGGCCCTATTCCCTATATAGGGCACTACTGCAGACCATGGCCCTATTCCCTATATATAGGGCACTACTGCAGACCATGACCCTATTCCCTATATATAGGGCACTACTGCAGACCATGGCCCTATTCCCTATATAGTGCACTACTGGCAGACCATGGCCCTATTCCCTATATAGGGCACTACTGGCAAACCATGGCCCTATTCCCTATATAGGGCACTACTGCAGACCATGGCCCTATTCCCTATATATAGGGCATTACTGCAGACCATGGCCCTATTCCCTATATAGTGCACTACTGGCAGACCATGGCCCTATTCCCTATATAGGGCACTACTGGCAAACCATGGCCCTATTCCCTATATAGGGCACTACTGCAGACCATGGCCCTATTCCCTATATATAGGGCACTACTGCAGACCATGACCCTATTCCCTATATATAGAGCACTACTGCAGACCATGGCCCTATTCCCTATATAGGGCACTACTGCAGACCATGGCCCTATTCCCTATATATAGGGCACTACTGGCAGACCATGGCCCTATTCCCTATATAGGGCACTACTGCAGACCATGGCCCTATTCCCTATATATAGAGCACTACTGGCAGACCATGGCCCTATTCCCTATATATAGGGTACTACTGGCAGACCACGGCCCTATTCCCTATATATAGGGCACTACTGGCAGACCACGGCCCTATTCCCTATATAGGGCACTACTGCAGACCATGGCCCTATTCCCTATATATAGAGCACTACTGGCAGACCATGGCCCTATTCCCTATATATAGGGTACTACTGGCAAACCATGGCCCTATTCCCTATTTAGGGCACTACTGCAAACCATGGCCCTATTCCCTATATAGGGCACTACTGCAGACCATGGCCCTATTCCCTATATAGGGCACTACTGCAGACCATGGCCCTATTCCCTATATATAGGGCACTACTGGCAGACCATGGCCCTATTCCCTATATAGGGCACTACTGCAAACCATGGCCCTATTCCCTATATAGGGCACTACTGCAGACCATGGCCCTATTCCCTATATATAGGGCACTACTGGCAGACCATGGCCCTATTCCCTATATAGGGCACTACTGCAGACCATGGCCCTATTCCCTATATATAGGGCACTACTGGCAGACCATGGCCCTATTCCCTATATAGGGCACTACTGCAAACCATGGCCCTATTCCCTATATAGGGCACTACTGCAGACCATGGCCCTATTCCCTATATATAGGGCACTACTGGCAGACCATGGCCCTATTCCCTATATAGGGCACTACTGCAAACCATGGCCCTATTCCCTATATAGGGCACTACTGCAGACCATGGCCCTATTCCCTATATATAGGGCACTACTGCAGACCATGGCCCTATTCCCTATATAGGGCACTACTGCAGACCATGGCCCTATTCCCTATATAGGGTACTACTGCAGACCAGGGCCCTATTCCCTATATATAGGGCACTACTGCAGACCATGGCCCTATTCCCTATATATAGGGTACTACTGCAGACCAGGGCCCTATTCCCTATATATAGGGCACTACTGGCAGACCATGGCCCTATTCCCTATATATAGGGTACTACTGCAGACCAGGGCCCTATTCCCTATATAGAGCACTACTGCAGACCATGGCCCTATTCCCTATATAGTGCACTACTGCAGACCATGGCCCTATTCCTTATATAGAGCACTACTGGCAGACCATGGCCCTATTCCCTATATATAGGGCACTACTGGCAGACCATGGCCCTATTCCCTATATATAGGGCACTACTGCAGACCATGGCCCTATTCCCTATATAGGGCACTACTGCAGACCATGGCCCTATTCCCTATATATAGGGCACTACTGGCAGACCATGGCCCTATTCCCTATATATAGGGCTCTACTGCAGACCATGGCCCTATTCCCTATATAGGGCACTACTGCAGACCATGGCCCTATTCCCTATATATAGGGCACTACTGCAGACCATGGCCCTATTCCCTATATAGTGCACTACTGCAGACCATGGCCCTATTCCCTATATATAGGGCACAACTGCAGACCATGGCCCTATTCCCTATATAGTGCACTTCTGCAGACCATGGCCCTATTCCCTATATAGAGCACTACTGCAGACCATGGCCCTATTCCCTATATAGTGCACTACTGGCAGACCACGGCCCTATTCCTTATATAGAGCACTACTGCAGACGATGGCCCTATTCCCTATATAGGGCACTATTGGCAGACCATGGCCCTATTCCCTATATATAGGGCACTACTGCAGACCATGGCCCTATTCCCTATATATAGAGCACTACTGCAGACCAGGGCCCTATTCCCTATATAGTGCACTACTGGCAAACCATGGCCCTATTCCCTATTTAGGGCACTACTGGCAAACCATGGCCCTATTCCCTATATAGGGCACTACTGGCAGACCATGGCCCTATTCCCTATATAGGGCACTACTGGCAGACCATGGCCCTATTCCCTATATAGGGCACTACTGGCAAACCATGGCCCTATTCCCTATATAGGGCACTACTGGCAAACCATGGCCCTATTCCCTATATAGGGCACTACTGCAGACCATGGCCCTATTCCCTATATATAGGGCACTACTGGTAGACCATGGCCCTATTCCCTATATATAGGGCACTACTGGCAGACCATGGTCCTATTCCCTATATATAAGGCACTATTGCAGACCGTGGCCCTATTCCCTATATATAGGGCACTACTGGCAGACCATGACCCTATTCCCTATATATAGGGCACTACTGGCAGACCATGGCCCTATTCCCTATATAGGGCACTACTGGCAGACCATGGCCCTATTCCCTATATATAGGGCACTACTGGCAGACCATAGCCCTATTCCCTATATATAGGGCACTACTGGCAGACCAGGGGAGGGGAGAGGACAGGAGAGGAGGGGAGATGACAGGAGAGGAGGGGACAGGACAGGAGGGGAGAGGAGAGGAGAGGAGGGGAGAGGAGAGGACAGGAGAGGAGGGGAGAGGACAGGACAGGAGAGGAGAGGACAGGACAGGAGAGGAGAGGAGGGGAGAGGACAGGAGAGGGCAGGAGAGGAGGGGAGAGGACAGGAGAGGAGGGGAGAGGAGGGGAGAGGACAGGACAGGAGAGGAGAGGAGGGGAGAGGACAGGACAGGAGAGGACAGGAGAGGAGGGGAGAGGACAGGACAGGAGAGGAGAGGAGGGGAGAGGACAGGACAGGAGAGGAGGGGAGAGGACAGGACAGGAGAGGAGAGGAGGGGAGAGGACAGGAGAGGACAGGAGAGGAGGGGAGAGGACAGGAGAGGAGGGGAGAGGAGGGGAGAGGACAGGAGTGGACAGGAGAGGAGGGGAGAGGACAGGAGAGGACAGGAGAGGGGGGGAGAGGACAGGACAGGAGGAGACGAGACAAGACGAGAGTAGAAAAGAGGTCAGAGATGTGTCTCTGCTAAGACATATTTCCAACTCAATGGTCACACAAAGCGCACACACAATGTTTTGGGCATTACTGTTTTATTTTGTGCTAACCGTTAAGTAAGGTCATCTAGAAGGGTCTGTGACTGTTCATATGGATGTGCTGGGTGAAGGATGCTTGGTGTGACATGGGACTTTTAAATCCCCTGTCCCCATTGGTGCACAAGATAACCCGTCATGTCTCAGAGGAGCCAGAGGGAAGTCACTGGATGTTTTCTCTCTCAGGATGTAGTAACCCGTCATGTCTCAGAGGAGCCCTAGGGAAGTCACTGGATGTTTTCTCTCTCAGGATGTAGTAACCCGTCATGTCTCAGAGGAGCCCGAGGGAAGTCACTGGATGTTTTCTCTCTCAGGATGTAGTAACCCGTCATGTCTCAGAGGAGCCCGAGGGAAGTCACTGGATGTTTTCTCTCTCAGGATGTAGTAACCCGTCATGTCTCAGAGGAGCCAGAGGGAAGTCACTGGATGTTTTCTCTCTCAGGATGTAGATCCTAACCCCACCGTCTGGAAGTGATCCATCCACTTACCCAGGAACCATTCCTCCATGGAGATTATGTATATATATATATATATATATATATATATATATAAACTGTAGTTTTGATTTCATATAATCCTATTCCTGCGTATAACAGTAATCCATCATTCAGACACACTGAAATTCTAACCAGTCAGAGTACATGATATCTAATCATTCAATTGATTTGACAACGGATTAGTTGAAAAACAAACCCACGTTTTCTGCCTCACGAATCAATCCTAACCTTTACACGTCTCATCCGTCTTCACTAAAGGCTCAGCTGGAGAGCTCTCAGCCGGTTAACGGTGAACGGTTACCTCATTTGAAGATGACGGCCTCTGTATAACGCTCGGGCGCACACGCTTTTAATGATTCGTGACTTCTCCTCCCTCGCGGAGAGCAGAGTAAAGGAGTCGGTCCTTTCTGCACCTTTCTCCGAGAAGAGGGAGGTGTTGAATTCGCTCGGGAAGGCGAGGGCGGAACGGTAGTTTACAGAAAGTGGTTGCTACTGCACGGCAACAGAGCTGAGGTCTAACCGCTACTAGACGTCACAATGGAGATTCATCCGAGGAATTCCCTCACTACGGAAACGGAAGCATCTGGAGTGTGTTAGTTACAACGGGAGATGAAGATGTATGGCGCGAGCGCTCACGATTTAACGATGTAAATAGTCTATGGGGGAGTCTGTCTGTGGGGCGGACACGTTTTATGTCTGGAGAAGAGAGAGACAACCTTGTTCCGCGCTGACGGCTCCGTTGAAACCCCTCTATCTAACCTGGGCAGTAACGCATGACCGACTGACAGACAGACAGACAGCATTGGTTCAGTCTTCCACGCTAGCTGGAGGAGGCACAGAGAGGAGGCATCTATCTACGTCTATCCAAGTTGCTCAGCAGCTCGGTGAAGCACAATGCCCTCGTAGGAGCTGATATGCAGACGCGTTGTGTAGGAGACTCGGGAAAAGGGCGTTGAATAAAGTAAGGAATATGTGATGTTTTGTAGTATATTGTACCGTTATAATACAACAGTAGTACATGCATTGATTGGTGTATTATTTAATGAATAAAGGTAGCCTAGCCAAGATTTTATTTTATTTTAAATAACACAACTGTTTGACTCGGGGTATTTTTTTTTTTTATTGTAGCAAGTGCGCACAAGCGCGGCGTGAGATTTTGAGGGAAATCCAACGTGATGTTGTAATGTGAAAGACGCAACATGTTACTAAACGACCAGAGTGTGTGATCTCATTCAGAGACACTGTATAATTTACCTGTTGTGTCATGTGATAAAGCAACCCCCCCACCCCCCATTTATTCCTGTGTTTGATTTGCTCTGGTTCCTGAAGGGAATAGATTAAGGAGGAACCAGTTATGATGTCTGACTGTCCATGTTATCTCTCTCATAGAAATGAGAGGATTCAAACTGCTCTCTCTCTCTCTCTCTCTCTCTCTCTTTCTCTCTCTCTCTCTCTTTCTCTCTCTCTCTCTCTCTCTCTCTCTCTCTCTCTCTCTCTGTGTGCAGGTACTTCTCCACTCCCAGTCCGTTCACCCCTCGCCAGACATGACGGGTCAGAGCCTGGAGGAGCTGACAGCAGCCTATGAGGATCACACCGTGCGCATCAATGTGGGAGGGTTCAAGAAGAGGCTGTTCTCCAACACTCTGTCTCGCTTCCCGGAGACCCGTCTGGCTCGGCTGCTACAGTGCCAATCAAAAGAGTCGATACTAGAACTCTGCGACGACTACGACGACGCGGAAAACGAGTTTTATTTCGACAGGAACCCGGCTCTCTTCCCTTACGTGTTGAATTTCTACAACACCGGGAAGCTGCACGTCATGGCAGAGTTGTGCATCTTCTCCTTCAGCCAGGAGATCGAGTACTGGGGCATCAATGAATTCTTCATCGACTCGTGTTGCAGCGGCGCCTACCACTGCCGAAAGATGGATCCTAACCGCGGGGAGGACTGGGACGACTGCCGGAGCGATGAGGGCAGCACCGCGTCATCGTTCGACGAGATTCTAGAGTTCTATAGCGACGCCACTAAGTTCGACAAGCAGCCGTTGGGGAGCGTCCGCAGGCGGATCTGGTTGATCCTGGATAACCCGGGGTACTCCGTCGCCAGCCGAGTCATCAGTATCCTCTCTATCCTGGTCGTGTTGGGTTCCATAACCACCATGTGCATGAACAGCATGGCTGAGTTCACCCTGGTGGACAGGGAGGGGACGCCTCACGAGGACCCCAGGTTTGAAACGGTGGAACACTTTGGTATCGGCTGGTTCACCTTGGAGCTGGTGGCCCGGTTCACAGTCGCTCCAGATCTTATCCATTTCTTCAAGCATCCGTTGAACTTAATAGACCTCGTGTCGATATTACCGTTCTACCTGACGCTCTTCATCGACCTGGTGGCCGAGAGTAGCCCGGCGCTGGCCAACCTGGGGCGCGTGGCACAGGTGCTACGGCTGATGAGGATCTTCCGTATCCTGAAGCTGGCGCGTCACTCCACGGGGCTGCGCTCTCTGGGCGCCACGCTGAGAAACAGCTACAAGGAGGTGGGGTTGCTCCTGCTCTACCTGGCGGTGGGCGTGTCTTTCTTCTCTGTCATGGCCTACACCGTGGAGAAGGACAGCGAGGACTTCTCTACCGTCCCAGCATGCTGGTGGTGGGCCACGGTGAGCATGACCACGGTGGGGTACGGAGACGTGGTCCCGGTATCTATAGCCGGCAAGATGACGGCCTCGGCCTGTATCCTGGCAGGCATCCTGGTGGTTGTGCTTCCCATCACCCTCATATTCAACAAGTTCTCTCTCTTCTACAAGAGACAGAAACAGTTAGAGATCGCTATGCGCAGCTGTGACTTCGACCAGGAGATCAAAGAGAACCTTCCCTCTGTCAATCTGAGGAACTACTATGCACACAAGGTGAAATCTCTCATGGCCAGTCTGTCCAATATCAACCGGAGCCTGCCCAGTGAACACAGTCTGAACGAGATGTCAATATATTAAGATCTGTGGATCAACAGACTGCCCCCCCACCCCGCTGGCCTTATAAGGAAGGACGTGACCGAAGGAGAGGAGAAACATGGTGGAAGAGGTAGTGCTGTTTCTGTGTAGCCCTTGTTGTTGAATAGAGCTACATGGGAAGCTGAAGTTTAGTTTGACTGACAGGCGAGGGCGTGGGCGGGCCAACCAACATCACAACCTTTCTATTGGGAGAATCACATCGAATCCTCTCTCTCTTTTACATTCTTCTCAAATCCCATTGGATGAGAAAGCCAGAGGTCCTTCCCCTCTGACCTTTCTAATCCAATGGGTTTTTTGAGAAGGCTTTTCGAGGAGAGAGGACACAAGATATCAAAGAAAAACAACGGAGATTCTCCCAATGATTCCTCTTCCACCTTTTCATTCACCTCAAGTGTTTTAACAGTGTGGTTCACCACTCGGGGTCAACCCTAGGACCTGGGGTTCATCACTAGTCACGAGGGGTCAACCCTAGGACATGGGGTTCATCACTAGTCACGAGGGGTCAACCCTAGGACATGGGGTTCATCACTAGGGGTCAACCCTAGGTCATGGACTTCATCACTAGTCACTAGGGGTCAACCCTAGGACATGGGGCTTCATCACTAGTCACTAGGGGTCAACCCTAGGTCATGGGGTTCATCACTAGTCACTAGGGGTCAACCCTAGGTCATGGACTTCATCACTAGTCACTAGGGGTCAACCCTAGGACATGGGGTTCATCACTAGGGGTCAACCCTAGGTCATGGACTTCATCACTAGTCACTAGGGGTCAACCCTAGGACATGGGGTTCATCAATAGGGGTCAACCCTAGGACATGGGTTTCATCACTAATCACTAGGGGTCAACCCTAGGACATGGACTTCATCACTAGGGGTCAACCCTAGGACATGGGGTTCATCACTAGGGGTCAACCCTAGGACATGGACTTCATCACTAGTCACTAGGGGTCAACCCTAGGACATGGACTTCATCACTAGGGGTCAACCCTAGGACATGGGGTTCATCACTAGGGGTCAACCCTAGGACATGGGGCTTCATCACTAGGGGTCAACCCTAGGACATGGACTTCATCACTAGGGGTCAACCCTAGGACATGGGGTTCATCACTAGGGGTCAACCCTAGGACATGGGGTTCATCACTAGGGGTCAACCCTAGGACATGGACTTCATCACTAGGGGTCAACCCTAGGACATGGGGCTTCATCACTAGGGGTCAACCCTAGGACATGGGGTTCATCACTAGGGGTCAACCCTAGGACATGGGGTTCATCACTAGGGGTCAACCCTAGGACATGGGGTTCATCACTAGGGGTCAACCCTAGGCCATGGGGTTTATCACTAGTCACTAGGGGTCAACCCTAGGACATGGGGTTCATCACTAGGGGTCAACCCTAGGCCATGGGGTTCATCACTAGTCACTAGGGGTCAACCTTAGGCCATGAGGTTCATCACTAGGGGTCAACCCTAGGTCATGGACTTCATCACTAGTCACTAAGTGTCCCCTAAAGTTTAGTCATTGTGATTTTGCCCAAAGTAGAGCTTTACTCATGTTCTCCTGTTATGAGGTACTGTTGATGTGTAACTGTTGTACTGCAATGAGATGATCAATACAAGATGTTGATACCTTCAGATGTCTAGAAACCCATATTAAAGATCAATACATATTGATACCTTCAGATACCACATACCACAATCCATGTCTCAATTGTTTCAAGGCTTAAAAATCCTTATTTAACCCGTCTCCTCCCCTTCATCTACACTGAGTGAAGTGGATTTAATATAGGAACTCCTCATTGACCTGGTCAGTCTATCATGGAAAGAGCAGGTGTTCCTAATGTCAGTGTATCGGCCTATAGGAACTCCTCATTGACCTGGTCAGCCTATCATGGAAAGAGCAAGTGTTCCTAATGTTCTGTCCGGTCAGTGTATCGGCCTATAGGAACTCCTTATTGACCTGGTCAGCCTATCATGGAAAGAGCAGGTGTTCCTAATATTCTGTCCAGTCAGTGTATCGGCCTATAGGAACTCCTCATTGACCTGGTCAGTCTATCATGGAAAGAGCAGGTGTTCCTAATGTTCTGTCCGGTCAGTGTATCGGCCTATAGGAACTCCTCATTGACCTGGTCAGTCTGTCATGGAAAGAGCAGGTGTTCCTAATGTTCTGTCCAGTCAGTGTATCGGCCTATAGGAACTCCTCATTGACCTGGTCAGTCTATCATGGAAAGAGCAGGTGTTCCTAATGTTCTGTCCAGTCAGTGTATCGGCCTATAGGAACTCCTCATTGACCTGGTCAGTCTATCATGGAAAGAGCAGGTGTTCCTAATGTTCTGTCCAGTCAGTGTATCGGCCTATAGGAACTCCTCATTGACCTGGTCAGCCTATCATGGAAAGAGCAGGTGTTCCTAATATTCTGTCCAGTCAGTGTATCGGCCTATAGGAACTCCTCATTGACCTGGTCAGCCTATCATGGAAAGAGCAAGTGTTCCTAATGTTCTGTCCGGTCAATGTATCAGCCTATAGGACCTCCTCATCGTTCATCTGTCATTCGTTATAATAGTGCTACTTCTTCCTTTCAGACACTGTGAGTCCCAAATGGCACCCTATTCCCTTAATAGTGCACTACTTTTGATCAGAACCCTATGGGCTCTGGCGCCCTATTCCCTACGGCGCCGTAGGGAATAGGGCGCCAGAGCCCATAGGGTTCTGGTCAAAAGTAGTGCACTGTAACGGGAATAGGGTGCCATTTGGGAAGGCGCCATGGTAACCAGCCATCATAATCCATTGAGTTCCACTGATGTTCTTCTTCTGTTGTTTCCACACCGCAGGCAGCTGACACACCAGGTGACTCATAGCCTCCAATAAACTATCAGCTATCAAAACAATCCACCTCAATGGATCACGGCGACGCGACCGATTGCTCGTTGCTATCAGATATCCACACGTTACAGCACAGTATACAGGAGGAGTTTACAGAGGGGAGATCATTTCACGTCACGGGACTCTTCAAACAAGAATTCAAGGTTTCAGTGTCGACTTCTTTCTCTCCTCTCAGACAGCTTGTTGCAGAGAACGTAGCTACTGGAAAAGCTCCTGAAAACGGGTGAATTTTGTAGTGAAGGCTATGCGTACTCCAAGCCACACGACGTTAACTGAGCTAGCTGCTGTAAAATATGTCTAGCTAGTGCTCACTAGTCATATCCGTTTCCACAGCAACACAGTACGTCTGACCAGTGGATTTGCCTGAGCAGAAATATCACTCATCGTGTTTGACAGAAGACAAAACCAAAGACACTGAATCCTGACGATATAACTTTAAAAACAAAAGTGTTCCTCTTTGATTTGACTATCTACAGTGGCCATCACTCCTTCCTTACCACAGATGCCCAGAGCTCTTATTCCACACAAGGATTTCCTGGAAGCTCCTGGAAGATGACAAGAATTAGAAAACGGGTTGTTTTGATCCTGGATGCTGATTGGTTGATAGCAGGGAGTTATCGCACGATAATTCCCTGCAAAGTACCATCCCTGTCTCCAGCCAATTGAATTAGTTTATGTTGTTTACTGACATGTCTTCAGGGAACAGATGTTACAGAACAAACAGAATACAACAGGGGTTCTAAACATTACCTCAGAAAACAACAATACAAACAGAAAACAACAGGGGTTTCTAAACATTACCTCAGAAAACAACAATACAAACAGAAAACAACAGGGGTTTCTAAACATTACCTCAGAAAACAACAATACAAACAGAAAACAACAGGGGTTTCTAAACATTACCTCAGAAAACAACAATACAAACAGAAAACAACAGGGGTTCTAAACATTACCTCAGAAAACAACAGGGGTTCTAAACATTACCTCAGAAAACAACAATACAAACAGAAAACAACAGGGGTTTCTAAACATTACCTCAGAAAACAAACAGAAAACAACGGGTTTTCTAAACATTACCTCAGAAAACAACAATACAAACAGAAAACAACAGGGGTTCTAAACATTACCTCAGAAAACAACAATAGAAACAGAAAACAACAGGGGTTCTAAACATTACCTCAGAAAACAACAATACAAACAGAAAACAACAGGGGTTTCTAAACATTACCTCGGAAAACAACAATAGAAACAGAAAACAACAGGGGTTCTAAACATTACCTCAGAAAACAAACAGAAAACAACAGGGGCTCTAAACATAACCTCAGAAAACAACAATACAAACATTACCTCAGAAAACGACAATACAAACATTACCTCAGAAAACAACAATACAAACATTACATCAGAAAACAACAGGGGTTCTAAACATTACATCAGAAAACAACAGGGATTCTAAACATTACCTCAGAAAACAACAGGGGTTCTAAACATTACCTCAGAAAACAACAATACAAACAGAATACAACAGGGGTTTCTAAACATTACCTCAGAAAACAACAATACAAACAGAATACAACAGGGGTTCTAAACATTACCTCAGAAAACAACAGGGGTTCTAAACATTACCTCAGAAAACAACAGGGGTTCTAAACATTACCTCAGAAAACAGCAATACAAACAGAATACAACAGGGGTTCTAAACATTACCTCAGAAAACAACAGGGGTTCTAAACATTACCTCAGAAAACAACAGGGGTTCTAAACATTACCTCAGAAAACAACAGGGGTTCTAAACATTACCTCAGAAAACAACAATACAAACAGAATACAACAGGGGTTCTAAACATTACCTCAGAAAACAAACAGAAAACAACGGGTTTTCTAAACATTACCTCAGAAAACAACAATACAAACAGAATACAACAGGGGTTCTAAACATTACCTCAGAAAACAACAATACAAACAGAATACAACAGGGGTTTCTAAACATTACCTCAGAAAACAACAATACAAACAGAATAAAACAGGGGTTTCTAAACATTACCTCAGAAAACAACAATACAAACAGAAAACAACAGGGTTTCTAAACTCCAGGGAGAGGGGACAGCTTACAGTACATTCTCCAGGGAGAGGGGACAGCTTACAGTGTGTTCTCCATGGAGAGGGGACAGCTTACAGTACATTCTCCAGGGAGAGGGGACAGCTTACAGTACATTCTCCAGGGAGAAGGGGACAGCTTACAGTACATTCTCCAGGGAGAGGGGACAGCTTACAGTACATTCTCCAGGGAGAGGTGACAGCTTACAGTGTGTTCTCCAGGGAGAGGGGACAGATTACAGTGTGTTGCCCAGGGAGAGGGGACAGCTTACAGTACATTCTCCAGGGAGAGGGGACAGCTTACAGTACATTCTCCAGGGAGAGGGGTCCGCTTACAGTACATTCTCCAGGGAGAGGGGACAGCTTACAGTGTGTTCTCCATGGAGAGGGGACAGATTACAGTACATTCTCCAGGGAGAGGGGACAGCTTACAGTACATTCTCCAGGGAGAAGGGGACAGCTTACAGTACATTCTCCAGGGAGAGGGGACAGCTTACAGTGTGTTGCCCAGGGAGAGGGGACAGCTTACAGTACACACTTCAGGGAGAGGGGACAGCTTACTGTACATTCTCCAGGGAGAGGGGACAGCTTACAGTACATTCTCCAGGGAGAGGGGACAGCTTACAGTACATTCTCCAGGGAGAGGGGTCCGCTTACAGTACATTCTCCAGGGAGAGGGGACAGCTTACAGTGTGTTCCCCAGGGAGAGGGGACAGCTTACAGTACACACTTCAGGGAGAGGGGGCAGCTTACTGTACATTCTCCAGGGAGAGGGGACAGCTTACAGTACATTCTCCAGGGAGAGGGGACAGCTTACAGTACATTCTCCAGGGAGAGGGGACAGCTTACAGTACATTCTCCAGGGAGAGGGGTCCGCTTACAGTACATTCTCCAGGGAGAGGGGACAGCTTACAGTGTGTTCTCCATGGAGAGGGGACAGATTACAGTACATTCTCCAGGGAGAGGGGACAGCTTACAGTACATTCTCCAGGGAGAAGGGGACAGCTTACAGTACATTCTCCAGGGAGAGGGGACAGCTTACAGTGTGTTGCCCAGGGAGAGGGGACAGCTTACAGTACACACTTCAGGGAGAGGGGACAGCTTACTGTACATTCTCCAGGGAGAGGGGACAGCTTACAGTACATTCTCCAGGGAGAGGGGACAGCTTACAGTACATTCTCCAGGGAGAGGGGTCCGCTTACAGTACATTCTCCAGGGAGAGGGGACAGCTTACAGTGTGTTCCCCAGGGAGAGGGGACAGCTTACAGTACACACTTCAGGGAGAGGGGGCAGCTTACTGTACATTCTCCAGGGAGAGGGGACAGCTTACAGTACATTCTCCAGGGAGAGGGGACAGCTTACAGTACATTCTCCAGGGAGAGGGGACAGCTTACAGTGTGTTCTCCATGGAGAGGGGACAGCTTACAGTACATTCTCCAGGGAGAGGGGACAGCTTACAGGTCATTCTCCAGGGAGAGGGGACAGCTTACAGTACATTCTCCAGGGAGAAGGGGACAGCTTACAGTACCTTCTCCAGGGAGAGGGGACAGCTTACAGTACATTCTCCAGGGAGAGGGGACAGCTTACAGTACCTTCTCCAGGGAGAGGGGACAGCTTACAGTACATTCTCCCGGGAGAGGGGACAGCTTACAGTACATTCTCCAGGGAGAGGGGACAACTTACAGTACATTCTCCAGGGAGAGGGGACAGCTTACAGTACATTCTCCAGGGAGAGGGAACAGCTTACAGTACATTCTCCAGGGAGAGGGGACAGCTTACAGTACCTTCTCCAGGGAGAGGGGACAGCTTACAGTACATTCTCCAGGGAGAGGGGACAGCTTACAGTACATTCTCCAGGGAGAGGGGACAGCTTACAGTACCTTCTCCAGGGAGAGGGGACAGCTTACAGTACATTCTCCAGGGAGAGGGGACAGCTTACAGTACCTTCTCCAGGGAGAGGGGACAGCTTACAGTACATTCTCCAGGGAGAGGGGACAGCTTACAGTACCTTCTCCAGGGAGAGGGGACAGCTTACAGTACATTCTCCAGGGAGAGGGGACAGCTTACAGTACATTCTCCAGGGAGAGGGGACAGCTTACAGTACCTTCTCCAGGGAGAGGGGACAGCTTACAGTACCTTCTCCAGGGAGAGGGGACAGCTTACAGTACCTTCGGAAAGCATTCAGACCCCTTGACTTATTCCACATTTTGTTACGTTACAGCCTTATTCTAAAATGGATTAAATAGGTTTTTTCTTATGAATCTACACGCAATACACCATAATGACATCACAATACACCATAATGACATCACAATACACCATAATGACATCACAATACACCATAATAACATCACAATACACCATAATGACATCACAATACACCATAATGACATCACAATACCCCATAATGACATCACAATACTAAAAAATGACGAAGAAAAAACAGGTTTTTAGACATTTTAGCACATTTAAAAATAAAACAAACCCAGAATGACCTTATTTACAGAAGTATTCAGACCCTTTGCTATGAGACTCGAAATGTAGCTCAGGTGCATCCTGTTTCCATTGATCATCATTGAGATGTTTCTACAACCTGATTGGAGTCCACCTGTGGTAAATTCAATTGATTGGACATGATTTGGAAAGGCACACACCTGTCTATATAAGGTCCCACAGTTGACAGTGCATGTCAGAGTAAAAACCAAGCCATGAGGTCGAAGGAATTGTCCGTAGGAATTGTCCCTCTCTCACCATCTCCCTCCCTGTCTCCCTTCCTCCCTCCCTCCTGTCTTTTACTCCCTCCCTCAATTCCTCCCTCCCTCCTGTCTCCCTACCTCCTGTCTCCCTGTGTTCCCTGTCTCCCTACCTCCTGTCTCCCTGTGTTCCCTGTCTCCCTACCTCCTGTCTCCCTGTCTCCCTACCTCCCTCCCTGTGTTCCCTGTCTCCTGTCTCCCTACCTCCCTCCCTGTGTTCCATGTCTCCCTACCTACCTCCCTGTGTTCCCTGTCTCCTGTCTCCCTACCTCCTTCTCTGTGTTCCCTGTCTCCTGTCTCCCTACCTCCCTCCCTGCGTTCCCTGTCTCCCAGCACCTGTATCATTAGCAACAGTCTGAGTAGATGGATGAGAGCGTGTGGTTTGTTTCTCTGGCGTGCAGCACGGCACAACAGATGGTTAGAGAAGTCATTAGGAGAGGTAGCTCTGATAAATGACTGTTTCCCAGAACAACAACAACAACCACGTAGCAGGAGGATTAGAACTAGAGGAGACACTATATAACAATGAGTGGCTCCTCATAATCATTCAGGGATTGTTTGAAGGAAAGATTGGTTTCCTCTACACATGATAGCACTTATTACCCAGTTTGGCAGTAAGGTAATAAGGCAGTAAGGCAGTAAGGTAATAGGGCAGTAAGGCAGTAAGGTAATAAGGCAGTAAGGTAATAAGGCAGTAAGGTAATAAGGCAGTAACGCAGTAAGGTATTTAGGCAGTAAGGCAGTAAGGTAATAAGGCAGTAAGGTATTAAGGCAGTAAGGTAATGAGGCAGTAAGGTAATAAGGCAGTAAGGTCATAAGGCAGTAAGGCAGTAAGGCAATAAGGCATTAAGACAGTAAGGCATTACGGCATTAGGTAATGAGGCAGTAAGGTAATAAGGCAGTAAGTTACAGAGGCAGTAAGGTAATAAGGCAGTAAGGCAGTAAGGTAATAAGGCAGTAAGGTAATAAGGCAGTAAGGTAATAAGGCAGTAAGGTAATAAGGCAGTAAGGCAGTAAGGTAATG